>NC_140275.1:18820472-18933784 GCF_964030765.1 Micromesistius poutassou | reverse complement strand
CCTACCCCTACACCCGCACCAGGTGACTCCACCTTTACCCTACACCCACACCAGGTGACTCCACCTTAACCCTACACGTCACCAGGTGACTCCACCTTAACCCTACACCGTCACCAGGTGAATCCACCTTAACCCTAGACCGTCACCAGGTGACTCCACCTTAACCCTACACCCACACCAGGTGACTCCACCTTAACCCTACACGTCACCAGGTGACTCCACCTAACCCTACACCGTCACCAGGTGACTCCACCTTAACCCTACACCGTCACCAGGTGACTCCGCCCCCCCCCCCCCTTAAACCTGCACTCTATCAGTGAAACGGTCAGAAGAATGTGTTTGTTGTTTGGTGAACTCCCGTCTGAGGACATTTTGGTACACATCCGTGTGGGCACAACAACAATCCTGAAAAACCACTGGTGAGAGTCTGGGCTCTGCTGCACCACAGAGGAAACAGGCCCCCACTCTGCCAGGCTTTTCATTAGTGCTGGGGGGGCCTGTGATGGTCTGGAGGTGCTGACAGGATATTGACATTAAAGAGACGAGCCGCCAGCTGCTCTCCTGCCCTGTTTGATGTCGGCCACCTCGTAATGCTCCGCCTGGGCCCGCCTGATTGGTCGGTCCAGAGGGCGCCCTGATTGGTCGGTCCAGAGGGCGTCCTGATTGGTCTGTCCAGAGCGTGTCCTGATTGGTCGGTCCAGAGGGCGTCCTCATTGGTCGGTCCAGAGGGCGTCCTGATTGGTCTGTCCAGAGCGTGTCCTGATTGGTCGGTCCAGAGGGCGTCCTCATTGGTCAGAACCAACACAGAGCCACCCAAAGGGCCGCTGTCCCCAGACCTTCCATCGTGATGTTGTTGAAACGGGGGGGGGGGGGGGGGGCTCTTGGCAGCGGGCTCCTCACTCTCCTTCTCACAGACGGCCTGGCTCAGGGAGGAGGAGGAGGAGGACTGTGGGGGTGGCCTGGCGCTCACTCTCCCTTCAGAGAGGGAGGAGGAGGGCCGTGGGGGGTTGGAGCTGTCATATCTTTTCAAAATAGCTTCTTATTCTCCAGCCGTCCGGCACTAAATCGGGCCCCCGTTTGTTTTTCTCAAAATGAGGGCTTATGTTTATTTGTGATGCAAGCCCGCTGAATGCATTGGATGTTCTAGACGATGAAGCCCCGCTCCAGCTGGTCCACTCACCATCACCATGGACCATGATCAGCTTCTCATGATCTCCTCCTCCTCCTCCTCCTCCTCCTCCTCCTCCTCCTCCTCCTCCTCCTCCTCCAGGTACACCTGTCCGTTTGTGGAGAAGTTCTCCATCGACATCGAGACGCACTACAAGCCCGATACGGGGAACCAGCCAGACGTCTTCAACATGGGGGCCGCTGAGAAAAGGCAGAGGACCCTGGGTGAGGCCGGGGACCCCCCTCTGGGACCCCCTCTGGGACTGCGTGCATGTGTACAAATCAGGGAATCCCAGACCCTTTTTAACACGGCATGGTGCCTTTGTCTTCATTAAGTTCTTGTTGGGACTGAGCAGGCATCATGTGGTGTAAGACGGGATGGTTTAGATGTAATGTTAAAAGCTGTCATGTTGACTTCCTGGTTTATCAACCCGCCCATCATAAGGTCTGGATGGAGGTGAGGCCCACTAGTGGCGGCTGCAGGCAGCGCATGTTAGTGTTTATTTTTTTATCATAGTATCAAGTATTGTATGGGTTTGCTCTTTGAGTGTTGTGTCACCCAGATGTCACCCAGTTATGATATTGTAAACATAGTGGCGTTCTTTGTTGAACCTTCCACACTGGTTCTTTATTAGGATTAAGATTAAACAGACGCCCAATTTTTAAAAGAGAGCTGCCCCCCTGAGACACTTTACTGAGCGTGAAACCCTGAGAAGACATTCAGAACAGAACCTCCCCTGCCCGACACGGACCTCTCCGTCAGACGCCCTGTTGGCCGTCTAAAGACTCCAGACTCGGCCTCCTGACGCCGAGCCCCTCTCTCCTAGACCCCATCGACATCGTCACGGACCCCGTCCCGTCCCACGAGTACAAGGCGGAGGAGGACCCCCGCCTCTACCAGTCCGCCAAGACGCAGAGGGGGCCCCTGAGTGACGACTGGATCGAGGAGTACAACAGCGGCCCGGCCGACACCCCCGTCATGTGTGCCTACAAGCTGTGCAAGGTGGAGTTCCGCTACTGGGGCATGCAGTCCAAGATCGAGCGCTTCATCCATGACGTAGGTGGGTACCCCCCCGACACCCGGGTCCGTTGAACCCCCAACCCTCCCCCCCCCCGCAGCCCCTTCCATGCGTTGCTCAGTGGTCAGACTAATGAATCCCTCGTGCGTGTCAAAGGCTGGGGACTTGGCGGCGGGATGGAACCACGTTTTTTATCCGAACAAACTTGGGTAGAAACTTGCCTGTGGAGGCTTGCCTTGTTACCAGGGAAACCTCTCTTCATTTCCTTGTTACCAAGGGAACGTCGTTTAGTGCCTTGTTACCAAGGAAACGGAAGACGAAGCTTGGCTTGTTACCAGGGAAACCTTTTCACATTGCCTTGTTACCAAGGGAAACCTCCCCCCCCGCCCCCCTCCCCCCCTTGTCCTGTCCCCACGGTTACCGTATGTGTTGCCCCCGGTCGCCAGCGGGGACCGCCACAGCCGTCCACAGCTCCCCTGTGTTGAGTCTCTCTCCCGCTGCCTCTTGCTCCAGGGCTGAGGAAGGTTATGGTGCGGGCCCACCGGCAGGCGTGGTGCTGGCAGGACGAGTGGTACGGCCTCACCATGGAGGACATCCGCCAGCTGGAGCTGGAGACCCAGCTGGCACTGGCCTCCAAGATGGCGCAGTTCAACCAGGAGGAGGCGGGCGAGGCCCACGGCGGAGCCTCCTCGCCGGGGGACGCGGAGAAGGAGGCCGGCGGCGGCGGCGGCGGCGGCGGCGGCCCGGAGGCGGAGGAGAGGCCGAGCTCCTCCGGGGACACGCTGCACGCCCGGGGCCCACTCACCAAGCAGTGGTCCACCTCCTCCCGCTCCTCCCGCTCGTCCAAGAGAGGAGGTGAAGGCCCCTGTGTGTGTATGTGTATGTGTATATATATGTGTGTGTGTGTGTGTGTGTGTGTGTGTGTTGGTGTTAGATTACAGCACCAGTGTTTTGGAAAACTCTCCAGTTTGAATTCCAGTGAGCAGTATTAAGTGTGGGTCCGTGTTGCTCCAGTCGGCGGTGTCCCTCCATGCGTGGCGCCGTACCCTGGCTGTGTTCTCCACTCACCCCCTCCCTCACCCCACTGCCCCCAATGCAGCGCTCCCCGGCTATTTTTAGCTGCAGCAACTCTGACATCACTAGCCACATGTCAGGACACCCCCCCCCCCCCCAACCCTTGCTCTGGTGTCACCCCTGCCTTCTCTCTCTCTCTCTCTCTCTCTCTCTCTCTCTCTCTCTCTCTCTCTCTCTCTCTCTCTCTCTCTCTCTCTCTCTCTCTCTCTCTCTCTCTCTCTCTCTCTCTCTCTCTCTCTCTCTCTCTCTCTCTCTCTATCCCCGTCCCCCCCCCGGCGCTGCTGCTTCTCCAGGTTATTTTTAGCTGCGCCGGTGACATCACAGGGCAGAGGAGGCGGATGCTCTCCCCCCCTCCCATCCACCACTGCTGCTTCCTCCTGTGTGCTGACAGCCACAGCTGTGCCCCCTTCACCCTCTACCCCCCCCCCCCCCGCCCTCCACCAGCACTGTCCTTCACACCCTCAAAGCACAGATTTAACCTGGGAGGACGACCCCTCCTCCCCCCTCTCTCTCTCTCCATCCCTCATGATACTCTAATGGACCAGGCTGCCTCATTATTTATTAATTATTTATTAATAATAGGGTCATGTTTGCACTAGTGTGTGTGTGTGTGTGTGTGTGTGTGTGTGTGTGTGTGTGTGTGTGTGTGTGTGTGTGTGTGTGTGTGTGTGTGTGTGTGTGTGTGTGTGTGTGTGTGTGGTGTAACGGTTCCCCCAGTAAAGCTCTGCCCTTTGTGTTCCAGTGAGCCCGTCTCACCACAGCATCTCTGAGTGGAGGATGCAGAGCATCGCCCGCGACTCGGAGGAGAGCTCAGACGACGACGAGTTCTTCGATGCCCACGGTAAAGCGCCATTTCTGCTCGTGTGTCACACTGCCAGAGAGAGAGGCCGACGCGCACAGGCCATCGCATGCTTTACAGGGTAACCACAGGCTGGGTATGCTGCCATCTAAGGGTGAATCAGGGTACTTCCTGTCATGCTCCGACACGCCTCCGGTCCACACAGAGGGGTGTCCTCACGGGCTTTGGTCTGCACTGACCTTTGATAAGGGAGAGAGAGAGGGAAGAGGTGTGTGTGTGTGTGTGTGTGTGTGTGTGTGTGTGTGTGTGTGTGTGTGTGTGTGTGTGTGTGTGTGTGTGTGTGTGTGTGTGTGTGTGTGTGTGGAATTGATGGGTCTTAGCTACACATTCAAAGTGTGCATAGTAGTGTTTTGAATAGCTAACTGTGTGTTTAACCTCTAGATGGCACCAGACTCACAGATGTGGCTTGTATATAGTTCTGCTCTAATGTGCTTGGTGACTCTGTGACTCTGCATGCGTCTTTTCAATCACAGATCAGTTCTTAAGCTTCTCAGATACCCAGCATGCATTGGGCCTTCAGATGCAATAGATGAGGCGGGGCTGGCTGGCTCGACCTGAATTCAAAGTCCTGCAACACTTTCTCCCGTCCGTCTCCTTGGGCTCATCAATGGCTGCCAATCGGCCCCTCAATCCCTCATGCTGTCAAACGCACTTTACCTCCCATACCTCGGCCTAACGCCATGAGTCATGAGTCTCCTCAGGCTCCCGGCGTGCCTCCCGGTGTACATGTGGAAGAATGACCTCATAACTCCTAGTCTATGCGTGTGTTGAGTTATGGATAAAAGCCACTTGCACAACTATGCCATGTTTTAATGTTGCTGACGTAGTCTTCCTTATCAAGTATTTTAATTATTTATCAGGTTGAATGAATATGAAAGTGGGTTGTCATGGATGAATGTCAGAAAAATTATTCCGAAATCATATTAAAGTATACTGCCTTATGTTTTCATTTTACAGTATTCATTTTGTGAGTTACAATATCGCATCGAATACCATTCTATCAGTCAACCACATTTAAAGTTGAAAGCACAATGTTACACAAGCACTATTGCATGCCCCTGTTTTTAAATGATTATCAACAAACAATTACAAGTACGTTACTTACAAACCATAGCAGTGTCCATAAAGCATGTGAACATTTATTAAGGACGGCTCCTTTTCCTTCACATCGTATACACAAAACATTTATTCAAATTTAAAAGAGAGCTCCACTATAAGAAATAAGATTCTCAACATATGCTTTTTTTTTAGGATTGTATCAGCGAGAGCTTGATATTAGTTGGCATTAGTTTGATTTAGGAAGGAAAAGGCATGAATTGATTATCCACATCGCAGACACCACAGATACGGTTATCAAAAGAGTCCTTTAAGTTGGACAGAATCCTGTCCTGATACTTTGTGTCTTAGAGAAGAGAGAAGGTCCATGTTAAAGTCAGATTCATGGAATGAATCAACGTAGAATAGCAACACTGAGGTAGCAAGATATTGTACAATGACATAATTCCAATATAATATTACCTATATGCCACTTCCATATAAAATCAATGGCGGGCACATCATATCACGTGATACCACACTTAAGATAAAATCGCACAAAATATATCTTATCGCATATCATATCAATATGGACATAACCGCAATATTTATGAAATCATAATACATATCATCACGGCAATCTAAAGGGCTGATTATGGTCCCACGTTCACGCAACGCAAGGGTGTTATGAACCCCTTACGTCCTTGTGGACCCTCCTTGCATCCACCGCAAGGGCCTGACGTCCGCTCACTAAAACCCGATGCAGAACCATAACGGTTCACGACTGCGTCTGCATGGTCATGGTGTTGCATGAACGTGGGACCATCATCAGCCCTTAATGGTTGGAATGTTAACGTATGGTGAAGAACCTGCTTATTCACGTCCCGTTATAAATCATACTGGACAAAAACGTTGACCTGTCGTTTGACCCTCACTCAACTTAAAGACATTACACCCACCTCATCATAGTTACCTTCCACAGAGTGGGCCATGCAGGCTGGTTCAAACGATCCCAGAGTTACCCTCCATAGTGTGGGCCATGCAGGCTGGTTCAAACGATCCCAGAGTTGCCTTCCACAGAGTGGGCCATGCAGGCTGGTTCAAACGATCCCAGAGCTGTTCAGATCTGTGTGTGAACATGCTCCCAGGTGGGCTGAGATGATGCTGCACGCCATTTAGGGCATGTCTTGGAATCTTGAGTAGGAGACGCATCTGAGTACAATAGCCATCAGAGGGGAGCGATGTGTAGGAGGAAGTGAAATAATCCTGCAGGATGTACCTGCTGATGGAGCAAGTATCCACCGCTTTAAGACTCAACTGCAGTCTGCAGGGTTCCTAATGGAGGGGATAACAATATCATCTCAAACCAGAGGGTTGGTGCTTTGTTGAGTAAACGCCTAGTGATCAGTGAGATGGTGTGTTCTAACAAGAAGCTGGTTGTGTTCACCTGTGGCTCTGGAGGAGAATACACAGAACATGACGGTGACCCTGAGTGTATTTAACATACACTATAACATTTATAACATGAAGGTATATGTTGACCATGAGTGTTCTCCTCGTGGTCACCGAGAGGAGAACATGTATGACATGAAGTTGACCCTGAGTGTCCTCCTGTGTCTCCAGAGGACCTGTCGGACAACGAGGACGTCTTCCCCAAGGAGATCTCCAAGTGGAACTCCAACGACCTCATGGACAAAATCGAGGACGCCGACGCAGACGGGACGTCGGGTAGGAGCGAAGACCTGCGCCGGTGATGGAACAACGCCTGCTCCTCTGTGACCTTGTTGTGGTTAAAGTGTGTCTTTCTGTGTGTTTGTGTTTCTGTGTGTGTGTGCGCAGGTGAACTCTTCAAGGAAATGACGGTGGACTATGAAAGCACCGCCAGCGAGGAGCGACTGGACGAGGTAGGCCCACCGGTCACTCTTGAGCGCCCGGTCTCCGCAGAACCTCCGCTATGTCCACTTTCAAAGGTTTCGAGGAAAGTCCGCTCCAGAGGCAGCTGCTTAACTTCCTGTATTTTATTTTATTAAACAAAAGGTGCGGTCAAATCGAAGCAGCACAGCACAACTCTTAAAGTAGGAACCTCGGTCGCGTTTAAGACTTAACACCACATGAAAATGAATCTGCGGCAACAGCGCCCCCTGCTGGTGAAACGCGGGTCATTGCAAATGCTATTTCTGCTCCGGGATTGGAGGTGGGCTTCTGTCCATCAAGCCTCTCTGTCCTCTTGTGTTCAGATGCGTGGCCCTGTTAAAGGCCGAGCCGCTAGCTCTACCATTCCCACCATCACCGTTACCCGACACCAGTCAGTAAGTAAACATGTCGTGGCCCCCCCCCCCACCCCCCCTCCCCCTGTGCCCTGCTGCATTGTGGTCCTTGAAGTAGCTTCTGATACAACCTGTGACCGGGTTCTCCCCTCCGCCCAAACCCAGCGCTCTCCCCCCCCCCCCCCCCCCGACAACTCACCTGTGGAGCTGCCCCCTCGTGTTTGTCCGTGACCTGTGACCTGTGACCTGTGACCCGTGACGTGTTTGCTGCTTCTCCGAGAACTGTCCGACTCTCTGAATAGCGTGGCTGCTGTCGTTGTTTTGTTGTTGTTTATTTGGGGGGGGGGGGGGGGATGTGTGTCGGGGTTCTGTTTGAAGAGAGTTTGAGGTCGTATCAGAGGGTCTTGAGAAGCGCCCTGGTGGGCCGTCAGCCTCCGTTTGGAAACACGGTGAGAGCAGTGAGGTCGGGTCATCGTTCTCCTGCTGCCATGTTGCCTTAGATGACAGCGGTTTAAATGGAGGTACTGGTTAAACATAGTCGCTCTTGGTAAATATTGGTACCCTTAGGGAGCTGAGTGTCCAAAACGGTGTCGTATCCCAGCATGCAGTTGTGCTTGTCCAGAAGACGCCCTTCTTTATAAAGTGTATAATGTTGGAGGCAACGAGGATGAATGGAAGCCATGTAAACAGTCCAGAACAGCATTGAAGTGGTTACGTAAGCCTCTTTGTCCAGCGGTCAGTATTTGTAGAGATGGACACAAAAGCGGAGCCAGGGCTGGTCTGCAGTCAGCACAATCACTCCATAACTCCCAACAATTATGATACCAGCAGCAGGACTGTTACTGATGGAGAGGTTAAATCATCATCAGATCATCACTGCAGTAAAACAGCTCAGCCATGACGGCTGGGCCTTGGATCCACTTGGTATTGTGTTGGTCAATTCCTGTGTATTTGTTTTGAGTTTGATTTTTATTTAGAATTTTTGTTCACCAACAATTTTCTTTGCCCTTCTATTGTGACCTTTAACAAGTCCCTCCGCTATCTCCTCATCTCCTGTCTCTTCTCACCTGGTCTTACCTCTGCATGTGTGTGTGTGTGTGTGTGTGTGTGTGTGTGTGTGTGTGTGTGTGTGCGCGTGTGTGTGCGTGCAGGACTGCTCGTCCCAGCAGGGTCTGCAGCCCTCTCAGATCCACGTGCTGATCCTGGTGCTGCACGGGGGCAACATCCTGGACTCGGGCGGCGGGGAGGCCAGCAGCAAGCAGGCGGACGTCAACACCCTCAGCGGGGCGTTCGAGGGCGTGATGCGGGTGCACTACCCCACCGCGCTGGGCCGCATCGCCCTGCGCCTGGTGCCCTGCCCCGCCATCTGCGCCGAGGCCTTCAGCCTGGTCTCCAAGTGAGCACGCACGCACGCACGCACACACGGACGCACGCACACACGCACGCACACACGCACGCACGGACGGACGGACGGACGGACGGACACGCACGCACGCACGCACGCACGCACGCACGCCTGCACACATGCACGTGCACAAATACACACACACACACACACGTGCACACATACATACATACATACATACCTACACACGGGCGCACACACATACGCACGCACACATACACTTATCCACAAATCCACACATTCATGCTTAAATACCAACACAGACACACACACACACACACACACACACACACACACACAGCGAACATAGATACATGCACAGAGAATATACATACATGCTAACACACATACTAAAATACACATGCTGCAAACACACATTAAAAAAACGCACAGAATAATCTAACAGAAGTTCACACACACACACACACATACACACACACACACACACACACACACACACACGGCTTTGCTCCAGACTCATAGGCTCTGGCGTGCACCACCATGTCAAGGTTATTATGGTAACACACGCCGCTCTGTGCTGCAGTCTGAGTCCGTACAGCTACGACGAGGGCTGTTTGTCCAGCAGCCAGGACCACATCCCCCTGGCGGCGCTGCCCCTGCTGGCCACCTCCTCGCCCCAGTACCAGGAGGCCGTGGCCACCGTGGTGCTGCGGGCCAACCAGGTGTACGCCGACTTCCTGCGCTCTCTCAACGGAGACTCCTTCTCCGGCCAGGTGAGCCCCGTGCACTGGGAACGTTATGGGAGCCTGCACTGGGACCATGGGAAGATACATGCAGTGTGGGAGAATGGGGAGAGTAAGAGGGGGCCCCTAAATGCAGTGGGAGTTAGAGGGGGGCCCTACATGCAGTGGGAGTAAAAGGGAGATTTAGAATGGGCCCCAGAGCCGTCCACTCCACTGTTTTAACAGCTCTGGGGTCATCAAGTGGACTTTCTAAGTATTATATCTCATTAGTGGGGTTTGTGACACATTGTGTATGACGGCCAGTTCGATGTGTGGGTGAGCGACTGGTTCCCAGTGACTTGTTCCCAGTTCCAAAGCGTGAATGCGTGCGTGAGCGACTGGTTCCCAGTGACTGGTTCCCAGTTACAAAGCGCGAATGCGTGCGTGAGCGACTGGTTCCCAGTGACGACGTGGTTCTGGTCTGCAGGTGTGTCTGATCGGGGACTGCGTGGGCGGGATCCTGGGCTTCGACGCACTCTGCAGCAGCAACCAGACGGTGAACGAGAGCCAGAACAGCAGCCGCAGAGGGTCTGTGGTCAGCGTGCAGGTAGGAGACCCCCCCCCCCATTCATCTGTTATCCATGAGGCCACCTCTTATCCGTCTCTGATCCATGAGGTGGTCAGGCTGCAGGTAGGAGACCACCATCTCCATTCTTCTTTTATCCATGAGAGAAGCTCGGTGCGCTCTAGCTAGCTGTCTTGGATCTACTCTATTGATTTGCAATACAGTCCATGGCCTCCCCCCCCTCTGATGACCTGCTATAGTTCCCCTCCGAGTGTCCCTGTGGGGGAACGTCCATGCTGGAGCGTATCGGTCCGCCGGTACACCTCCATCCTTCTCCCAGGTGTACTTGAGCGGCTGCTCCGTGATGAAGCTCTCTTCCTGCCAGTGACTCGGGCTCCCCTCATGGTTCTGTAACAGGACCAGGACCTGCTGTCTCCGGGCTTCATGGTGCCCTGCGGGCAGGGCCTGATGTCCCCTGGCCTGGAGGCCAGCCGCCACCTCAGCCGCAGCAACATAGACATCCCCCGCTCCGGCTCCTCCGCCTCGGATGACTCCAAGAAGCCGCTGACGCGCAAGAGGAGCGACTCTTCCACCTACGAGGTGGACACCATCAAACAGCACCACGCCTTCCTGTCCAGGTGGGTCTACTGTGTGCTGCTGTGTGCTGCTCTGGTGTACTGAAAACTGGAGTACTAGATAGAGTAGCTAAGTGATGCACTAAGTACATCAGTGCATCATTAGTTGATTCTAGTCAATGCTAGTTAATGCTAATCAATTAACTAGCATGGTGATGCACTGATGTACTCAATGCATCACTAAGATGCTGTCCCAGTCTCACTTTCACTACTTTTCCGTTAAGTGCATCAACTTGACTTCACTGTTTCTTTTGCCCCTCTAAACATCACGTGGTGTTCGCAAACAGCGGGCTAGCTTGCGTTGACTAGCATTGACTAGCAATCACTAGCATTTATTAGTACTGACTAGCATTGACTAGCATTGAGTAGCATTGAGTAGCACCAACCAGACTGACTAACTGCTTTCAGCCTGCACTCCAACGTGCTGCGCAGCGACGGCGTGTCGCGGCGCTCCAGCAGCAGCACCATGCTGGACGCCAGCGCCCTGGGGAAGTTTGAGTTCGAGGTGGCGGACTTCTTCATGTTCGGCTCCCCCCTGGGGCTGGTGCTCGCCCTGCGGAAGACGGTCATCCCCGTGATGGATGGTAAGCAGACCCCCAGGAGCAACACCGACCTCATTGAACCATCCCCACTGACCCAGGGTCAGCGGCACATCAGATCGCTGGATGGTCTTCGTTGTCCTAGACAGCGAATGCACAATCAGAGCTTCAGATTAGAGTATATAAAACCATTTCTGAACTGCGATATTGGGAGAGGAGACAGGTCAGAGTTCATCAGCGTTAGCTTGTCATACCTTAGCTTGATATTAAGTGTGATGTCTAGCATTCTAGTGTGTGTAGCGTGTCATTTGTGGTGTAGTGTGTGGCCTTGTCTTGTCGTTTGTGTATGCTGAAACCTTTTGCCGCCTGTCTTGGCCAAGACTCCCAGGGAGAAGAGTTATTGTAACTCAATGGGACCTTTTCCTGGTTAAAGAAAGGTTAAATAAAAAATACAAATAAAATAAAATAAGGGGACATGGCACATGGGGTAAAATAGTTCTTATAATGTTGAGCTTGGCATGGTGTAGTCCTCAGATCAGCTCAGTAAACAGAAGTGTTTGAGCAGGGAGCAGGATGAACACATGAACCTAGTTTGATGCTCCGTCCTGGGAGCGGAACGGACCCCCAGGCCGTGTGGAGACACTCTGATCTCTGACATCATCCGCCTGCTCTGTGTTGCTTATTAGGAATAGAGACACGACAGGGTAGGAATCTAATATCCACCCAAAGCAAACAGCACATCGTCTCCTCGTGTGTGAGGAAAGATAATCCTGTTCTAACAGTGCAAAGCACACAAGAGTAGCGGGCATTTCTTTGGATCGTGGAAAATCCCCCAAACCTTATTTTCTGTCTTTTATGTTTAGTCCTCACAGGCCTTTAGGTCAGGCTATACTTTACAAACACAAAGGAAAGAAGCATTAGGTCACACGTTCTCCACTGGTTTCAAGGTCCCCGGGGTAAAAGATGATGATAGGATAGCTGTTTAGTTTGAATGATTCATCTCAGAATACAGCAGACTGCATACAGCATTCACACAGCCCTGCTGTAAATACAGGCTGTGAGCATGACGTCACACAGCCGCGCCTACAAACATGAACCCATGAACATGAAACCCATGAACATGAACCTAGGCTCATGAACCTTTCAACATGAACCTATCAACATGAACCTATCAACATAAACGTGAACATTTGTTCATGAACTTGAACATGCATGGTTGTCTCTTGTGTGCACGCGTCAAACTGGCAATGTGAATGCAACCCACTGTAAAAGATATGGATTCCTATATTTAATATATAAAACAGGCTTCATGCTACATTCGATGTTCTTATTATGGGGGCTTATTATTGAGGTTCAACTTTCTAAATGCAGAGTTTAAGAGAAAAACAATAGATATTGTAGCCGAGGATTTCAATAGATGTACAGTGTGTTCCTCTGTCTTTATTTCATCTCTCTTTAAATCAGACATCCTGCCTCTCTGGTTCTCTCACCTCTCTTCTCTCCCTGTCTCTCATCGCTGTTTATATTCATCTCTCATCTTTCTCTCCCTCTATCTCCTCACTCAAGCTAGCCCATTCTCTCCCCTCTCTCTCTCTCTCTCTCTCTCTCTCTCTCTCTCTCTTAAACATGTTCCAGTGCTACAGCAGTAACCAGTGTCTCTCCGTGTCCCCCTAGTGGCCACACTGAGGCCCGCGTGCCAGCAGGTGTACAACCTGTTCCACCCTGCGGACCCCTCGGCCTCTCGCCTGGAGCCCCTCCTGGAGAAGAAGTTCCACCTGCTGCCCCCCTTCAACGTGCCCCGCTACCAGCGCTTCCCCCTGGGCGACGGGAACTCCGCCCTATTGGGTGAGCCCCTGCGGATGCAGCCCGTTGATTGGATACACTCAGGCCAATGGGATTGGGGGCGGCATGTGGCTCAGGAGGTGGACCGGGTTGGCTGGTAACCGGAAGGTTGCTGGTTCCATCCCTGGCTCCTCCTAGCTAGAGTGCCGAGGTGTCCCTGAGCAAGACGCCTCACCCTGACTGCTCCCGACGAGCTGGCAGTCGCCTTACACGGCCGACGCCGCCGTCAGTGTGTGAATGTGTGCTTGAATGGGTGAATGTCAGGCAATATTGTAAAGCCTTTTGAGTGGCTGCTGGTTAAAAAGGCGCGGTGTAAATGCAGTCCATTTGACCTTTTTCTTTCGATAAGCTCTCCTCGCCGACCACACCCCTGATCCTCCAGGGTGTACGGGCTCAAGCGAGGTGAAAGAACCGTAAACCCTCGTGGACGTTTGGGTCAGGCTAAACGTTTTGATGAGATTCATCCCAACAAGATGAAGATCGTCTTAGGTTCATGAAGAGAAGGGCGTAGGCTGTCTGGGAGCCGGGAGATGGAAAAGGGTTCTCTGTGTGTGTGTGTGGCGGCAGCTGCTCTCATGTCCTGTTCCTCATCTGTTCTTCTGTGTCTTCCTCCTTGTCCTTCCTCTCCTCTCTCTGTTTCCTGCTCCTGCGTCTGTGGGACCCGGCCCCCTCACTGCCTGACCTCAACCCCACCCTTACCCCGCCTCTAACCCCCACCTCTCACCCTGACCTCAACCCCACCCTTACCCCACCTTACCTCACCGCTCACCCTGCCTCACCCCCTGACCTCAACCCCACCCCTACCCCATCTCTCACTCTACCTCGACCCCTGACCTGAACCCCACCTTTACCTCACCTTAAACCCCCACTCCTACCTCCCCCGACCCCCACCCCACCCTACCCCTGCCCGACCCCCACCCCTACTCCAACCCCCCCCCCCCAACCCCTCCCCCCCCGGTAGTGGAGACAGTGCAGAGCAACGCCCCCCTGCTGCTCGACCCCGCCCCCCCCCTTGCGCTGCGCTGCCCGGAGACCATCAGCGAGACCTGCTTCCCCGTGCCGCTGCTCCACTGGCCGGACGGGCCCCACAGAGCCCCGCCCGCCACCCCGGAGTGTGTGTAGCCTCTCCTGTATTTGTCACCTCCGGCCGCCTACCCCATCCCCATCGCCGTGTGTGTGTGTGTGTGTGTGTGTGTGTGTGTGTGTGTGTGTGTGTGTGTGTAGCCTCTCCTGTATCTGCCCCTCCGTCACCTCCACCGACCCCATCACCCTCCCCCTCCGCCTGTGCGTGTTGGCTTCCTCCAGTGTGTTTCATCGCCCGTCCTTTCCCCGTTTCCACCGCTTTGGTTTGCTCTGCTGTGGCGTGAGTGAGGCACGTTCAGGGCGTCGTGGCTCTGCGGTGTGGACAGTGAGCGTATCTCGCTGCATTGCCCTGCTCTCTCTCCGTGCCAGTGTGCACGCTCCACACGTGCACATTACCACTCAAATACGCAGTCTCCCTGATGAAGTACGAAACCGATTCTTAAAGAAAGGTTAAGAAATGTTCTGCCGTTAGCAGACTGGTTCTGAGAAGGACCCTCCTATATCAAGACTCTCCTTGGATATGCCAATATAAATATATACTTGGAGACGCAAAAGTTACCCTTATCCCCAACCTGCTCATGGAGAAGCTGGGTGACCTTCTAAAACATGTGTGTGTTTGTGTTCTGTCTTGTTTTTGTGTGCTCTTGCCGGTCCTGCGGTCACGAGGGCACAAGCGTTTGTTTTTGATGACCTTTTTTACAAGCAGGCTTTGAATGTGTTTGCGCTGAATCCCAAATCCCATAATGTTTCGACGGGAAAGGCCGGTATGAGTTCTATCACCTCTATTAGTCATTTCAAGGTAAAAATGCTTGAATGACTAATGCACGTAACACCAGATCACAGTACTGTGAGCATACAAAGACCTTCAGGGCCGTATCAGAGATCCCTCTACATCCGGCCTCTCCGTGGAAACCTTATGGGCGTGTCTTCATGTAACCACAGTGTTTTCACGTCTCTTAGTAACAACAGTGTTATCCGTCTCATCTCCTGGGCTATCGCCGCCCATTGTCCATCCCTTGTCCCCCCCCCTCCTCCCTGTGACGTCTGTGTCTAACGGGATCTCCTTGTTTTGGCTCAATAGCGGATGTTGTTCAGTCTCATGGTGGTGTCTTCATGGACAGTTCGAACCCCACCTCCCCCGTACCGGGCCCCCACTTCAGGGGCCTGCGGCGGGCCAGTGAGGTCAGCATGGCCAGCCAGGTGTCAGGGATGGCAGACAGTTACACTGCCACCAACATAGCCAACAGTAAGTTCTCACCCCCCAACATGCTGCACTCCTTTCTCCTCTCTCTCCCTCTCTTTCTGTCTCCTGCTCTCGCTCTCACTCTCTTACTCGCAAAAAACACTCTCACGCTCTCTTCACTCTCTCCCTCTCTCTCTTTCTCTTTTATATCTCTCAGCCTCTTCTCACTCTGACTCTACACACACAAAATCTCACAGGCCAGACAGGAGCTAACAGGCTAGCAGAATCTAGCTAGACAAACTGGAGCTAACCAGGCTAGCTGTCACGCTCAGTGATTTTGTATGTTTCATACATGTGTCATGAAAATCGTGGTCTACAAAAGAATCCCAGAGAATTTGGACCATTGTCTTCATTGGCCAGATATGAAGAATCCAAATACTTGACCAAAGAAATTGATGGTCCAAGTTTTACAGGATTTTTTTCATATCTCATAAATAACCGGATAAACTGGAGCTAACCAGGCTAGCAGAACCTAGCAAGACTAAGTGGAGCTAACTAGCTAACTGACTAGCGGGTGGAGAGTATCCAAGGACATAATGCTGCCTCTAGCAACATGACTAGCTCATGGTGGCCAAATGTCTTCTGGTTAGACAAGCATATGACCAGAACTACGATGAAAGCATCGGGTGGCCATTTTATCCTATCTTTTCTTAAGATAGGATAAAATGCTGGCACGCACCGTTTGAGAGTGGAGGACTTTGCGTCTTCGTAGGTATTCTGTAAGCGCTGGTGATGTTGAGGTCAAATGTTTGGTTACTGTGATGGAGACTGTTAAATCAAGGTATAAGGCCATGTCAATGTGTCGCATTAGAGAGTGTCTAGTTGAGCTCTGAAGTTATTAGTTAGTTAGGTGGGCATTAGTTCAGCTAGGGTTCGGTGTAGTAGCCAGGGTAGGAAACCGATGGCAGCCTTCCGGTGGTGTTGGCTCGTCATGTGGTCAATAGCAGGATGCACGTGGACGCTGTATATGGGATGTATATGTCTTATCTCATTCAGTTCTCACACATGTCCTCGTTACTCTTACCCACTGTCTCAATGTAAATGCAATCCACAGTTGCTGCATTTATCAACCGTTTTTTGCGTTCTGCATGCAGACCCTGCCTCCCCTGGGTCCCGCCTGCATCCCCCTCCTATGCAGTGTTGCTCAGGCGGCCAGGCCTTTGTTGTGTTCAGTGTTCTGTTTTTGTCTGACCCTTCGCCCTTCCTCCCTCAGTTACAGCACTTCCTCTCTGATGTTTATGAGAGCGCAGGCTCTAGCCTCTAGACGGTTCTAAAGGTTCTACCTTCTGAAAGCTGCAGTGCTTGAGGAACCGTCACTTTTAACCGTTGGTAACCTATCCTTTGCAGCGCAGATTTGTGTGTGAGACGCCGAGAGGTCTTCGTCACACCGTGCCCGTTATTGTCTTAAGAAAGCTGTTATCTTCTCGTAGCCATCATCAGCTCATCATTTCTCATCATTTCTCATGCTTTATTTTCCCTCCTTGTCCGTAGAACGGTCGCGCCAAACTAACCAATCCAAAAAGTTAAGCCTGTTGTCCCAACTCGCCCTCTCGTCGCAAAACAAATTCTTCCTGAGGAGTCCGCCCAAGTCGCGTAGGAGGGACCGGGTCAAAGGCCCTCCAGTCTCGGACCCGGGTCCAGGTCTGGCCCCTCCCTCAGACCCTGATGAGGAGGCCTGTGAGGGTCTGGGCTCCAGCAGCCCGTGTGAGTCGTGTCCCTCCGCAGGGCTGGACCACGCCTTCTCGGACCTGGTCTCCCTGGACTCCCAGGCCGAGGTGGACCAAGGTACTCCCGGGACGGGGCTCTTCTCGGCCTCTGGTCGCAGGCCAGCAGCGTCTGGCCTCCTCTTTCCTCTGGCCGCATCCTCAGTCTTACTCACCTCACCTCCCCCCCCCCGCTTGGTCTTTCTGCTGGTGCTGCTCGCGGTGTTTGCTGGGCGTCGCGCTGTTCACATCGTCTGGGTTTTCTTGCCGTTCTCTGCGTCAGCTTGAATCATAATCATTTAGGATCCGGTTGATTATGTCTGAGTGATTATATCAGTTTTCCATAACCTGATTCAGGATATCAATTAGAAGGTTCTCTTCAGATCTTTCTATGCTCACGCCTAAACGTCCTCCACACCATTAACCAGTCCTCCTCACTCCCTTCTAATCACTATTCCGGTTCATAAATCAGGTCACATCCAGCGGTAAGCAGATCCTCTTGCTCTCCTCTTCTTTTAAGAAGCTTCTTCCAACATGGTTCTAACAATGATTCTTCAAAGGGCATTCATTCTGGTGGAGAACACTGCAATGTTGAAAGATTGCATCCCATCCCCCTGATTAGCCCCGACCCAGCCAGTGGTTCAGTGGTTCCCTCCGTGACGCTGGGGTGCTGATGTTCCCCTCCTTAACGCTGGGGTTCTTGTGTTAACGCTGTGGTTCTCCTGTCAGTCGCAGCGCGCTGGTGGGGCACCAAGCGGATGGACTTTGCACTGTACTGTCCGGACGCGCTCACGGCCTTCCCCACCGTGGCGCTGCCGCACCTCTTCCACGCCTCCTACTGGGAGTCCACCGACGTGGTGTCCTTTCTGCTGCGGCAGGTAAGACCCGGGGCCGGAGCTCAGAGACCCCCCCCCCCCCCCCGGGGGACGGCGCCGTCTGTGGGGGAACAGGACTCATTGATCCTGTTGCTGTTTGTGACCAGGTGTGGGTGACTGCTAAACTGGTTTGTGTTGAAGGTCATGAGGCACGAGAACTCCAGCATCCTGGAGCTGGACGGGAAGGAGGTGTCAGAGTTCACCCCGTCCAAACCCCGGGAGAAGTGGCTCCGCAAGAGGACTCACGTCAAGATCCGGGTAAGAAGAGGGTCACATGAGATCACAAGATCACACAGGTTCACGGGATCACACGAGATCACGCGAGATCGCATGGTAGCAAAAAATCACACAAGATCACATGAGATCCCATGAGATCTCATCAGAGTGGGGATCTGTACAGAGTAAAGACCAGATCAGAGGAGGGGGGGGGGGGGGGGGGGCATGAGATCATGATATCTGTAGTATTGAGATCAGAGTCGGAACTGGCTTCAATCTGATAATACATGATGTATACACATGATTAATACAATAAGACGTATACACAGGCTCCCAACAGGGCACTGATAGGCTCCTCTGTCTGTTCCCCTGGGCAGAACGTGACGGCCAACCACCGCCTGAGCGACGCCGTATTCACAGAGGGCGGGCAGCAGCTGCTGGTGGGACGCTTCATGTACGGCCCGCTGGACATGGTCACCCTGACCGGGGAGAAGGTGGGTGTGCTTCAATGTCTCCGGAATCACCCAAGGACTGCTTCCACTCACACTGAATAAGCCCCTCCCACTGAATAAGCCCCTCCCAGTCAATAAGCCCCTCCCAGGTAGGAGGCGGGAGAGGGTGGGTGTGGGTCGGTGTGGGTGTGTGCGTGCGTGCGTGAGTGTCTCTGTAAACCGCCCCTGTGGGTGCGTTGCAGGTGGACCTCCACATCATGACGCAGCCCCCCTCGGGCGAGTGGGTGCACTTCGACACGGAGGTGACCAACAGCAGCGGGCGCGTCTCCTTCCTGCTGCCGGAGGACCGGCGCCTGGGGGTGGGGGTCTACCCCATCAAGATGGTGGTCCGGTGAGTCCGCCCAGCCACTCCCCCCAGAGCTCATGCGCCGTCCATGGCTGCTATGACGCTACTCTGTGTTGGGGTTTGACTTCTTATCTGTTGGAACACACACACTGGAACGTTGAGACAAATTCCTACTATGTTAGCATAATTGGCAATAAATGATTCTGATTCATCGTTTATGGATTGTTAAGAGAAAGAGTCTCTTGTAGAACACGAAGGCCTCTTCTCTCTCTCCTCTCCACTCCACTCCTCTATTCTCTCCTCCTCTATTGCCTCTCTTCTCTTCTCTCGATAGAGACAGAGATGTTTATGCACCCTTATTGTCATGCCCTTTAAATGAAAAGACGCGTTGCCAAAGCATAGAAATAAACAGACAAAGTCATGTATCTGATTCTGTACACTTAACCCTCATCTCTCCTTTGGGCTGTTGTTGGTGATTCTCTGTCACACCTGACAATATAGCAACCTGACTCCCTCTCTCTCTCTCTCTCTCCCCCTCCACCCACCCTCCTGTCTCTCTCCCCCTCCACCCTCCTGTCACCGCCTCCCAGGGGGGACCACACCTTTGCAGACAGCTACCTGACGGTGCTGCCGCGGGGGACTGAGTTTGTGGTGTTCAGCATCGACGGCTCGTTCGCGGCGAGCGTCTCCATCATGGGCAGCGACCCCAAAGTGCGGGCGGGGGCGGTGGACGTGGTCCGGTGAGCAGCAGCACACTCAGTCAATAACATATGTATCGTGCGTTTGTTCGTTCGTCGTTCGTTCATAATGACACACATCACCATTTGGCCCTCTGCCATTAGCTCATCGTGAAAGGTCACACTTTATTCATTCAAATGATAAGTTCAGTTAATAAGGAATGTTGTTGTTGTCTGAACAGGACGCGGTATGTTGGACCATGAGTCGTTATTCTATGATCAGATCTGGGGAGGGGGGATTGAGTTTGCATGTGATATCTTAGCGTTTTTTTAGATTAGATGACTTTGTATGGTGTACGCTCTGGGTCTAGTTTACTAATTGTCTCACTTTCTAACTCCCACTAAACATGACACGACGCTCTTGGTGGTTCTGACCTCCGTCTTGTGCTCTGCTGTGCGGGGGGGCAGACACTGGCAGGACCTGGGCTTCCTGATCATCTACGTGACGGGCCGGCCCGACATGCAGAAGCAGCGCGTGGTGGCCTGGCTCTCCCAGCACAACTTCCCCCACGGCATCGTGTCCTTCTGCGACGGCCTGGTCCACGACCCGCTCAGACACAAGGCCAACTTCCTCAAGTCCCTCACCGAGGTGGGCCCAAGACCGGGGCGTGGGGGGGGGGGGGGGGCTAGCAGCCTGGGACTGGGACACGGGGGGGGGGGGGGGGCCAGCCTTGCAAGGCAGATCATGGGAGGCTGTGCTCGTTAGGTCTGGAGGGTCTGTGAGGTCTGTGAGGTCTGGGGGGGTCTGGAGGGTCTGTGAGGTCTGGGGGGGTCTGGAAGGTCTGTGAGGTCTGTGAGGTCTGGGGGGGTCTGGAGGGTCTGTGAGGTCTGTGAGGTCTGGGGGGGTCTGGAGGATCTGTGAGGTCTGGGGGGTCTGCTGCCCTCCCAGGTTCTGTTGCTAAAACTGGGAAGGTTTGTCAAACACCTGCCTTGCAGAAGCAATCAGGAGTATTTAGAAGGCCCACATGAGGGCAGTGACATGCAGAAGTTGTGTGCACTTAATCACAGTCGTACCAACACGTCTCTCTGGTTCTGGGTAAACTTCTTTAAACAAAGTCAGAGATCCTGACCTTCACCAATCCTGTTGACTGAGCACACATTGTTGAGTCAAATAATGTAATGTTGCTCAGGACATCTATTTTCAATGTTTTAAAAAGCTCTCCTTGTTACAAAGTGATTTGCTATATATCATATTTTATATATAAGCTATATATATATATAGTTTTCTTCACTATGGAAGAGAATGGGGTAAAGTAATCCTTCCTGTGAAGTTCTGTATTTCACAATTTCACAAATTTCATGAACGTTACCGCCACCATTTCCATTGATTTAAAACTTCCAAATTCCAAAGCAGCATAGCAGCAACATCTCCAGAATAAACACGATCACACCAGATGTGGTGTCACAAGCGTGGATAAAAAGTAACCCAATCTTGTAATATCAGTACGTTTCGTAAAGATATATATATTGCGCTGTCTTAAGGTATAGGTCCATATGTTAGGAGCTTTTGAGTTGAGCCCAAAGCGCACACAGTGGTATTTTGGTTCATTTTTGTTCAGGACTATATATATTGCCCATCTGTTGAGTTTGCTACAAATATCCCCAGGAATAAAGCTATTGTTGTGATGAACACACAAAGCAAGCCTTGTTCACACTGTCCTCCTCTCTTCATGTGCGGCTGGCAGGCTAACATGAAGATATTCGCTGGCTACGGTTCAACCAAAGACATCTCGGTGTACACGGCCATCGGCCTGGGCCCCTCCCAGATCTACATCGTGGGCCGGCCCTCCAAGAAGATGCAGCAGCAGTGCCAGGTACCGCTCATCTCCAGCATCCGGAGACGACTAAAGCGTTTGGAGCTCACTGAAGCCAGAAATACACGTTCCCTTTAGGGCTCCATGAGCCATACTGCAAACTTTCATGATCATCATCTCTCTGCTCTCCCCCTGTCCACCTCCTCCCTTTCTCTTTCTGCTCTCCCCTCCCACCTACTCTCTCCCTCTCTCTCCCCCCCCCCCCCCCCCCCCCCCCCCCCCCCCACCTCCTCCCCAGTTCATCACGGAGGGCTACGCCGCCCACCTGTCCCAGCTGGAGTACCACCGCCACCGCGCTGCGCGGCCGGCCAAGGCCAGCGGCAGCGCCCGCATGGTGCTGCGCAAGGGCAGCTTCGGCCTGGGCGCCAACAGCGACTTCCTGCGGAAGAGGAACCACCTGCTGCGCACCATCTCGGCCCAGCCCACGCCAAGCGCCCCCGCCGTGGCCCCGCCCGCCACCAGCCCCAGCGGCCGGCCCGAGCGCACGCAGAGCCAGTCGGACGGCGAGCGGCGGGAGCGGCTGGAGAGGGCCCCCGACCAGGGCCCGGGCTGGGCCCCGTGGGACGCAGCATGAGCATCACGGCCAACTGCTGGGGCCGCAGCTCCAAGATGGAGCCCGCGCTCTTCAACCCCAAGTGAGGCTGAGGAGCGCGGGGATCTGCCGCCGCTTCCCTGGACCACGGCTTTTAGAGGGGTGGCCTCGAAGAGTCACCGTTTTAGGACACGCAAAGATGTTTTTAAACGTTCTTTTCTTAGGATAGGATAAAATGCTGGCTCGGAGCGGATGAGAGTGGAGGACTTTGTTGGTGCTACAAACTGTTTTTAAAAACGACACCATAAACGATCCCTACTTTTATCAACCAAATCACAACTTCTTTTTTTTAACGAAAATTAGGCATTTAGATATTTTTCAACAAACAACTTTACTAAGCAAGAACTCGTCCAATATCAGATCTCCTAAAGTCAAGGTTCTGACATTTACCTACTTGTAAACTACTAGTATATATTTATGTGTCTTTATTACAACATTGCCACCCGGCAGTGTGCCGTCTTACAACAAGGAACAGGTTGATGCAGACCGGCTTCCCTGGTGGCCGGCGGCTGAACTGATCCTCCAGAGAGCCCTCACTCCCCCGCCCCCCCGGACGGCCCCCCTCCCCTGCTGAGGTTGACGGCTCGTAGCCTGCTAGTGACATTAAGCTCTGCTATAAATGAAGTGCTATTTAAGGACAGGCCTATGTCCTGGCATGATCCTGACCTCCAGGAAATTGACTGGTTCTTTTCCTGGTAATATCCTCCATCCAACCACACGACTTCTAACCATTGTTGGTAGAGATTGTGAACATTTAGGCACTTTACCGATATATTGTGCTGTCTGTCATTTTAGTTATTTAGCGATGATTTGAAAGGATTTAATGTAATATCCTGCTGGCAAACATTATTGAAAACTATGGCAGCAATGTCAGGCGTTGCTGGCGTTTGTACTTTTATGGCCAGAGAAACAATCTATGCATTTACGTTCTTCCCTGTTTTACTGACTCCTCACAGACTCAGGATACTCTGAACATAAGGGGGAGAAACCATCGAGAAAACCACTTTTTCAGTGCGACAGTGTGAGTGACAGGGCAGACCAGTCACAGCGCACCGCGTTAAACCAGTGCTCCACTGGTCCACTGCTGTGGGGTTTGAGCCAAATCCAAAAGCTGGAGAGCGATCTGCTGTATGTCTCTCCAGAGCTGAGCCCACAGGGCCTGTACATAGTGTTCTGTCACGCTGTGTTGGAACGTACCTCTGGTCTCTGGTTCCTCTTAGGGACTCGAGGGTCGTCCGGACAAAACGGCATCGCATTCAGTACACATACATTTGAATTATTGTTATTTAAATGAAAACGGATCTTTAAGCAAAACGATTTTTGGGGAGGGTGTTTTCAGTTTATTTTAGCTTGTTTATTGTGATTCAATTTTAGAATTTTTTTCTGTACTTCATTTGCAGTAGCCAAAACTAATGTCTCTGCCTGGCACAGTATTGTCCCTGTGATATCTGGGTTATGCTTTCCAATCACCAGAATTGCGTTAATGGTATAGTATAGTATAGCGTATGATTATTCCGATTATTATGGAAATGTCAAAGTATGGCCATCCTGTTGGTATTCCTATGCTGTAAATGAGGCAATGAATGTGTTTCTAGATACTTATTTTTAGGTTAAGGGTGCTCTGACAATTGCAACATCTTCACAGCAAATTGGCGAGTTGTAAAATTCTGTACAATATGCTTTCAAAGTTTTAAATTCAACAGGGTTTAGAGTTCATGCTGTGCCGTTTGGTCGAAGTGGTAAAACCGTCTTTGGGTTTAATCGTTCAAACTCTGTACGATGAGCGACTCCGAGGGCGTAGAGCCAACCTCTGCAGAAATGTGCAATACTCACCTCTCCACACATAGAGCCGGCCCTGCTTAGAATGTGAAGATGCTTTGACAATCAGGTGAAGGCCCGGGTCTAAAGATAGTCCCTGGGCGGGCACGGGCTGGCTGATCTGTCACGTGACGTGGGGAGGTTTCCGATTGGTCAGGCAGGGGGTCAGATGAGTCACGCCTTCTCAGACTGAGTGGACAGACAAGTAACTCAAGACATGGAAGGAAGGACATTGACAAAAGATGATTGCAAAAAGCTATGGCCCAGACTATTGTTTGTCTAGAAGATTAAGACTTAATTTGCGACATTGATATTTACTACCACAATGTTGCCTCTATCTGTGGTTTGTACGCCATACCAGAGCCTATTGGAGAGAAAATCAGTTTCCAGTGTCAAAATCGTCCGAAATACATCCTAATTTACTCCAAAGCACATAACACATAACATAAGTGTAAAACGCACCATTTGAGATGGCGTTAGAAGACCCCGTTCTTCCATATATGTAAATAACTACCCAGTGGAGCGCTCTCCTACTCTTAATGTATGCAACGCTCATAAGACCCCTGTTGTGGGAGATGTCTTTGGTCACCAACTGAAAGTCCACAATAGGCAACATAGAATAAAAAGTGGCCCTGCTGCTAAAGATCACCCATCGTGTACACATTTGATCCGGAGAATGAAAGTCTGTATAATATGTGCAAGCCAAGCATCTGGGCAGTCCGTTCTGCTACGGATACAGAAAATAACGACCTTGAGGTTCCCTCTCCCTGCCTTACAACCCCCCTCCTAGCCGGGTCTGGGTTATCCAAGCTGCTTCACCAGTAGTATTTTAAGGTGACCTTGTGGACAGGGTGCAGAACATCAATGCACAGTGTACCGTACGGTAAAACGAGGACACGTTACTTTACCAGAAAACTGGAGGTTTCAGTTAACATAAAACACAAGGTAAAAAAATATATGATCTATTTTTAACATGTTGAAAGGATATGCTAGCTTACAAAACAATGGGTTTAATTTATCCTAAGAACTATTTTTAACTTGATAATGTAACATCCAATAGTCTGACCATGTTCTGCCACTCTTAGTGCACTCAGAGCTGTAAATACTACAAAGCATTTGTAAAAGCTTGGGAAATATTTTCATTGCACAAGCCGTTTCTTTTTTTTGGTTTTGGATAACTTGATTTTATCCATTCCCATGTTTGTATGTACAGTGTGTAAATAACATATGAAGAACTACTAAAGAAATATTGTCATTTTTGGGCATCCCCTTTAAGCTGAGAAAACCAAAAATGTAATCTTGTTCTTTACTGCTCAGTCAGTGTGAAAATGGTCCTACAAAATGCATCCTATATTCTTATAAAAAAATCCTTTGAATAGTATTTCCATATTACATACACATACTGGCATGTTAGTGCATGTAGGCCTGGCAGCACCTCTCCACAGCCTGATCAGGTATGCGGTCCAAGCAGTTTTCTACCTCTGTAGCTGCAGTTTCTTTATGATCATGAGTAGTGATAAAGGCTTGTAGACATAGTTGTACGAATAGAATGACTTGAATGAATGAATTTGATTTCTGAAAATTAGTTTTATTTCTTGTTGAGGACTTCAAATAGCAAAGTTGTTCATATGAATTTACAGCTTATAGTTGAATAAAAAAAAATCATTTAACATTAAAAAAAGGTTAAAAAAAACAAGGAAACAACATTGACATCTTTAAAGTGTCTAGGCTTGCTAATCTGCATTCGGGGCATCAAAGCAGATCGGCTACTGGCACATTTCAGCCAGGCGGCGGTCATACAGTGCACTTAAAACAGTAAAACTACTGCACTGCAGTAGCGTGACTTAACGTCTGACATAGCTACCTTTACCACACTGCACTGCAGTAGAGTGAATTAACCTCCCTGACATAACTAGACCACACTAGGAGTGAGCGGCTGCCCGGACATTACGAGGGCCGGGTCCTACTCCCCACTAACCACACTTCAACAACTATATCCGCTTGGGAAGCAGCCCTCTTGAAGTGTCTTCTGCCCATGACCTCTCTACCTGTTGAGGCCCATCTTCTTCTGGAAGGCGTTTCCATCTCCCTTGGTGGATTGCTGCAGGGAGTGACATGGTTAAGACACTAAACTTAACGCAGTTAATGAAATAACATTCCATATAGTCGTTGAACAAGTTACCTTGTTGATCTCTTTGTGTTTCTCTTTAGTGACAATCTCCTCGATGATCTCCCCTTCTCCCCTCACCAGTCTGAGGAAACAAGTTATTTCATTTATTCCACTATCCATTAGGGGTGGGTCAGAATATTTGATTATTCGTTCCCGAGGGTCAAAGCCGATTTTTAACATTTGGACAGTTAACATTTTTTCCCATTCAAATAAACAAGAATTAACGGACAGAACTAATGTTGGTTCTGTAGCACTACTAGTTTTTTTATTATTATTATTAATCATGTACAGAAAAACAATACACAAGCATAAATATTAATATATATGCACACAACACAAACACTGATCACTGTTAAAGTTTGTTTTTTGCGTTTAAGATAAGTGATTTCTTGCCGATGATCCATGGCTGCCGTTGTGAATGTCGGCACACATCGAATAATCGATTATTCGTTCATACCACCCACTGATTATTCAACCATGAAAAATTTGAGTTATTCACATCCCTACTATCCATTGAACATCTAGCAACGAAACTAGGGAGATCAAAGCAGGATCCTAAGGAGAAAGAGCCACCTGGTCCGATTTGACTGTCTTATCACGTCCAGAGAGAGACGATTATTATAAAATCATCAACCACAACTATTTTGAATTGAGGTTACTGTTATTTTTCTTTCAAAGAAAGAAGCAGGCCCGTCTACCACATGGGCTCTTCCAAGGCAGGCAGGGGTCGGCTTACAAACATTTTGGAACGACCCGAGAAACGTTTCGGTCGGCCGACAGTGGTCACCCCAAAGTGTGAAAGCTGGATGCGTGTTCAACAGACCTGGTGCGTCCCGACTCGTGGTCCACCACCCTGCGGATGATGCTCTGTCGGGCCTCGTACTCCTCCTTGGTCAGGGGCCTCTTGGTGGACAGGCGGGCCTTCTGCTCGTCCGTCATCACTATAGAAACAATGCTTACAATATTATAACCACACATCCAGGGTGTGTTACGGTTCAGTCACTTCAATACATGGTGGAGGACGTACCAGGCCCGAGTTCCGCCGCGGCGTCGTCGCTCTGCCAGGTCTCCAGGAAGGACGGGACCACCTCCACCACCGGTGGGGGCGGGATGGGAGCCTCCGTCCTCTTGGCCAATTTTTTGGCCAATTTCTTTTCCTTCTTCTTCTCTTTCTTCTTTTGCTTCTTGAGCTTCGCCTTTTCTTTTTTCAGCTTCCTCTTCTTCGCCTTCCTTTTCTTCCGCTTCGCTTTTTCATCACTTGAAGTTGAGGAGGATGATGAAGAACTGGACGACGAGGATGAGGAGGAACTTCTTTTTCTTCTCTTTTTTGTTTTAGTATCTGCAGAACAAGGGGACGGGGAAAGGGTATACCATTCACGATTGGTACAACAGAGTAGTTGCGTGAAACATCTAACAAGGAGACATATTACAACATTGAGCGATGCCACCTTCATGTGTCCACTCACTGCTAACAGTTAGCATCAGCGAGCTAACTGATAATTGAGCTAATTGAGCAGGCGTCGACCTAGTGTTCAGCTTTTCTATGTTTTATTTAATTTATTTTAGTATCACCACATGTGAGTCACCTTTGCTTTTGTGTGAAGCTGATTTGGAGGATTTTGGACTGCGGCTTCTGCTGGAGGAGCTGGAGGATGAGGACGACGAGGAAGAGGACCTCTTCCTGCTCTTCTTTTTGTCTTCTTTCCTCTTCCTCCCGGGGATGGAAGAGCCTTCTGATAGCTGTTCACGCGAACTGCGTTCCATTGTTCACTTAAAAATGCTTCCAAAACATACGATGGATAAAAGGTTTAAATTCCAAACATGTGGAAAAACTCAGCGCCACTATCTTCGTGATTAACGGATGGGTCCGTTCGCTTATAGTTTCCGTAAGAAATGTTTCCATGATATATGGTTCCTAGGCCCAGCTCAAAAACTGCTTCTCCTTTAGTGTTTAAATTCGTTTTTCAAAAGCCTTACCCCATTCAATTATTATTAGGGGTCCTACGGAATCCGTAGGAACCCTATTGTATTCGTTAGTATTTTTTTATTTATTATTATTATAAGGTTTGTTAAACCACCATGCGCTGCTTGCACTTAGTTTAGAACAAATAATGCCGCCGTGTCTGCTTACGTAATCCTTTTGCAGCCGCCCACGAGAAACCATTGCAATTAAAAAAAATGGCTTAGTCTATTTTCTTTCCCAATTACTCAGATTCCTTAATAATGTTCCCACACCGAATGTACACTATCAAGTTGTTACTATTGTAAGAACACACACACACAAATGCACAAACAAAAATAATAACATTAACACAAAGAAGCATTTGGAATATTTATTTCAAAAATATTGCCTACAAATGCATGCAAGAACCATGCCATGTTAGCCCTTTAGCTTTCTCGAAAAAAACAAACTCACAACCGGGCATTGTCCAGAATTCCTCGCCAAATCAACATTACATACTGCTGCCTCGCGTGCCTTTAAATATTAAATTATGTGGATATACAAATAAACTATTTTATACTTCTCCCAAGTAAAAAATCTCGTGGAGTGGGTATGAATACTATCAAATCGTTCAACTGTGAACATAGCTGCATGAAATAAATGTAACCACCTTTAGTGTTAAAAGCAACGAGGATCGAGTGGCAGTGTGTAACGTCACTGCGATCCGAACGTAACAGCTTAGTCTGGCATCGTATCACATCTTTGATTTGGGACAGAAACAACTCTAAACCAGGGGGTAAAAGGGTAAAATCCTAAACGGTTTTGGAGGGCGGTGTCATTTGGGAGTGGAATGTACGGTGCTGCTGGGTCCGGGCAGCGCGGGGTCTCTACGACACGGCGGCCATGCGGACCCTCTCGGGGGGGTACAGCAGCACGTTCTTGGCCGCCTTGATGGTGTTCTTCATGAGCATGGCCACCGTCATGGGTCCGACTCCACCAGGCACCGGGGTGATGAAGCTGGCCTTCTGTCGAACACCTGAAACCAAACGAGATGTTACAATCATGTAATTAGGCCCTAATTAAATGAGTGCACTGTGCTCATTGCTCGTGACCAGAGTCACAAGGTTTCCCCAGGTCATCTCCCCCAGCTTTAATGCCCAACGTTCGGTTTCCCCTCGCCTACCCCAGCTTTAATGCACAACGTTCGGTTTCCCCTCGCCTACCCCAGCTTTAATGTACAACGTTCTGTTTGCGCTTACTTTCAAAGTCCACGTCTCCCACCAGCCGGCTCTTGCCCGTCTCGGGGTCCAGCACTCTGTTGATCCCAACGTCGATGACAGCCGCTCCTTCCTTGATCATGTCTGCCGTGATCAGGTTTGGAATCCCTGGTAACGAGGTAAGACCGTTAGGAGACCCACGGATAGAAAAAATCCCCATTAAAGAGTCATACACAGCTCTGCTAACTAGCCCAACGCACAGCTACAAACAAGGTATAACACAAGTAATGCTAAAACACTTTGACATCTGATTAAACTGCATGTTTTAACTGCTTCAGTAACCAGACCCCTACCTGCTGCGGCAACGATGATGTCAGCGATCTTAGTGTGCTGCCGGAGCTGGTCTTTAGGAGTGTAGCGGTGAGTGATGGTAACGGTGGCGTCGCCTGAAGAGACACAGAAACAAAAGAACATGAGCATGTGAAATCCCTATTCCCCTGCAGCTGATCATGCACGCATGCACACACGCACGCGACTCGCGACTCACCTCCAGGCCTCTCGTGGCGCCCGTCTGTGTGCAGCAGCATGGCGATCGGCATGCCCACGTTTTTGGAGCGGCCGGCGACTAGAACATTCTTTCCGAGGGTAGGAATACCTGCGACGGAGGCGGGGAGGGGGAGAAACACGTCAGAGGAAAGTCCCATCCTCAGGTGAAGAGGAGATGGGCGGGGTCTGTCTCCACTCACCTGTGCGTTTGATGATCTCCATGACCCCCCAGGGAGTGGCGGGCAGCATGGTGGACTGGTCCAGGCACATGCGGCCCACGTTGACCACGTGGAATCCATCCACGTCCTTGCTGGGGGACACGGCGTTGCAGACTCTGCGTTCGTCGATGTGATCTGGTAGATCAGACACAAACGATTTTAGATCCTTGTGACAACAATCTACACAAAGTGCCCCATGCAAAGGGAATGCAAATCAGGGCCTGTGTCTTGTGCTGCTAGGAACAGACACTCTGCCCCAGGAATAATGTAGACATGTTCAAGAGTTGTGGTTTTGCTGGGGGAGTGTCTACCTGGCAGAGGCAGCTGGATCAGGAGGCCGTCGACCTGATGGTCAGTGTTGAGTTTGTAAATTAAATCCAGCAGCTCTTCTTCGCTGGTGTTTGAGGACTTCAGGATGGTCTCGCTGCTGATTCCTACGAGGCAGTGAGGAGACATAGTACCATAAGCCAAAAAAAGCGAAATAAAATATATACACATATTTACATATATATGTAAAACCCCCATTTATTTTTGCTTACCGACATCAGCGGCCGACCGCGTCTTGTTGAGGACGTAGGAGTGGCTGGCGGGGTTGTCCCCCACCAGGACCACACTGAGGTGGGGCCTCCTGTGGCCGGACGACACCCAGTTGTCCACGTCCACCCTGGCCTCCTCCCGGATCTGTCGGGCTAGCTTTCTCCCCGAGATGACTACAGCCTCCTGTCTGGGGAGGACGAGATAGGGCAGATGAGCAGGAGGCCAGCCCGTCACCCCTCACCAGCCATCATGATATGGAGTGCAGCCATTTTGTTATCCAAAACCTTCTTATCGACTCCTGCAGCCAAGAGGCCTGTGACCAAGTATAGAGCAAACCTAAAGAGCCTAAGTACACGGCTATAAATAGGTGTAAGGAAAGCTTTTTGCTGCAAGCAGAGCGTTTTCTAGTCGCACCTAAATGGGCAGCAGGTTTTCTGATAGGTTTGTTCAAGTTGTGTTGTTGGTGTCACATTTCAACACGATGTGTTCAGAGTGGGCACTTACGCAAGATGGCAAGAACACACAAGTGACATTAGAAGATTAATGAGCATTTAAAACCTTATATAACCATTCCTTTCTTCTGGCCCCGCCAATTAGACGCCCCCCAAAAAAGTATTAACACTTTGTGCTGATCCATCAGCAGTCTGGAGCCCAGCGCTGCATTGCTGCCAGGTGTCCTAGTGACCGAACTTGGGGGTTATTCAAATGGCTTTCAATTGTTGAAATGAACATCTAGAGTACAACGTAACTTTCTACACTACGGTGGAAACATAGCGGACAGTCAGCTCAACTCCCAGTGGATTCAAGTTGTGGGAAACAATGCGTTTTAATGCATTTTGGGATTGCAAAGATTGCATGTTTTTGATTATTTATCGGTTGGCATGATTTTGGTGCCTTGTTTAAAATGTTTTTCCATTTTCCATTCCATTCCATTTTTCCATTCTCATTGCGTGTGAAAAGTTTCAATAATGCAGGGTTGCCAACTTTGGGTTTTTGGAACTCTGTAGAATCTATAGAATTTATAACAGGTTCCGCGGGTGGAATTTTTGACAGGGGGGGGGGGGGGGGGGGGGAGCGTGAGTGTCACGCCAGATGCGTGAGAGTTGGCAACCCTGTTAATAATGTACACATTTTACACATGGTTTGAGTTTTAGGCCAATCAGATAATTAGTCGGACTTTCACATCAAATAAACACACGAAAGTTGGAAATCAATCAGAATAGAAACCATCTACTCCTATGCTATGTATATTTACCAACACTCATATGCAGCCGGTATCCCCGCCCCTCGGGAGTGCAAGCAACGGCAGCGATTTCATCAGCCGCCGCTTGCTTCAGTGTTACCGGTGCGCCGCTAGGGGCGCACGGAAATCCTCTCAATACAACTCAATATTTTGGCGCTCGCCGTAATAAACTTGTATATGGATCGGCTATCACGCACAAAAGGTGATTACAGAAATTGAAACGTAGCCATACCAAGTTGACAGTGAAAACACAACACACATCGATCAAGCAACCAAGCAAACCCTCATTCAAGTCCATTAAACGGTAATACTATATCAGGTAATCTATTACCGTCTATTACCGAATCTACGGGCTCACCTGGTGGCGGACGTGTGCAGACTGCACACCTGTTGCTGTGAGTGCTGACACAGTTTACGAAGAGCCCTTAAGGTTGCCATCGTGGTCTGCAGACAGGAGAAGGCGAGGAGGGGAGGACAGAGCGGCGCCTGTGAACCACCGGACGTGTGGACGGAATATATAGTTCCTCCCTCACTGCATGGGGGGCCTACGTCAACGAGGCGGGGCCGAAGCGTTGCTCAACCGAGGATACGAGGAGCTCATTGGGCATGCTCGATTTAGGGCCCGCGTCGCTTCATCCGGGCGGAGCACGCCACTAGGGGCGCACCCGGCGCACCACTAGGGGCACACGGGCTGTCGCCCTCTTCGTGTTGTGCGCACGTCTTGTCGCGCTCCGTGCGGACCACTAGGGGCGCACCGGTTGTCCTCTTGGATTCTGCTTGGCTCTCATCGGGTTGACTGATTTCGAACCCACGTCGCGCCTGCCCTCTGCCGGCGCACCCGCGTCACTTCATTCCGGTGCAGCGCGCAAAGCGCCCGCACCGCCGTGTCCCGCCGGCAGAGGGCGCCAACACGTGGCTGCGGGGTGGGCTCAGAGAGGAAGAGGCTGCGGTTTCGTTTAGCGACGGCTAACCACATAGCAGTGTTGACAAGAGGTCCGCTCCGTCTAGAGTCTAACTAGTATTAAAGTTTAACCAGACCGGTTCTTTAGTCGAGTCGTCCGCGTCTCCGCGCAACGCCAAGATGAGCTTCTTGTTGTGAGTACTGAACCTCGACCTGGACTCTGACGTTAGCTCAGTAGACCTTATGGTCCGCGGAAAGGGGGTTTAGTTTGGGGCCAACAACGACCCACCGTCGGATTAAACCATGTAGTTTAGGAGCCGCCGAGTGTGGAGACATTAAGCGACACGTTTGGATCGTCTTCGCCCGCTAGATTGGTTCTTATTGATGTAAAGGATCAACGCTCCTCAGGCTAACGAGACTCCGGCTAACGGCGGTGGGGAGGAGGGACGCTGGCCCAGTTCACTGCGATTCACTGCTCCTCTTCACTGCTCCTCTCTGCTGCTCATCTTCACTGCTCCTCTCTAGTGCTCCTCTTTTCTGCTCCTCTTCACTGCTCATCCATGTCATTGAGTAGTGCTCGTCTGTAGGTCTGTCTGTAGGTCTGCAGGTCTTTATGTCTGTAGGTAGGTCTGTAGTTCGTTATGTCTGTAGGTCTTTGGGTCTGTAGGTGCTTAGACATTTAGGTCTTTCCGTAGGTCTTTGTCTGTAGTTCTGTCTGTCTGGTTTTTGGGTCTGTAGGTCTGTCTGTAGGTGTTTAGGTCTGTTGGCATACATTTCCTGTAATTGTTGACAATTTAACCCATTATTACTGTAGAGCTTGATCTTTATTGTGTGTAGATATCTAATGAACGTTTATAACCTCAGGTCGAGCTGTCATTTAATTCCACCAGAGCCCTGTTCCTCTTCTAGAGACATAAGTGACTCCTGCTCTTTGATTCATGATACAAAGCAGTACGGCGTCTGTTAACTCTGATCCCAGTGAACGATCAGAGACCAGCCGTCCGTCCCCCTCAGCGGTGAATCACCAGACATGTGCTGCTCCTCTCTCCTAGTGGCAGTCGCTCGTCCAAAACCTTCAAGCCCAAGAAGAACATCCCAGAGGGCTCGCACCAGTATGAGCTGCTGAAGCATGCCGAGGCCACGCTGGGCAGTGGGAACCTGCGGCAGGCCGTCATGCTGCCAGAGGGGGAGGACCTCAACGAGTGGATCGCCGTCAACAGTGAGCGCAATCCCTCTTTTATTAGTTAACCAGAGTACAGTCCATGTCGTGGACATTAATGCATGAGAATTTGTAAAGAACACACAAACACATCTTTCTACATGAGCCTGCCCCACCTTGTTATAACGGGTTCATTATTTCACTAGCAGCGAGTATAGTTGTTGGTGCCGTATCTGAATGCTGAATGTACCAGTCCAAGTAACGGAGTCTCTCCTCTCTCCTCAGCGGTGGATTTTTTTAACCAGATCAACATGCTCTATGGAACCATAACAGAGTTCTGCAGTGAAACCAGCTGCTCCGTCATGTCTGCTGGTCCCAGGTACTGAACCTTTCCTCCTCTACTGACTCTGTGTGGACGGTCCTGCTCGGTCCTTCAGCAGACAGCCTCTTGGGGTTACAGCCCAGACAGAGGCTGAGGGCTCACTCAGAGCCTCTCAGGTTTGGCTGCAGATAGCTTTATGTGGGTGCATATGACCGACTGTAGGTTGAGCCCCTGGAGATGGTAAAATAAGACGGCGCTACACCAGGACAGTTAATTCCTGTGATTGCTAATAACGTGATACTGTTCCTCCTGAAACCCGAGGACCGGACTATTTATAGGAGAGGGGTATCACATCCCTTCCAGAGCGGCTTCTGGAGTAGTTGAAGGAAACCCGAACACGTCTTGTTGAGATTAAGATCAAACTGTAGTTGTCCTGTCTGTCTCTCCGTCCAGCGGGTGACCCTGATGGAGAGACTGTAGTGGTCCTGTCTGTCTGTCCAACGGGGTGACGCAGCCCTGATGGACAGACTGTAGTAGTCCTGTCTGTCTGTCTGTCCAACGAGAGAGAGACTGTAGTAGTCCTGTCTGTCTGTCTCTCCAAGGGGGTGACACAACCTTGAATGAGCAGAAGGAGGTGAAAGGTCTTCCACTAGTGAACCGCCCCAGCTTCAGGGTGGGGGTGGCTCCACTGGCAGGCGCAGGGGGGGTTTTCACGGGACTGTCGTTACCGTACACGACCGCAGCGAGCAGCTTCCCTACAGTGGGGACGGGCGACGCCCATGGTGTAATGTTCACAACAAGTCGAGTCAAGTCTGTTTGTCCGGGCCTTTATCAGCCACGTGGTTCGGTGTGGTTTACAGCTGCTGGAAAAGGGATTTCCAAGAGGCCTTCCTGGTTTTTCCTGACCTGTTTCTTTCTTTGGAGTCTACTTTTGCCGGCATAATGCAAACACAGAAGTTACTAGCATCACATGTAGCTGCTGTGCACTGCTTATGAATAGCTGAATTCAGCACTATTCAGAACAGAACGAACTATTGAGTGGAAGCATTCACACATGTTGTGGAGTAAAAGACTTTTCACCGCTGTAAATGGGTGCTGTTTTCTGACATCCAGAATAGTTAATGTTTGCATTGGAAAACCAGCTGGTTCCTCCTGTGACACTGGAGTTACTCAAGGAACCACCAGTGTGTGTTCTTGTGACACTTTTCTAACGGGCCACGAGGGTGTCATGTTGACAACACGACACGTTAAGAGCGTGTTCCAACATTGCACACAAATCCCTTTGTTGAGAAACCCCGGTCAAAATGGCTGAAAGATAATTGGACACATCCGGGTGGATTAAGGAAACTCAAGGGTTATGAGAAACTACTTAAGGCCCGTGGCGTGCTGGGGAAGAGACGATCGTTATCTAAAGCAAAGTGTGGGCCTTTCACGTGACGGTGTCTCCACCAGCAGTCATCTGAACATGGTCACATGGTCAGTGAGAGGGCTGGGAGCTTCTCTGTTCCAGCAGCTCCGTTAGACACCAGATTACACTTCCTCTGCCCTCCGCTCTGCTCTGGTTGGTTCTGTAATCAGGAGGAAGAGCCCAGAACTCACTTCCTGTTGACGTAGACAGCAGGGCGGCCTCTGTTGTGTAAACAACTCATTTATTGCCTTTTTATATAATGGCTTCATAAATTGGTTTTCAAGGGAAAATGCAAAAATAATTTGTGTAATGGTTATAAAAAAAATAACCACTGAATAATCACTAGATACGTTTGTCATTATTATTTTGCGTATTTAAAAAAAGTCTATCTGTGAGGCAGGATGTAAGATGGACTGTGCTTTGGGTTTCTAAACAACCGATTGAGCTTCATAACAAACATTATGTTGACAACATTATGATTACTTTCTGAAATTCACGCGTAACCAAAACATGTTTGAGGAAACCAATTGTCTGCCCCATGTCCCACAAAGTGTGTGTGTGTGTGTGTGTGTGTGTGTGTGTGTGTGTGTGTGTGTGTGTGTGTGTGTGTGTGTGTGTGTGTGTGTGTGTGTGTGTGTGTGTGTGTGTGTGTGTGTGTGTGTGTGTGTGTGTCCTCTCAGGTATGAGTACCACTGGGCCGACGGCACCAACATCAAGAAGCCCATCAAGTGCTCGGCCCCCAAGTACATCGACTACCTGATGACCTGGGTCCAGGACCAGCTGGACGACGAGACCCTCTTCCCCTCCAAGATCGGTGTGTCTCAGTAACGTGTTCACTGCACCTTCTGTGTTTCCCTAGCGCCACATGCTAACGGTACGCTCGCCATGCTTGCGTGAAATATATTCAGAGACAGACGGAAACACGGAAGCTTACTTTAAGGTATTATTAGTGTTAGGCAACTGACTGTTTGTCACTTCCTCTTTGTGATTGTGTCAGCCAGCAGTTAGAGAGACTGAGACTAGGGTAGTCTAGACCGGCCAACTCACCAGCACAATTCTTATTTCCAAACAACTTTATAACATCAAAGAATAAATGCATTTATTAACCACATCAAGCGAAACTGAAATAGCCCAAATCACAGAACATTAATCCCACAAATGTACATGGGACTAACTACCAGCCACTAACCTCTAACTACCAGCCCCTAACCACCAGCCACTAACCCCTAACTACCAGCCCCCTAACTACCAGCTCCTAACTTTGACTATGACCGATCGATCCCAATCTTCCCAGTGTCCCTCCAGCTCCCTCCTGAGTGGTGCCCCCATCACCAGTAACACCCAGCTCCCTCCTGAGTGATGCCCCCCACGGCCCATAACACTCTGCTCTCTCTGCAGGGGTCCCCTTCCCCAAGAACTTCATGTCCGTTGCCAAGACGATCCTGAAGCGTCTGTTCCGGGTTTACGCCCACATCTACCACCAGCACTTCGACTCTGTGATGCAGCTGCAGGAGGAGGCCCACCTCAACACCTCTTTCAAGCACTTCATCTTCTTCGTCCAGGTCAGCTTTAAAGGTGTTCTGGGTATTGTAGTGCTGTCAAGTGAGATAGGCAAGAAGGATTCCCCAAACCAATCAGAGAACCCATGCTGTGATGGGTCCTAAATGAGCCGAAGCCCTGGTAAATCGTGTTTAGTCTGATGCAGACTCGGTGGCAGCGTGGTCAGCCAGAGAAGAGATGCTCACAGATCATTTCAATCACTCATGGCTGTGGCCTCTCTCACTAATAACTTCACTAGAGCTCTTAAATCTTGCCAGCGGCATTTTTTAAATAATAAGTAAGAAAACAAACCTCTGTATAATTGGGCACAAATTTTTTAAAAGAGCAGAATCCTATCGCTAAGAAGGAAGCTTTCTGAAGGACGGCAGGTTGAAGCAAAGAATGCCATGACAGACATGTGAGAAATCAAGGTGGAGGATCAACGATGGATCACCCTGCAGCATGACCCTCCATGACCTCCATGTCTCCCTCCGTCCGTCTGTCTGTCCCTCTGTCTGTCTGTTCCTCCGTCTGTCTGTCCCTCCCTCCGTCCGTTTGTCTGTCTGTCCCTCCGTCCGTCTGTCTGTCCTTCAGGAGTTCAACCTCATCGACCGGCGAGAGCTGGCTCCTCTTCAGGACCTGATCGAGAAGCTGGGATCCAAGGACCGATGAAAACACACACACACACACACACACACACACACACACACACACACACACACACACACACACACACACACACACACACACACACACACACACCTGTTTAATATATAACCGACTAGCTCTTCTGCGTCTCCCGCCTGGCGCTACCTCTGTGATGTCTCCTCTGATCTCTGTGCCTTGGGCTTTTCTTTTCAACCTTCTCGGCCTGTACCGTTGTAGTATTGCCCCTGTCTGTTCCTCTTTCATCTCGGGATGTCCCCTCGTCGCGGAACCTTTAAGAGATATTTCCATGTGTGTTGAAGCAGCAGAGTATGGGGCTGTTCATTAAGGATAACTTGTGGCTCACTAATTGGTAGGAGGGACTCGCTCATCTGTGCTTTGGACCAAGGGAATCGGGAGGTTAAATGAAAAGCAGCATTTTTATTTCAGGAAACGTTGGTGTATAGTGTTATAGTTTTCTAAACCATTTCACATACTATGATTTTTGTTCTTTTTTACTTGATAGTTAAACTAATTATGATTGATCATTTTTAGATTTAGCCATTTGGGTGACCAAATAATCCAATTGAAGAGTTTTATATATTTGCTTGCTGAGTGTTTTCGTCATTAGCGATGGGGAAGATGGGTAAAAAATAGTACACAGAAGGTTTAAGAAACAAATCAAACTGCTGTCTGCGAGGGCAGGATACAACTCCCTCCCAGAGTGCGATACAGTGGACCGTTTATAATTGTAAGGAGACATGAAAATGGAAATAGCCTCATTAGATTAGTTTTTGGCTATTTGAATTTGGTCATGCAATATTGAGTTTTTTGCACATGTTTTTTTCTGCTTTATTTTATTTTTTACAAAGGGGTTATTGAAATATAACATAATTGTAATTAGACGGTCACTTTCTACGCCTTAGAACCACTTTCTAAAACACAGAGTGATGAATTAGATTTAAAGATGTCCATGTCGCCAAGTTGCAAAAACATGCTAACAAAAAAAAGTATAGCCTAGTGTTGTGTGATGTCATGTGAATATTTAGTTTACTGTCATTTCATTCTGTGACTTTCTGGGGTGCTGGTCATTGATGGTATTCTGTCCCTACAAATGCTGGAAATGTATGTAACCTTTTTTTTCTTCTTTTTTTTTTAACACATTCTCCCCTCAGGAATTGATCTATTGTTTGTTCAAAATGGCCGTTACACATGCACACAACGCAAACCTGTGGCATAGATTCATGTCTGTCATTGGTACCCAAAGATGTCCGTCAGTCCTGTCCCTCTCTTAATGATGTCTGAGAACAGCAGGTCTACTTGTGTGCCGTCTTGGCACCGACAAATGCATTTCTGATTCCACAAACACATTGAATGTTTTCTTTCCTTGGTAAAAGTTTGAGGGCGTTATTCTGGGTAAGGTTTGAGTCTCAACAATATATTTGACAATCGTGGGTCATTTTCCTAGTCATCAGAATGTTTTTGTTAAATTCTCAAGAGATGAAACCATGTGCCCCAAAATGCAAATTATGGACCACATTTTTTGAAGATGCATGATCCAACTTGCATTAATTAAGATATTAACATTATTGGTGATACCTTTTTCTTTTTTTTCTAACTACAAATCCTCTTGGATTTTACCCATTTGTTCCCTCATATGAAAATTGGTTCCGTGACATTTCATTTTAAAATATTTTTTGGGCTTCAGTCTTTGAATTACAAAGAATAAGGGCTTTCAGATTTGAAAAAAATATTTTATATATCTACGTCGATGGCAATACCACTGGTTGGCAATTTTGACTGAGATGTGCTGAGTTTTGAACCGCATCAAATATTTACTGTAAATATGATCAGTGTTTTACCTGAACAAAACTGTGCCTTACCGTAATGAAAATGTCTGAAATGACAGTATTGATAGTAAAAACCAATAAACATGGAATGAAATGGCTGTTGTTGGTGTTTTCTGAGTCCACCTACCCTAACCCCCTTCAAGCTGACCTAGTACGGTAGACGAACGCACCCTCACTCAACTCAATTCGACCAATCAGATGCACTATCAGCCTCCACCCGGAAGTGGGAGCGTCTCTGCTTCGGCTGAACTTCAGTGGTCGTCTGGTAGATCTTAAACATAAGTTACTATCTGGCTCTGAGCCCCGTCACCATCTGAGACCAGTTGATCATTTCCAATTTGGGGACTTAATAACCAAATACTTCATTGGACGTCTTTGCTCAGGTATTTGTTCACATGAAGTACACTTTGAGATATTACCTCGTATATTACTACTATATCCTCACGAGCGTCTGTTATGTCAACAATGGGGATGGTTTAGTTTCGGTTTCATCGGCACTGGTTACCACAGAAGACAGGGTCTAGACCATACAGCAGACAGGGTCTGGAGCCCACAGCAGACAGGGTCTGGACGATACAGCAGACAGGGTCTAGACCCCACAGCAGACAGGGTCTGGACCATACAGCAGACAGGGTCTAGACCCCACAGTAGACAGGGTCTTAATACCACAGCAGACAGGGTCTTAATACCACAGCAGACAGGGTCTTAATACCACAGCAGACAGGGTCTGGAGTACCCCACAGCAGAGAGGGTCTGGACCCCACAGCGGACGGGGTCATGATGGAGGAGGCAGCATATTTAAGACTCGGCGTCGGGTCCTGAAGCGGGATATGCGAAACGAAACTGATTCTCAACCGTCGTGCTAAATGTGTTGTGTGTCTATGCTAAATATTAAAAGTATATACTAACTATTAAAACCACTTGTTGCCAAAGTATGTTAAAAACAATGAACATGATCTGTCAACACGCAGTACTTGTGTTCAGGTGAAGCTGATGATGGGCGACGAAGGAACCCAGATATGCAGCAACTGGTAAGAGAGACCGAAAACAAAAAGTCATGGTGTCACTGCCCGGAGTACAATGACTCTAAACGAGTTTTCTTCTTTAGCAAGCACGATATTCCTGAAGCCAACTTCACCACACATGAGATCCACTGTCGGAGGAACCTAGCGCTGTGTGACGTCTGCCAGGAACCCGTGCGAAGAACAGAGCTGCAGACACACAAGGAGCAGGAACACACGCAGGTAACGCTCAGGACAAACGTGTTTCCATCATGTAAGAACAGTCCAAGGTAGAGATTCAAGTCAATGTGTGCTTTTTTCCTGCTTTGATCGTTGCTAGTTTTTTCATTCAGTTTTCTTTTGGTTGTTTCATTGTTTTCACTTTCATTTTGTGGTGGATAATCCGCATTTAACACTATAACTTAAATAAGAGAGTATGAGGAGACCGGAGCAAGAATGACAAAAGACTTTATTTTTACTCGCGAACAAGTAAGAGCAAAGCCGAGTTGGTTTGACAAAGAACTCGAGAGCTAGTCCTGGGACCCTCCTTATATCTCCCTTTCTGTCCATCAGGAATGTTATTTGCGATATTTGTTATTTTTCTGCATCCACCATGTCTACCTAGTTTCCCAATCTGTTGTTTTTCCTCTATGTCAGTGGGTAAACACAGATAAGTTAATCAACAGACCTTGAACTATGACTATGACAGGTCATAGTTCAAGAGGGGTGGTGTTTTGTCTTCTTAAGCTTTTCTTTACCATTGTTATATTTATATAGCATATAGGCCAGATGAAAAGTATATGTTAGCATAATAATGTAAGGTAAATTTTTCTTCCATAATTTCAGATAAAATGCAAATGTGGTTTGAAGATGGATAAGGACCGTGTGGAGATCCACCAGGTAACAGAGGGCTGACCCTTTGAAGAGATACATCTTCAAAGCATTCTGTCTATCCCCAGTCTATCCCCAGTCTGTCCCCAATCCTCTTGTTCTGACCCCATGGGTTTGTTTCCCCCCAGAGCTCTGAGTGCGCCCTGCGTCTGGTCCCCTGTCAGTACTGCGGCCTGGAGCTGGGCTCCAGGAAGGCCCAGGAGCACGAGGAGTACTGCGGCACGCGGACCGAGCCCTGCCCGCTCTGCAGGAGCAATGTGATGCTACGGGAGCAGGCGGGCCACCCGGCTGTCTGCGGCAGCCTCACGCCCCCCCAGGAGAGGAACAACAACCGGACCAGCTTCAGCACGGCAGAGCCTCAGTCCCCCGGGGCCTGGTTCGACGTGCCCTCCATCCGGAACCTCCTAGAGGCCCAGAGCAGGACTCCCAAGACCTGCAACATCAGTGCAGGGGAGGGAAGGGGCTTCCCCTGGTCCCCAGACCCCAGGGGGTACAACACGGGCCGGGGCTCTGGGAGACCAGGGAACAGGACCAGTACCGGCCCGGGGAACGCATCGTTCAGCCAACGTGAGTTCAGGACTGAGCTGAGTCCTTTAGCCAATCAGGACAGAGAGGAGACGTTTAGCCAGCCTGAGTTACTAGACTGAAATACGTTGTTTAGTCCATCTTTTGGAGGAATATGTTTGTGATTCAGCCCAAACACCGGTTCAATAGGCTGGTTTGACTGTCTGGCAAGCAGCAGTGCGGTCATCACTTTATCGATTCAAGCAACTAGGTTGCCGTTGCTTTTCAAATCCTACCAAATATAATAATCCTATCAAATACTTGCATTGCTAAAGTTCCAAGCAACAAATGTTTGGTATTTTTTTTTTTTGTCTAAACCAAATATCTGTCAATTGATTAATCAATTAATAGGTTCAGCTGCACTCTGAAGCCATTTTAGTTTGCCTTCCAATAAAGGATGCTTGTTATTACTGATTGTTACTACTATTGTTAGTACTTATTATTCTGCATTCATACTCAATTCCTGTCCACTTGGGTCCAGTGTTGGAACACGCAGAAGAACAAACAGCATTCAGCACCACCAGCTCCAGCAGCGCCTGGCCTCACAGCTCTTCCTCTGCGGAGGAGGAGACCGACCTGGACTTCCTGCTGGCGCTGAGTCTGCAGAGCGACCCAGGCCCGGATGAGCTTGCGGCCGAGGGCAGCTCCCTGTGGACGGACGTCTGGGACAAAAGACTGGGGAGGAATCCTCCCGACGCCTCAGTCTCCTTCGTGTCTCCTTCCAACAACAACACCGTCCAGCACTCCGAGGCAGCTGCAGCCCAGCGTAACCATTACAAAGGTGAGTCATCACTGGTGGGTCACTGGGCGCACTACAACATGGATACCATGGCTTTGTTGACTACTGAATCCTGATTGGGAGAGACATGCCTTTTATCAGTTTCAAATCAACACACTAAAAATCCAACATGAACCACCACGGTCCAATAGAACTATGGACCAGATGTCTTCTGGATAACAGAAATAATGTGCTCAAAGCACCAGGGACTCATATCTGATTCAGTCAATAGAAAACAGTGGCGTTCCAGATGAATACTAATGTCTGGTAACTGGGGTATGAGTGGAATAAACCACTCATGTCTGTTTCCTGTAGTGCAGGGCTATTCAAGCTCCTTAACAAGTGGGCCAAAAAGGAAAACCGCTGGGGGTTCAGGGGCCACACATACAGTAAAACGATGTCAATGAATCGCTACAAATAAATCTTACTTAAAGTAGTGTTAACTTAATAGATATGGCACTGCTACATGGAATAAACTTTCTTCCTTTCTTCTTCAATTTAAATCTTAATCTTAATTTTTTGGGAGGTTTTCAGGCAACCTCTTGCGGGCCAGAAAAAAATTAAGAAGGGCTGTATTCGGCCCACAGGCCGCTAGTTGAATGGGCATGCTGTAGTGGTTTAGTCTGTGTGCAGCACTAAGTGATATAGCATTAGCATTTGGTGATATAGCATTAGCACTAGGTGATATAGCATTAGCACTAGGTGAAGTTGCATAAGCACTAGGTGATGTAGCATTAGCACTAGGTGAAGTAGCATTAGCGCTAGGTGATGTAGCATTAGCACTAGGTGAAGTAGCATTAGCACTAGGTGATGTAGCATTAGCACTAGGTGATGTAGCATTAGCATAGGTGATGTACCATTACCCAGTCTCTGAGTCTACGTCTGCTGTCTCTATTTACCGTCTGCATTGTCAAACATTGTTGTTCTGTCTTCCAGACACCATGCTGCCGTGTGAGTTCTGTGAGGCCTTGCTTCCTGAAGAAGACCTCATTTTGCATCAGGTACGTCAACCTTTCAGTAATGCGCACACTGTTTTACCACACACAGAAAGGGCCGCTTCTAGCAAGACTGAAACGCTGCGTTGTGGATGGAGATGTGGTGGAGTGTAGTTTACAGCTGATTGAAGTTCCGAGTTTAAAGTTCAAATGTCACGTCTTTGGTTTGAGTTTTCTAGGTGAGGTCGTGGTGGGGTCAAAGGGCTAAAGGCTGGGCAGTGCATTCCCAATTCTCTGAATTCTTTCTTGTCTATTTATAATTGTCTGCAGGTTAAATCTGTGCACAAACATAACATTTTCCTGGAAACTCCTTTCCTTGGAGAACATTCCTCTAAACTATCTAAACTTGACGCCTTCTAGAGCTGCAGCCTGAGCCCTCACTGCCCTGCCTGTTCAGAACGACGTGCAGGTCAGAGCCTGTCTGCAGGGCGGGAGGTGGTAACGCATCTCCTGCTCCACGAAGAGACTCCATCGTCACACTGGGCCTCACACTCACACTCAGTGTTCTGCGTGGAGCCAGGGGCCATAAGAGGCCGACCAGGGCCCCTGAATCCCTCCTAATGCGATGCCTTCACTACCCTGATGTTCTCCTCTCCCTCTCTGCAGACCGGCTGTAGCCCCGCGTCGGCCTTCGCCTCCTTCAGCAAGCGGCCCCCCTCGCCCTCTGACGCAGAGCCCATGAGCAGGAGCACCAGCGAAACCCTCCACAGCCACGCCGACCCCGTGGCCCACCGCCCCGGGCCCTCCAACTTCCTGCCCGTGGACGCCCCCGCCCGCCGCAGCCCCCCGGCCCGGCCGCTAGAGGGTGAGCTGGTGATTCCCTGTGAGTTCTGCGGCGTGGTGCTGGAGGAGTCCGTGGTGTTCCACCATCAGGTAGGCGGTTCTGAATGTTATCCCCTTTTGTAACGGAGCGGTCAACACGTGTTAGATGCTGTCCTCAACATGTGGTTGTAAGTGTATTGTAGGAGAAGATAAATGTCTATTTTATATCCATTTCATTCATGATCTTAGAATTCTATTCAGGCTATTTGATGTCTTAACTGGACCAGAGTTAAATATTATTTAAATATAAAAGCATTTAAATATTTGATATTTAAACGATTTAATGCATTTATCTAAATCAATACAAAAGATAAGAATGTTCCAAATGAGCCCAGCAGCTGTTGGAGTACAGAGGAGAACGAGGAACACAGAGCAGGACATCAGTGTTGTGAACGAGTCCTTAAAGGGCAGCAGAGTTATTTCGGTCCCTCTGTTGGGTTTTCCCGGCCACAGGATCAGTGTGACCTCCGACCCTGCTCCTCCAAGCCAGTGAACAACATGAAGAAGGCCTCGTTCATCACGCCGTTCGCTGCTGCAGAGGACCCTCGCAGGCGAGCCTCTCCAGAGCCTCACAGGAGGGTCCGTCACCAAGGTAACGCTCCATGGAGACCTCGTTAGATCGCCAGGACACTTCCTCCCCCAGCCTGCCCATATATGCACGTCCTGTCCTGATCTAACTTCTCTGTGGAGATGTTGGGTCGGTGTTTGGACAGGATGGTCTCCGTCCACGTCTGTTTGTTCTAAAGTGGGTTTTTATGAGCACGCTGGTGTCGGTCTAATGGAGTCCTTTGGTTTCCAGTCACCGTTACTTTGCCAACGAGCTGAAGATCCCTGTGATGTCTCATGCTCCCACATTCTGATCGGTTGGTCTTTTCTTCCTGACTCCATGCTGCTTCTTCTCTCTTAAAACATTTTGAGTCGACCTTTTAAGGATTGGATGTAAAAGCCAACAAACTGATTAGAGTATTTACCTATACATCACTGTGGAATGGGAATAATGATAGAAATAAATCCTTTTTTTGGGCACTTATAAAAAAACACCCTACCTCACACAGGGACATGATATCAACAGCTTTCATATAATTTAACTTTTTAACTTTTTACTTTATTAAGTCAATTATTAATTCACTGAATTAAGAGTTGACATTATAATGACAGTGGTCCAAGAAGAAGCCGTTCTCTCGGACGCTGCAGTCATCCGCTGCCCCGACGGAGCTCGCCTGTCTCCCTGGTCGTGAAATCGAAGTGCCTTTTCCAAGGCACATATAAAACATATATCCATAAAAAACTAACTGTTTGGGATTCAATTGCCCTTTAAGCAAGATTGTGACTTTATTTCCCATGGAAACGTTAATGGAAATCAAGAAACCCGTGCCTTCAAAGTTCAACTAGCGGTTGGCAAAAAAAAATCCCATTTAAAAAAAAAGAGAAAAAAAAAAGTGTGTGTTAACTCTGTGTGTGAGATGATTATTTTTACAGAAGCGTTTGTTTTCCCCAAAGGGAAATCACACTGAAGCCTCAACACCATATATGGTGTGTTGGGTTTGGTCCATGTGTCAGACCGGACATATTCAGGACACAACATACGTTGGCCGACCACAACAACACATCCTGTCCGTCGGGGTGTCGGGGTGACCAAGTGAAAAATATGACTGGTGGCGTGGTGACTGATGACTGATGACGTGGTGAAGGTGACGTGCTGACTGATGTCCTGCTGTGTTCAGCCGAGCCACTAGGGGAGCTGTTTGGAGCGGCTCAGGAGGACGACGAGCTGCGGTGGGGATACTCAGGGAGGGTCTCCCAGGGTGGGGATCTTCCGTCCCCCTCCCAGAGGCCCGGCGGAGGTGGTAATCCTGGTCCGAACCGGTCCCAGCACGGTAGAGACCCGGGTCCTCTCTCCTCCCTCCTCGACACCCCTCATTACCCCAACTCAGCGTCAGCTGGGTAAGAGACGTCCCAGGGACCCCCTCCTGCTGAACCCCGACTTTATCACCTCGAAAAGGGGCTGTGTTCAGTGGATCACTTTGACGTGTGTGTGTGTGTGTGTGTGTGTGTGTGTGTGTGTGTGTGTGTGTGTGTGTGTGTGTGTGTGTGTGTGTGTGTGTGTGTGTGTGTGTCAGATCATCTACAGCAGAAGGGCGAAGGAGAGGGAGGAGCCCAGGGAGAAAGGTAAGCTCCACACGTCTGATGATTCAAACCTAACCTAAAATAATACTTGAGTAAAAAGAAGAGTACTATTATTTATAAAGTGTAAACTAACAAAGTGTCTGAGGCGCAGGATGTTGGGAGTTTAAACAAAGCTTTTCCAATGACATTAAAAACAAAAGTCTAGACTTGAATACTAGCTTCATAAGTTCATTAATTAAAACACGTTGGAGCAGATTCACCCCGCAGGGAGGACATCATCACAGATGAAGTGTGAAAAGGTGGCGCGAGCGTACCTCCGTACACCCCCGCTCCATCCTGGCGTAGTTCCAGGATCTCAGGGAGGGAGGATGTGAGCTGATCACTCAGGGACTGGTTGATGGAAGCGCAGACTGAGCTGCAGCCTGTTCCCAGTAGAGTCAGGACTGGGAGTCTCTGTTTATACAGTCTCAGTCCATTAATGTTTATGACTCACATTCTCAGATGAAGTCGTAATATGTAACATTGCAGCTAGTCGCAGCTTCAAATAACCTGAATATATTTGTAATCATGCTGATCAATAATGATTTCAATAATGGTATCAATAAAATCATAACTTCTATATAAACAAAATGCTGGCCAGTACCTTCCAACCCCATCCCTTTTGTTAACAAGAATCGTACCATCTTCACCCGAGAGTTGATTTGATTAAAAAAATAATAAAGTTAAAATTAAAGTGTGTTTGTATTTGTAACGTCTTCCATAGTCTGTGCATAAGAGATGTAGAAACAAACCGGATAACGAGTAGCTTTCTTTTACTAGCTGCCGAAGAAGCCAAATGACGAGTAAGATGAAGAGGAGGATGAGCCAGCAGGATGAAGAGGATGAAGAGGAAGGGGGCAGTAATATTGTGTTGTTTATCCTTCTCCAATCATCTGTGGTTTCCTCTGTGATCAAGGACATTTCCATACTTGATAAGTGCCTGTCTGTGTGCTGGTGTATTGTAGATTATTTCCTGAAGCCATTCAGCCTTTAATTTGAAATGGAATGTAGTCACCTCTTGTCCTGATTAAGTTTTTAAATGAACGTTTGTTTAATTTTGAAGTCTAACATCAGTCTAATCATAATTTAATTTTTTTAAATCAGTGTGAATTTTGTTTTATTTTATTATAGGTTATTCTTATATAATGGCAAGACCACTACATATGCTTATCAGAATCATCTGTAAGGGCGTTACTTAATTTGATTGTATGGGTTTATGTATAAAGCAAAAGTTTTTTTTGCTAAAACAATGGTGTGTGTAAGCATTATCATTTCTGCTAACTGACCAAGAACGATATCACTTCAAGCAGCCTCTGCTCTTTTCAGTTTGATTTAAAACTAAAGCAACTGGATTGTTATGAAGTGTTTTAGTATACATATTATTTGTTTAAATCTATGTAATGTATGTTTCCTTTCATCTGAAATACAGAAAATAACTTTGGTTTATTGACTTAATGGATGGATTTTTAGCAATACTTCAGACTATCAAACTGTGGGCTATTATAGGGCTTAAACATTAAATGAGTACATGGAAATGATGAGAGCTTTTGTTTTTCATCTCAGTATTTTGTCAAATTCTTTAGATATATATATATACATATTTGTATGCAATTGGAGGTCAGTTGGCTGTTAATTAATTTGCAGAGACATAAGCCTCGCAAAAAACAAACAATTAAAGCGCGATATATTATTTATTTCCCCACATTGCCTGACTAGAGGATGAATTCATGTAATCTCTGCACCGTGTATCGAGGTGTCACGCTATGCGTTACCACAGGGGGGCGCACCAGAAGCGCATGCTTCCCAGTCCGAACCACAAGGGGCGGGTTTAGAGAAACTTTGTGTGGGAATTCTGTATTCAAAACCTGGCGAGCAGTCCGTATCAGCGTGTCTGCTCCACCGACTTCCAGAGACGACACAGGGGGATCGATTATGTGCTTCCCATTCGCCAGAATAGTCTTAATTAGCTTTATATCAGAATAATAGTCTGGCTTCAAATCCCACAGATTAGACAGACGGAGAGGCTCCACACATTCCTGCAGGTTGCAGACTGCCAGCGGCCGGAGGAGAAAGCGCACCTCAGCACGAGTCTCTCCTCACCTGTGACCAGAGAGATCCAGATGTCTCTTCAGAGCTATTCCACTCTGGACGAGTCGTCCCTGCGCCTTCTGGTGAGTACATGATGAGGATGCTGGGCTCTGATGTTCATGGTGTTGGACACCTTTTTAAAAATACCGTCGCTGCCGGTGAACCTCGGCGGAAGAAACAAATGAAAGCACATGAAACGGTTATTAATTCAGACGGTTGGTCTACGTTACTGAAGTAGGCCTGCACCTTTCAACGAGTTCTTCGGGTAAAGTAAGAGTGACAAGTGACGGGTGTGGGACGGTGCTAAGGCTCCGAGGTCTGTGGAGGTTTCTCTCCGTGGTCACTGTTTAATTCAGAATGTGCAGAATTTGTGTTTGTCGAGCATTCACTCAGATAGACGGTAACCTTTATCCCTGTTGAGTTGAGTGTTTGAGGACCTGTTTCTACCTTAGACACACCTTAGTGCGGGGGGCCCTCTGACCAAAGGTCACACAGGTGTGACCTAATGATTAATTTTTAATCATTTGATTTAGAAATTAAACCTAATACGTATCAATTATGGTTTTATTGTTTGTATACCAATAATATTGAGGCTGGCATTATGTCATTTCAGTGAGCAACACATTCCGTACAGACAGCCAAGACTAAATAAGATTAACACACACACACACACACACACACACACACACACACACACACACACACACACACACACACACACGTCAGTTCCGGTCGTCAATAAAATGAGTCACAAGAAAACAGCTGTAATGTAAAACCACGTCAACACCTTGGAGTCTGAGGCATGAATGAATTAGTCATTCATCCTGGACTATGCATGTATTATTTCCAATTTTCAGACACATTCCTGTTCACCTTGCTTAGAGGTTTATAATCTACCATGGGTTTATAATATACTTTATTACAGTTGGCTTCAACTGGTCCTGTGACGCAGCCTTCTGTCGTTAATTTAATCTGAGTCATGAATAGTATTTGGATGATTGATGGATCGATAAGTTTGTTAGTCATCCAGGCTTAGTTTGGTGTTTACGTTTGTATTTGTCTTACCTGCTTGATTATCATTTCTTCATTACTAACGGGATAGTTGGAGGAAGTGGGTCCATCAGAATGGGTCCTGGCCCTCTCTGATGGACCCACTTCCTAGTGAATTGATTTGTGATTATAAGTTCATTCCTGGCGTCTCTTTCCCAGGGCCATCAGCCTGGCCAGATGTTTACCGAGAGAGCACCCTGCCCACAATAACATTTCCATTTCCACTTTTAACTTCAGCAACCTTTACTTTGGAAGGACAAGAACAACTTTATTTGGTTTGACTTTTTGATCGCTGACAATTCAGACAAAACATATTGCATGGCGAAAACACACTGTTGACGTATTAATTAAAATCTGGAACTTCAAAATTGTTTAAATGAAAACAAATGGTTACAGTAGAGTCTAGACTTGCTGCAAGCATAAAGACAACAAAGTGGCGTTAAGCAAGAAAGAGTTCTGAATTACGTAATTCATAGCTTCATAGCTCATTGTTTTCAAGTGGAGATTACTTTAAGCCTGCATGGTTGTGGTTTTAAGACTGCTTTGAGGAATGAGTTTTATTTATCCACTAAAGAGTTGTGACAACGTAATGTGTCACTTATTTCAGTGTAGATACAGGTCTAACGATTACAATAATCCGGTCTAATTGGCTTTGTTCAGTCTAGATACAGGATTAATGTTGAAATTAATTCAATCTAATATCCTATATTACGATTTAATGATGACATTTTATTGAGCTTATATAGAGGATCAATAATGAATTAATTCCTATATATATATATATAGTGAAGGTTTAGTGCCAGCAGGGCAGTAAAGAAAGGGGAGCTCTATGGGCTCTGGATGTGTGTCCTGCTTGTTGTTGAGCAGTTTTGCTGCACAACACAAACTTTAATGAGGCCAACGGTCCCAGGGTCAGATGGCGGTTGGTGCTGGTGCTCTCATCCACTGAATACAGCCTCCTCAGTCACTGGCTCCCACTGCATCGCTCATTTAAGCCCTCCATGGCAACCAGCCCAAGCTGTTTCCACTTGGTTCACTGCTGACTGTTTTATCTTTGACTCCCTGATGCTGCGGACGGATTCAAATCGTTATTTTTGTCAGTTATGAAGAAGAGCATTAGACAGAATAGAAACTGGTTTTCAGTGCGTTTTAATGACCTCATCCAGAGAGTTGAGGGGGCCGCTCCCTGACTTCAAAGTGAGGTGATGTCTCATTCCTAACGCGGAGTGTGTTGTCATCGAGGCCTCCGGCTGTGTTTGTGTGGTAAAGTGTGTCGTCTTCTGGGATAGGGTGACAGACAGGTGTCGGGGTGACGGGTGTCTCCGTGGGAGCACCCTGAAAGAGGCCTCTGTTAGTACACCTGTAGGGCAGTCTGCACCTGCTGCTATCTCCTGGTGGTCCTCTCTCTGGCTTTAATTAACTTTGATTTAGACAGGCTGGTCCCGTTGAGATCAAGGATCTCTTTCTTTAAGGAGATCTGGCCAAGGAAGCTGCAGAAGACGAAAAGATAAGTCAACAACTATCTTACATACCTGGAAGAACAGACACCTGTGGATCCTTGATGTTGGGAATTATGGGAAAGTGGGAATCCACTCCAAATATAAAATTGTATCATTTCATGTGTCTGCCTCTGCATCGCTTGGTGTTGAGTGTTTAGCTTCGACCGTGAGAGGTCTACTATTCAAGGCACTTTCTGTGGTTTATCTGGCGCCAGGGATGTCACTGGGAATGAGTTGTGGCCGGTCTTCCTGGCCCAGTAACTGTCCTGGTCCCTGGAGACTGGGAGACATTCACACATGTTTAAAACGGGCGGATTCCAGCCTGTATTTCCTACGGGCCCCCCTGGGTGCTGGGTAAGGGCCCCGTGGGTGCTGGGTAATGGCTCCCTGGGCCCCTTGCGTGTTGACAGGCACTCACTAGCTTCAGTCGGCACTGAAACGAGCGGCTTGTTCTGTCCTCTCTCACGGCGGTCCGCAGCTCGCTCCGACGCTCCCCGAGAGACGAGGATAAATGTCATTCTCCTCCTATGGAAGGAAACTGTCGGGGAAATCACAAAGAATTACATAAGCGCTGTCTGGGATCATGTTCAGATTCAGCGGGAGGCAGAGTTGGTTCACTTGTTGTTGCTCTGGTCCAGATGAAGCATTAGGGCACAGAGCGCAAAGCTATCCTTCACTATTCTTTTCATTGTCACTAAACAATGTTTTGGAGCACTATCAAAGCCATCTGTATCTTGGAGATGGATCAGCTCCATTGAGATTATACAAGCTGGTGCTTGAATCCTAGACTGCTAACCCCTTTCTCACACACACACACACACACACACACAGAAACACGCCAGGACGGAGCAGGAGATTAAAAAAAATGCAGGAAAAAAGTCACCAAGCGGCTCGAATTAGAATCAAGCCTCGAGTTTTTAGCACAGAAAGGCCTGAACTTTAGAGGATGTACAGACATAAACCCAGATGAGGACTTCATTTTTTCTTTGTTCTTGGAACAATGTATTTGAACAATGCTGCATGAAATGCAAAAAATACACTGTCCGCCCTGTTTAAGACTCGTAGTTCAACTGAGACGAGGAACTGCAGAAGGAGAGAGACGTGGTCCATTTCTACGGATGGATGAAGGAAGTGGACTCCTAATCAGTTATCCTAACCAGACTGAAGTTATCCTAACTGAAGACTTCATTAGGTCCCAACAGCACTGCTATTCACACACCTGCTGTTGGAATTTCTAAGTTTATCCATATGTGTACTACTTTTCTTTATCCGTACTCATTGTTTAGCTGTACGTGTCCTTGTAGTTTAGTCGTATGTGTTTGTAGTTTAGCCGTATGTGTACGTGAATAGACAAGTATTGCTGCTCTGATGGATGGTGCGTGATGTCTTTATGTGGTTCTGGAAGGTGATTGGGCCGTCCGGGAGGGGGTCTGGTCTCTGTCTCGTCTAGTGATCTAGCAGACAGATCCTCCTCGAGGCGCTGGTCCTCATCATCTGGGGAGCCTCACCCTGCCAAGAGGAAGACTGGGAAGGCCATTAAGGGTTCATGGACTCCTCTTCTGTCGTCTCTTTAGGCTGGGCGGTGTCAGGTGACTCCAAATCAACCTAATATTTCAAGACATGTTAGTGTAAGATGAAATATAAACCCTTTTATTTTTATTTTAAGCTGACATTTATCTGGCTTTCTTTAGCCTTAAGGTATTCTCTGAGCTGCAGGACTGAAATCGGGTTGGTTCGCTCTTCAGGGGCCAAATCAGCTGTTACCTAAATACAGAAGCACCTTTCTTTAACTTACACTAGAAATTAGCACCGTGACGCTAGCTGTTGGTGTAACATCTGGAATGCTGATCAGGTGTGGCTGAGCTGGAACCAACACGCAGCGGGCCTGTGTACAACAGATGATGTGTCAGCACACTGCAGTCGGAGCTGCGGGAGCCAGACTCCGTTCCCCTACTGACTTGGCAAGCGCTTATCAAGAGAAAATAATGACATTACAGGAAAATGAAAAGATTAGCAAAAAAGTGGTTACCGTGTCTGTGTGAGACTCTGTTTGGAAGTGTGATAAAGCAGTTGCCCCCGTCAGAGGGCCGGACTGAGATAAGGGCCCGGGCCCCGGCTCCTCCCGGACTCAGTCCCCCAGGAAATAAGCGTTTCCTGAGCTCCAAACTGTCCAGCGGATGTTGATGTTTTCTTTTTCCAGCATGCTGTGTTTAAAGCGGACAAATGAGTTCTAAACAACGAGCTGGTGGATTGGACCGGGTTCTGCTTTGGTTCTGCTTTGGTTCTGCGTTCCCCTGCAGAGAGTAGTCATCAGTGCTGTGGTTTTTGGTAGAATTGATAAATCTCTTCCTTTTTAGAACAGAAAGGGTTGCACAGCTGGCTCTGCGTCCTGCAGCCAGGAGACGCTTGTGTAACAGACAGCGTTACCCTGGAAGATCTCTGGGCTCATGTCTCCCCTGGATGACCCCAGAGAGGGGTCACGCAGAGCCACTGCGTAACGAGGCAGTGATGTCCCACATTAGGAGCAGGTCTCGCTCCTCTGGTGTTGTGTGAAGGACAGTGTACGGGACTGTGCGCCGGCCCGCTGGGACAGTCCAGCCTTTGTTTGTGGGTAGTCCGTTGATAATGCACCACTTTCCTGCTATCTGCCATTAAGTAACGTGGATGCCTCTTCTAATTGTATTACTTGAATGTGGCTGACTTTGCTAAGTCGGGGTGTCCAGCGAGCTTTGGAAAGAGGAATATATGACAGAGTAACTATCAAAGGTGACCAGACTAAAGCAGTGGATTTGCGTTTAAATGGAAGTAAACTGATATGACTGAAGAAAAAGGGAAGCTATCTTAACTGGAAACCAGCTAAAAAATGGCATCAAAGTAGTGGCCTGTGGTTTAAAATCAAAGCCATGTGGATTTAATCTAATTCAAAAGTATTCTGTTTTCCACCGTAGATAATCTGAATTTTAGCTTGTGTTATTTAGCTCCGCCCTGTTAATCTTTTCAAGGTCAAATCTTGTTGATTGTAAACAGTTAACCAATATTTTGCTGACTATGATTAGCAAGCAGGGACAGGGAAACAAACAAAAGAAAAGCAGAAATAGACGCTAACCACCGGGACAGTAATCCAAGCTACGCTCTGCTACCAGAGAGGCTGCCAGGGGGAGAGTGAGTGTGAGTGTGAGTGTGTGTGTGAGGTTATTCTACATAACTGGGTCAGAATATGGCCTACATTTGTTTACCTTTCTCACCCATAGATAGTATTTAAATCTAAGAGCAGCCTGATGCATTTATAACATGTCTGTATATAGCATGATTTATACAGTGTTTTGTTGGTCTGCCCTATCTTGATTTAGTGCTCACAACCAAAGCTCCCTGACAGACACTGTGTGTGACTCTACGGTGTAATCAACAGTGCTCCATAGTGTCCTGCATGGCGCTGGGGCCTGTATCAGACCCACCCCTCCTCGTGTCAGAGCCCCCTCCTGCCTCCTGCCCGGGCTGCCCCTGCCCCCTCCCACTGCCCCTGCCCCCTACCCCCACATGGGTGGAGGTGATAAACGGCACCTCCTGACCGACATCTTAACGGACTGTAGGAATGTCCTCCCATCTCAATGCCCCCCATGCGGTGAGGTCTCATTCCACTCTCTCCCCCTAACCGGTGGCCCCATGGGTTCCCTTTGTGTCTGCTTTCTGAAGTGTAAGGGCCAACGCACCACTCCGGCGGCTCAGTGGGGAGGAAGCCCAGGCTTTTCAAAGTAAAAGTCCTGCCATGTGTTCACTCATTTGCTGGAAAAAAATGAAGTGGATCCGTCAACACGTTATATTATTATCCCACACCCATTAGAGACGCCGAACCTTCCTTATCTTAGGGGCTCTGGGTCCACACAGAGTTGTTAGGGTTAGGGTTACGGACCAATCACAAGGGCTGTGATTGGTCCGCTCACTAAAACCCGACGCAGAACCAAAACAGGCTCAAGAGGACTGCGTCGAAGCGTCTGCATGGTCATTGCGTTGCGTAGACGTGGAACCATAACTGAGCCTTAAGTCTTCCACCACAGCCCAAGAGCCCAGACGTGACACTTTAGACACCCTTGTGACTACGGTCATTGTATTTTTGTGTATGTGTGTATGGTTTTGGTGCTGGAGGCTTGGCCAGTGAAACCAGCGGTACCATCATAGCGCTAGCCAGGCCTTTGTGTGGCTAGTCTATGAGCTAGCTTGCGTAGACCGACCGACGCGGCCATTGTTTTCCTGTCATGCGGGAGAATGATTAACTGCTGTTTGCGTTCCCCTAAAGATAGCCTGACAGTTCTCCCTGTTGTTAGTTTCCTTTGTCAAACGGCTATTAGGACTTATGTACCCGGGGAGGAAGGCAAACTAACATGCATGTTATTCGCGTGTTTCCGCCGTACGCCTCCTTCTGACACGCGTCATGCAGTGAGCGGCTCTAAGGAGCCCCTCGGCCTGCGGAGGCCTCGGGCCAGTTGTTGACCGCGGGCCGCTGAGCTCACGGGGCCGAGCAGCAGCCAGCCGGCCTCCTGGGCAGGAGCTGCTAATCCGCTGTCCTGCTGCTGTGTGCGAGAGGGTCAGGGTTGGGTTAAGGAGGGTCCCCTGCCCTTATAAGGACACGTGGACTACTGGAGCCCCACGCTGGCCGTCTAAATCACTGATCCCATGTGCTGCCGGCTGCACCCTGACCTCAGCACTCCGCTCTGGAAATGATTACGGCACAATCCCTCCTATGCACACACACACAGGCCTGCGTGCACGTGGACACGCACGCACGCATGTGCACACATGCACGCACGCGCACACACACACACACACACACACACACACACACACACACACACACACACACACACACACACACACACACACACACACACACACACACACACACACACACACACACACACACACACACACACACACACACACACTTTTTTTTTCAATGGGGATTATCACAATTCTAGAACGCCCACTGTGAGTGCTTCCATTAAACATGTATAAGCAGAGCAGACATTCCTACACAATAACGAGGTAAGATGAATGTTTAACAGGAAGTGGGTCTGATCCGCCCTCACAACCAATGAAGCCTAGTGTATACAACCGCTCACTATCCTGACGCATGCTGCTCAGAGACAAAGTCAGCATTTTAAACCCATTTGTAAGTTCTGTTCCTCCGACTTGCTCCAACATGACGCCTCAGCGTCGAGGCGCGTTCCAGAATATCCCCCCCCAGATGTTTGTCGTTACGGAGCACCGTAAACACCCTGTAATTGACAGTGATTGATTGAGCTCTTCAGCCTGACGTCTGTGAGCGGTCCTGTGGTTCATGAAAGAACTGCTCCTCAGCGGTGACGGAGCGGGAAGTTAGAGAGAGAGAGGGCGCAACATGCCTTAACGTGTGTGTGTGTGTGTGTGTGTGTGTGTGTGTGTGTGTGTGTGTGTGTGTGTGTGTGTGTGTGTGTGTGTGTGTGTGTGTGTGTGTGTGTGTGTGTGTGTGTGTGTGTGTGTGTGTGTGTGTGTGTGTGTGCGTGCATTTGCAACACTTTTTTCTTTTGTGGGATTTACAGGTCCTATTTTCCGGAGGGGGGGAAAAACACATTGATTGTCTTTCTCTTGTCAGATAAATGTTATTTTATACTGCGTCTCTGTCCTCGTCTCCTCAGGCACTACGTCTCTGTCCTCGTCTCCTCAGGCACTACGTCTCTGTCCTCGTCTCCTCAGGCACTACGTCTCTGTCCTCGTCTCCTCAGGCACTACGTCTCTGTCCTCGTCTCCTCAGGCACTACGTCTCTGTCCTCGTCTCCGTCCTAACTGATGTCAGCTAATGCCAGCGGCCTGTCCTCCTCATCTCTTCTCGTACCCATGGTGACCCAGGCTTGCTGGCCTGACCCCCTTCCCAGGCTAGACTCAGTCCCAGCCGACTAGACGGGACTGAGTGAGCCCTGTGACTCATGCCCTGGTAGCTCAGGGACCCAGCCGCTACTGCGTCATCAACCATCATGATCTACCTGTCGGTGCGGACAGACACCGTGGTTGGTGCGGGCAGACACCGCGGTCGGGTCGTCAGACAGACACCGTGGTTGGTGTTGTCTTCCTGTCACCAGACACCTGTCTGGGGTTTCTGCGGAGGGGGGCGGAGTGGTGATGTCCTTACTACTAGAACTATCCTGTCAACAGGTTTTACCGTCGAAGAGCCAGGTGTTTTTTTTAGCACAGTGTTTGAAATGGTACATTTGTGACGGTTGATTACCCAGAAGCCTCCTCTCTCCCGTGTGGGGAGTTGTCTTGGTGGCGTTTCAATGCACTCTGTAACTGAACTATGACTTATGTTTCTGTCTCTTGTGACATAATTGGTTATTTAATATAGGCCTCCCTCACCATGGGGGGTTGGGGGTTGGGGGTTGGGGGTTGGGGGGGGGGGGGGGTGGCGGCAAATGGACTTTGACTGCAGGGTGTGTTTCCCTCCCAGCTGTCAGTTAGAACTTTACTGGGCAGCGTTCAAGGTGTGCTTTGTTTGCTTTCATTGGGCCGTGTGTGTGTGTGTGTGTGTGTGTGTGTGTGTGTTCCAAGTATTATGTTACTGAAAGGAAAGTGAGTAACGTTCACTGACACACTGCCCCCATTGCCCGATTTGTATCCTTACAAGTATCGGTCACGGCCAATCAGAAGTGAGTCAGGTCAAATCCCTGAGATCTGATTGGGCTGCTCGGCATTGGTTTGAATATTCCCCAACGATTTCCGATTCTGTCCTCATGAGGTCAGTAATGTGGCTTACAGTAACCTGTTTCCAACACTAACCTATTTATTTATGAGACTCTTTTCTATTAATCTATTGCTGCTCTTTTGAATGTTGTATTTTCTGATTGGATTAGATCAGCTGAATCTTATTGTGACCGACCTTTTATCTCCAAATCTCCTCTTCTTCCACCTGCAGTGATCAGTGAGATGTTAAGAGCAGTGTCTGTTGTCCTGGGGAGACGGCCAGCCCCCCGCGGCTCGAGTCAGGATGACCAATAGCTAAATGATTGATAGATCAGCTAATCTAAAACACTTGTCCTTACTGCTTGATCACTCTCAGATAATGACTGAAGGAACTCTGTCCTATCTACTACCACTCTGAGTTCACAACCACTATGTATGAGTACCGATCATATCACTTACTTTTCTAGAGAACCATATTTCAGTGCCAAAAATGTCATTAAATCCATTCCCGGTTTTAGTTAAAATCTAAAGTAAAGACGGCTGGAGCCTGTTGGCCTGTATAGTTTGGGTTAGGTGTCAGCACCAGTTAGCCTGTATAGTTTGGGCTAGGTGTCAGCACCAGTTACCCTGTATGGTTTGGGCTTGGTGACCAGTTAGCCCATATGGTTTGGGCTTGATGCCCAGTTAGCTTGTATGGTTTGGGCGTGGTGCCCAGTCAGCTGGTCTGTGCGTCCTGCTGCCAGTGTGATCATTGTGTTGGAGGAGCAGTGAGTCAGTGGTTTCTATATGTCTGCTCCAGGCTCCACTACTGGCCTCACTCTCCGTCTCCCTTGTTGTGAGTCAGCAGGAATGTGTGGAATGACCTGTGTTATTCCCCACCCTGCTCCCATCTGCCCTTTTTAGGCTCGGTCAAGCCTTCGTTTGTCTTTTGATTCCCCTCTTTTTTCACCTCTGTCATTCTGCCCTCTATGTCAGCCTCACAACTCCCTTCCCTTTACCCGGGACTCATTTCCTCCTCAACGTTATTGTATCAGACTCGCTACTACAGTCAGCAGAATTCCAAACTATGTCCAACATTTCCAGGAATGAGCACCATTTAAGGTGTTCTGCGCAGGACTCTGTGTAGGGAATGTGATGCATTCCCTAAACACTCCTAAAGCTTCCAAAGCCTCATGGAAAATTCTGGGAAAATCAAGGATTAAAATGAATGATATTTTATGAGGTGTGTGTGTGTGTGTGTGTGTGTGTGTGTGTGTGTGTGTGTGTGTGTGTGTGTGTGTGTGTGTGTGTGTGTGTGTGTGTGTGTGTGTGTGTGTGTGTGTGTGTGTGTGTTTGGGGAACGCGGTGTACTGACCAACTGGGAGTGCACTGAGAGGTTTGGCACACAGAGACCTGGGTTTCCCCATGGTCACACACACACACACACACACACACACACACACACACACACACACACGAACAGAAATCCTTTCTGTGTGGGAAACGTAATTACTTAATCTTTATTTAGACGGGGAAGGGGACGGGGCAGGGTTGTTTTCTCAGAGAACTCTCCAGAAGATAAGACGGTCCTTTACCATCCTGGCTGTGGGGGGATTCAGGTGTTGCAGCAGCAGAAACTCAATGAGGACGGTGCATCTGGTTCAACCTGCAGACTGGTCCTGGATCAGGGATCACAGGGAATGCCGAGCAGTAGTTTAATATTAATAATGATGATGGTGTTGATTCAGGGGCACCGTTCAAAACCAGCGGCAGAGCGATGGACATCAAACGTTGCTACGCAGGGTGTAAACCGCAAGTTCAAAGGTCGTGCCGGGTGTTGATTCTATAGGATGGGGTGGGAGGAGGGGTCGGCGGGGGGGGGCTGACTTTGCCAGTACACCACTGGTCCTCACGATAAGTCTGGCTGGTGATCAACACAAGGCCACTGGGAACTGCAACTGCAATCCTCAGGTAGTCTTGAACCGCTCCGTTGGTTTTGGATTTCCAGAGGTGTCCCCGATGGGCGCAGACCAGAACGCCCCTGGACGCACTTGTTCAGGCCTACAGCCAATCACAGCAAGTGTAGAATGGAACGGGTGAGGCAGCCCTGAAGGGATCCTTCTGGTTCCCAGGCTCACTGGGAACATACAGCCGGGGATCCACACTATCCCATTATCCACGCCTTCTCTGAAATCTCACCCAATCTCGCGGGATCATGGCCAATCACGTAGACAGGAAATGGTAGTCAACGACTACGAGGGCATCATAATAAAAATTGATTGGAGTTGTTGTTGTTGTTGTTGTTGTCATGGTAGTAAACAGTGATTGCCCTCCCAGTTCACTCATATTTTTCCTCTTGACCTCACATCCCATTGGTTATTTTTGATTTCAAATCTCATTGGCTGTTGCCGCCAGCGTGATTGCCGATCTCAGTCAGCATCTCCTAACTCCGCAGCGCGATAACGTCAAGCAGGTTTTAAAACATGGCCTCCCTCCTGACTCCACAGGGGGCGGCCGGACCACCTGAGACCCTGGACTGGGTACCCCCCGCCCGTTCTGTCAGCGATTTGAATTCGCCCTCCAGCAGGGGCTGGAAAGGAGCAATACTTTTCTTACTGTTTCCGATCCGCTTTTACTGGAGCCAATCACCAAGCCTGCTTTTCCCCCTGGCGCGCTATTGGCTAGTTTTCCCGTCACTCTGCATAGTACGTCATCCGGATCGTTGGTCCGATTGGTTGAAGGACTATTGCGTAGAGTGTCATTTGAACTACGCCCGTTGATCACGCCTCTTGTGCTGAAGAAAATGACAGCACCTCCCCAGACCAACGTGCACTTTACGATTGAGCTTGGTCCGGCAATAGCCAGGCTAATGAGACCCCCCCCCCCCAGCCGACCATCAGCTGTTGACTAATATTAGTGTGTGTGTGTGTGTGTGTGTGTGTGTGTGTGTGTGTGTGTGTGTAGCTGGACCAGACCCTGGACCTGGACGAGCGGCGTCTGATCCGCTCAGCGCTGCGGGAGCTGAGGAGGAGGGAGATCCAGGACATGGAGGCGGCGCTGGCCAGCAAGAGGTCCAGACCCACGCGCCTCCTGCAGCAGGAGGACAAGGAGAACCAGGAGGGGTGAGACCTCTCACACACTGATGCTGTTTAACAGGCTCCTACGGTCTCCTACCGTCTCCTACGGTCTGCTACTGTCTGCTACTGTCTCACACGCTCCTACTGTCTCCTACAGTCTCCCACGCTCCTACACTCTCACACACTGCTACATTCTCACACGCTCCTACTGTCCCACATGCTCCTACAGTCTCACACGCTGCTACAGTCTCACACGCTCCTACACTCTCACACACTGCTACAGTCTCACACACTGCTACTGTCTCACACGCTCCTACAAGCTCCTAAAAAAACATGTGGTCAGCAAAATAAAGAATATGTTGTATGTTGTAGTCTACTCTTCTTGCACGCGAGTGACTTGAGAAAGAAAAAAAAAAAAAACATTCAGAGTATGCACATTATTCTAAAGAGGTCTCGGTGCGTAGTCCAGCCTGCTCCAACTAACCAAGAAAGCCGGCTTCTTGACGAAGGGGGAATATACCCCCTCAGTTTTACACAGGCAAGACAGTGACACTGTAACATCTGCCAAGCAGTGACCGTACCTGCTTGGCAGTGTAAAAAGTCTCCTCCAGTCTCTCCCACTCCTACTGTCTCCTGCACTTCAGTCTCTCACACACACTGACACACACACACACACACACACACACACACACACACACACACACACACACACCCCCTCACGGTCTGGAAGGAACATTAGGTTCCCAATGTGAGCAGACGGTTCAGCTCTTGGGAGGATCAACAGAGAGCGGTCCTGAGAACAGGACACCGGGCGCACGCTGCTCAGTGTCTTCCTAATGGAATGATGAACGGGTTCCAGGTGAACTGATACTTTACGACAACAAACACTGACCCGCATGGTGGATCCTTCAATTATCTCAGGGAAAAATGCTGGAAAATTCATGTCTGCAAATTCCAGTCCAAGGAAATTCACTGGTGACGGTGACCATAACCCGTATTTTTCCTTTCTATTTAATGTTTATCGAAATAATAATGTATAATTACAATCCCCACGTTAATGTACTCTGTCTCTGAGTCAAACTGCCACACACCAGATGTTACACGGGCTGCATTTCTCTAGAGCGCTTTCTACCCACTACAGCCCTTAAACTCATTCCTTACACTCAGTTTTTAAACTCATTCCTTACACTCAGCCCTTACACTCAGCCCTTACAATCACACTATCCATCTACCCTCTGTCCTACACTATATCTCTATCTACCCTCTGTCTCCTACACCATCTCTCTATCCTCCATGCTCTGTGTCACATGTTCACACACACTCAAACACCACCAGCAGCGTCCAACCCCTCCCCCCCCCCCCCCCCCCGCTTTATGACACATCAATATTAAAATAAATTCACCGAATATAATCTAGCCATCATGGTTGATTTAGTGGATTCTAAATGAGGGCCAACGAGCTTTTACAGATGGAAAGACCACAACCTCAATTTAACGCAGGCTCCTCCTTCCAGTCCTGAGGCCATGGGTTGGTGAAGGGGGTTCCTCCGTGTTCCTCCTAGAATAGTTTAAAGCTGTGAACAGCCATGAATGTGGACCGCAGTCCTCTCGGGCCTTCATTAATGACTGGCACAGCGTCAAGGCCTCGCATGCCCGACCCCACCCCTTGGTGGGGGGTTGGGGTCTAAGAGGGTTCTAAGAGGGCTGGTGGGGGTTTCGGTGGGGGCCCCCCTGCCCGCTCCCTTGCTGCTGGATCCTATTAGGGGCGGGGGTGGGGGGGGGGGGCCTCATGGGATTCAGTCCCTGCCGCTCCGGGGCCCCTGGCCCAGGGGAACTGATCAGTCGGCCCCCCGCTGGGAGGCCTCGCTCTGGATGTTGAAGTGTTTGGAGGTTCCGGTCGTTCCCTTTGTCCCTTTTGTACGCTTTCCAAACTAAATGAACATGTCAAGGTTTGTTGAAAGACACGTTATCCTTTCGTGGCAGTAAAGCCAGGAAAGAGTCACCGATACCAGAGGACATGATTGAAACCTGTGTGACAAAAGGGTTGAGATGGTGCGCTGTGATGTAGAAACCATTTCTCAGGCAGAAAGCCTCCTTTCCCTCCTCATGTGTCTGTCATAGCGTCACTTTTTCCAGCCTCCATTTGGTAATCACTCCCCTCCTGTGAAAGGTTGATGGATTTTCCTTGAGGCCAATAAATGTGTCTGCTCTACTGTTTTTGTCTAGCGCTCCATTATAAGAAGGAGCTCCGTAATGAAGCTCTAGCCATTCTTTCAGATGATCTGTCGCTCTGCACAGAAGTTATGATCAGCTGGACGTAGCATACAGCGTTTTATGGGTTTGTTTTGGTTCAATTGTCAACGGCCAGACTCTTAGGCATGCAGTAAATGTGTGTGCGTCTTTTATGTCCAGTAACACAACGCTACGATCCGTATGTCTTACAGGCCAGACGCTGGCGGCTCTCTGGTCAAACTGTCAGGGAGACTGCAGAGTATTGAAGACCTGGAGGAGCTCACCAAGCTGGTGAGTGTTGCCTATTGCACACGACCCTCACCCCCCACCCGTCACGCCCACTATTCTCTAATCTAAGAGCAGTTTCATATCGATCTGACAACACGCAGTCTTCTACAAGACTGAGTTTCCGAGAGAGTGATGGAGGATCGATGACATCATTGGTTCTCGGTGGACCAATCACATCATTGGTTCTCTGTGGACCGATGACATCATTGGTTGTATGTGGAACAATGACCCCATTGGTTGTATGTGGACCAATCACATCATCTGGCACTGATCTGGTATTATCTGGTTCCTCAGCTCCGCGGCGCCAGCGACTACGAGGAGAGGAAGATGATCAGAGCAGCAATCCGCCGCCTCCGTGATGAAGAGCAACAAGGTGATTCACCGTGGACACACCTATAGTGGGCTCTGTCCCGCAGAGGGGGGGTGCGCACGTGTATGGGGTTGTGTGCCCGCGCGTGTGGGTGTGTGTCTGTGGTGAACCAGTCTTAGCTTGGGAGATATTCTCTCAAGGGGAAAATTAGATATTGACAAAGACAGGCTTGAAACATGGCCCTCTGTCACGCCTTAAGACATCTGATGCCTCAACGGTGATGAATACCCTGATAAGATCATGTCTTATGATGACCTCTACGGAGAGTGTGTGTGTGTGTGTGTGTGACAGTGGCTTCTAGCGTGCAGTGCCGTATCTGTGGTTACTGGCACACACCTATGATGCTGTGTCTGATAGCGAATTCTTGGCATAGCTTGGCATTGTCTGCACAAAATATCACTCACACCTTCCCTTTGGCACCCCACACATACGTTTTAGATGTGTGTGTGTGTGTGTGGAGGCTTTTTGCTGTAAGGGGTCTTAATAATTGTTTTTTTGTGTGTGTGTGTGCGTGCGTGCGCACGTTACAGGGTCTGAAAGGGGTAGAGCCGGCGTTCACATCCTAGAAGCCGGGAACCTGGATCCCCAGTGCACCCTGGGAGCTGTGGTGAGTACATGGTTCAGGAACTGGTTTGAGGAACGGGTTCCAGACGTCCGGGTTCTGGTCTCAGGGGCCGTGGCCGATAGGGACACGACCCCGGAGCGGCGCTGTGAACCGGGACACGGGCCGGCCACAGGGAGGGGGGTCAAGTCTAGGGTTTCCACGGCTGACCGTGGAGGTTTCAGAGGAATGCAGGGAAAACACACATACGCAAAGACACACATACTCAAAGACACACACACATACACAAAGACATGCACACATACACAAAGACATGCACACATACACAAAGACACACACACATACACCAAGCTGGACACACACACATGCACAAAGACAGATAGACACACACAAAGCCTGACATACATTCCTATTTCATATCAGTATATTACCATAGCGGTATATTCCCATATCATACCAGTATATTCCCATATCAGTACATTCCCATTTCGTACCAGTATATTCCCATATTATACCAGTATATTCCCATGTCATACCAGTATATTCCCATATCATACCAGTATATTCCCATGGGATTGGGGATCCAGTAAGGGTGCCATTTCTTCATCACTGAAGTTAATCCTTTAATTGTCCACACTGTTCTACACTCTGCTGTGATGAAGCCAATCTTCGTTTTAGTTTCCACTCTACTGTAGTGAACCACACTGTTTTCATTTCACAACACTGAAGGCATCTTGAAGATGTCCAGGTGTTTGTGTTGGGTGTCAAAGATGACACAACAAATGCAGGTCAACGATTTATCTTATTGCGTTATGCAACTAGAGGGAAGTGAATCAGTTGTTCCTTTGAGAGGCTGAATACAACCAGTTTTTGCTGATTACAATCACCGCTTTCAACTTCTCAGAGTAGTGTTTGGTCCATTAGCCCCCTAGTGGAGACTGAGGTGGTCTGCTGGGGAGATATTCCCTCAAGGGAGCAATTAGATATTGACAAAGACAGGCTCTCATGGCCCTCTGGTCACACCTTAAGACATCTGACGTCTTAACGGGGTTAAATACCTTGATAAGATCATGTCTTATGATGACATCTACGGAGAAGAATAGGATGACTATTCAGAAGGAACCAGCTGTCTAAGCTGTTGGACTTCTCTGATGTATTTCCACTCTGATATCAAGAGAGGAAGTGAGTCACAGGGCCTCTGAAGCGTCCAGCTCCTATTGTCTGTTGGCGTCTGCAGGTCAGAGCGATAAGCCTCCATTGTTGTTCCTTTGACGTCCGTTGACCGAAGACACTGCAGCGAGCGGAGGGGGCGACCTCACTTCCTGTCAGACGGCTCGGCTGGGAGTGGGGGGGGTGCAGACAGACGGTCTGGCTGACAGACAAAGACAAGGAGATAGATGCTGTAGATAGACAGGCATTAGGAGACAAGCAGGAAGACTGACAGACAGGGAGATAGGTAACACAGACTGGTGATTAAAGCCAGCAGAGAGACTGACGGAGGGATGGATGGATAGGCCGTCGGTCAGCTGGCCCCAGGCCAGCAGTGGGAGCTCCACCCAGGCCAGCAGTGGGAGCTACGTTCTGGACGTGGCTGCTGAGCTCCTTTCCTTCTCATCTGTGCTGTGCTCTCTTCACCCACACGGGGGCGCTAGATAAGGATCTGGTGTAGGAAAACACACACACACACACACACACACACACACACACACACACACACACACACACACACACACACACACACACACACAGATAATAGCTTGAACACAGATAAAGACCAACTGACACACATGCCTATACATAAACACACACAGACAAACAAACACAGACTTGCCTATACACCAGATGTGTCTACATCCTGTGTGTGCGTGCATGAGCGTGTGGTTTTCGCCTGCTTCAATCCCTTTGATCAGGTAACGAATAAGTAGTCCCAGCTTTAACGTCCCGATGCGGAGTAGCTTTAATCTGAGCTGAAGATTGAGTCTCAACACCGGCGTCAACGTCTGGAAAAAACATTTACAATGAGTGATTGGTCGTTTATTCTGAGTAGCCCTCAAAGATAAACGCAGAGATCAACAACGTCCTGAAGGAAGTTATTGTTGTATTGCCTTGCAATACGATGCTGTCACTATATTAGAAGCTGTCGCTCAAAACTGAAAAAGGTAAACTTTTGAACAAGGGAAGAATGTGTGAAAAGTTAATGTGTCAACCACACGAGCGAGCCATAAACGTGTGTGTGTGTGTGTGTGTGTGTGTGTGTGTGTGTGTGTGTGTGTGTGTGTGTGTGTGTGTGTGTGTGTGTGTGTGTGTGTGTGTGTGTGTGTGTGTGTGTGTGTGTGTGTGTGTGTGGGGGGGGGGTTGCTCTGGAGACAGAAGGGGAGGGAGGGGAAGTGAAGGGAGGGGCCGGTGTTATCCTTGTGTGTGTATTTGAGTGTGTGTGTGTTTGAGTGTGTGTGATGTGGCTCTGGGAGTTCAGGGGCAGAGCTGAGGACTTTCTCACTCTAGAACGCATCTAGTGGAGAGAGAGAGAGAGAGAGAGAGTGAGAGGGAGAGAGAGGAGTGACTGAGGGAGAGTAGTAAGAGAAGGAGGAAGGATTCAGGGGACCAGCCTGGAATTGGAGGTAAATCATATTCTTGATCTGCTTTTTGCTTTATTTCTCTTTCTCTTTATTTCTCTGTTTTAAATATTTTCCTCGCAGGATTCTTTACTGGGACTGGTACTACTATCACCCCCAGACCAGTGCCTGCTCTGGGATGTCTTGTAATCCCATCAGCCCTAGACCAGTGTCTGCTCTGGGATGTCTTGTAATCCCATTAACCCCAGACCAGTGCCTATGTCCTGGGAGGTGAGATACTGAGGATACCTTTTTGTTTTACTTCTTCATGCCTGGGATCTGTTTGGTTGTGGTTCTGAGGAAGTGTTCAGCCGTTCACGTCTCTCTGATACTTCTACTGTGATCTAGGGGATGGGATGGGATTTCAGTTGCTATGGGGATCCTTTTCAAATGGTTTTGGAGCAGAAGGCTCAGCAGAAGGTCAGAGGGAGATGGTTCTTGGTTGCCGGGGGTGACTGCAGGGGCCATGAGGCCAACATAGTGAACCAACTGTAGAGTGAAGAATGGGTTTGAGGTAATTTACCACGGTGAGCTGACAGTTGGTGCTGAGGTGTGTAGGAGGCAGACTGCTTTCCTTTACCCTGGAGGGTTTGGAGCAAAGTACGCAAGATAGTGTGAAAATGTGACGGCTAAAGTGGGTTGTTTTGGGGAAAACAGTGGCAGCAGAAAGTAAGCTGAGGTTGGCAATTTATGGAGAGCATCAGTAGGACTTGAGCCTGAAGGCATTCCTGTGTGTGTTGGTGTGCGTGTGGCTTTGGTGGTATTTTCCTCCTCTCTGGACTGTGTGTGTGTGTGTGTGTCGATGTGAGAGAGATTGTGTGTACACGTGTGTATGCGTGCGTGCGTGTGTGTGAGAGAGAGATAGTATGCATGTGTGTGTGGGCGTGTGTATGTGTGGGATGGGGGGGATGTGTGTAACAGAGTATACAACACAAAGAAGTCCATGCTACTGTATCTCCCCCCCCCGGTGGGAGCCCTCCAGCGCCCCAGCCGATCGTCTCCACGATGCGCTCATGGAAAGTGGACCAGTGGGTCTGCTCACGTGGGAGCTCAGACCGGCACACCATCTCACCAGGAGCCCCCGCTGGATAACCAAGCCCCTCCTCAGCCCGACAGTAAATCCTGACTGTGGTGAATCTCGGCAGCTGCTGCAGAGATCAGCCGGGTCCCAGCGTGGCCGGCAGAGGAGACGGCACCTCGCGCGCTGCAGTGTGTAACACAATAACCCCTGCTCACCACGGCTCTGCCCGTGGAGAGGAGAGGAGTCTGAATCATTTCGGTTTGGGTTAGCATCGGAGTTGCGGCTTTTGACGCATTTTGTCCAATCCTTAAAACAAAGCTGTGATTCATTTGTTTGGAACGTTTGTTTCCCCGAGTGTCAGTCGACGTAAATAGAGCGCTGTTGTGAGTGCAGGGCGGCGGCCGCCATCAGGGGCGTCCCTGAATACGACCGCTCACATACCGAGTGAGTCCCGCCTCAGCCTCCGCCGCTCGGCCCCATTGTTTGTGTGTGTTGTTGTTCTCGTGGCGGGGTGCTGGATGCAGAACCGTTCCAGGGGCCCACGCCTGCTGTGGTCAGAGAGACCAGGGAGACCAGAGAGACCAGCAGACCCCTCAGCCTGTCGACGTGGTCCTGAAGAACCGACGAGACACAAGACACAGATCTGGACCGTTGGTGTTTTGGTGTTTCGGTCCGCCGGCCGCCCCTCTCCCAGGTTAGGGGGGGGGGGGGGGCTCGGGGTCGTTCCCACCGGACCAGGTCTGCTGTCAGGGCTGAGGACCAGAAGGAGAACCACTAATGACAGTGTAGGAGCTGGCAGCGGCTCCGGCTTTACCTCCCCCCCCCCCCCCCCTCCCCTCCTCCTCTCGTCTCCCTCCCCTCGTCTCCCTCGTAGTCTGGAGGCAGAACGCTCGGTGTGGTTTATCCGGGAGCTGTGAAGACCACCTCTGTCAGCCAGTCTGTCAGCCTGTCTGTCTCTCAGCAGCAGCGCTGGTAGACAGCGGGTTCGCTCTCTGGGTGTAAAGGCTAGCGTGGTGATGTGTCATCTGGCCCCCCCTGACTGCACTGAGGGGAGACGGGAGCTGGTTTTAACGGTTGGTTTCAGTGGTCTGCTGCTGTTGTTCCCTCTCACATTGTGTCCTTATCGCCGCTCCTACACTCACTTCCTGACATTGAAGCCTTTCAGGACGAAATGCAGAGAGAAACCTTTTGTTTCAGCTCATTTGTTTTGTGCATGTAAAAAAAACTCAAACAATTAACATTTGCATGGCAATTATTTAAATAAACAATAAAAGATTTGCCCTCGGGATGAATCATTCCCTACCCAACAGTTCCCCAGGCCAGGGCACTTGAAACATCAAACCCTGCCATTGACTGTGGTGGTGACGTTCTGGATGTTTCCATATGAGTGAGTGGAAAAGCCGGGCCAGACATGTGGTCTGAGTATCTGGTATCCAGTCCACAGCCGTGGTTCAACTCCGATTGGATTTCCACACGCAGCAAATGTAAAATAATGCTGACTTTTTTTTCACAAAGACATTAAAGAGGACTCCAATTTTATTGGAGCTCCCTTAATGTGACCCGTTTTCATGCAGAGCGGTTGCACGTGAGGCAGGGAGCCGACAGAGGAGGGCTTCACGTTGGGCCGTGGAGTTTGGATCAGTGATGAGTGTCAGCCGTATCATTGGTTGTTGGAAGGTTAGGCCCGCCCACTTGGACTTGGTGACCCAATCACAGAAGAACTGATCATACAAGCTGGGAGTTCTTCTCTCCATATCAGGCCGAGCATCTTGAGGTGTGTTTGAACGGCCGCCTGACTTTGATGATCTCAGGTCAGCCGCTCCAGAGACCTAAAGGTGAGGTTCCACCTCTCAAACGGGACTCAAACCCATGACCTGAAAGGGTTGTTTGTCCTCCCATTAGCCATTAGCTTCACTCCACCAGACAGCCCATATCAGCTCACCTGGAGCGATTAAAGGACCTTCAGAGGCCAAGGTGTGTGTGTGTGTGTGTGTGTGTGTGTGTGTGTGTGTGTGTGTGTGTGTGTGTGTGTGTGTGTGTGTGTGTGTGTGTGTGTGTGTGTGTGTGTGTGTGTGTGTGTGTGTGTGTGTGTGTGTGTGTGTGTGTGTGTTGACCTTACCTTCAGAAGCCTCTTGAAGTCGCAGGCTCTACATTTGGCACGAGTACAGTTAAAATGTTTGCTTTGGGGTAAATTTAAGGTTGTGTATATTTTTCCAGGATTACACCAGGGCCCAGCCCACAGTCTGGTTGGACTATTCTTACATTAGACTCTTCTGGCTTCAGCTGCCCCATACAGTGCAGGCCTGCTCTAGAAACAGAGCTGGTTGATGAGATAGAAGAGGATAGATGGTATTCTTTGTTGTCATTGCACAGGGTACAATGAAATTGGATGGCAGAGAGGAGTCACCCGCTCTGTCTGAAGCGCTGAACACTGAGCCTTTGTCACGCGTGGAAAACAAACCTTTCAGCGAGCTCCAAGCCCTGTACTGGAGCTCTGGAGGTGTGAGCGACGGCCCTGTGTGTGTGAGCAGGGAGTAGTCCCCGTGTTTGTGCAGCTGATTCGCCCGTAGAGCCCCGCTCAAGGTCTGGCACCGAGGGCCAACGGTCCGTCTCCTGCCCCCCTCCACCCAGACCCCCCCCCTGCCCGGCGCCTCCTCCCCACATGCCAGAGCTGGTCTCCTCCTCCTGTCCTGCTGTGAGCCGAGGCTCCGCTGGAGCAGATGGAGCAGAGCCCTGGTGCTTAGCAGGGGGTCTACGGTCAGCGGGGTAGCAGACGCAGAGCCCAGATCCTGGTCCTGATAGGGGGGGTCTACAGTCTACTGGACCTCAGACTTGGAGCCTAGACCCTGGTCCTGATGGGGGTCTACCGGGCCTCTGACACAGAGGATTGAAAGACATTTACGGGAATATACAGAATACACATTGTCCATGCTCAGGTTAGTAGTAAAGAAAGAAATCCTCCTCATTCTGGGATGGATACCTGGAGGAGCTTTTAATTCTGTTGGCCGTATGCTAGACAATACAATGGACTTCGTTCTTGTGTGCGTCTCGTTATTACCTCAGCCGGAGACGACCCTACCTCTCATCACAACCACATTTACGCTGACCTTCTGAGAGGAACCCTTTGACCCTTGACCTCAAACACAGCAGTGTTGTTGTCTTCTGCCTTCTCGGTTCTCGGGGGAAATTCAACAGCATCCATCGGTTGACATATTTGCTACGTCAGGCCAAGAACTGGAACAAATAATTGTGTTGCATGCTGGGTCATCCATACTCGACTGGGTTGTAATGTGTTCTGTTGTTGTTGTTGTTTTCATTCTAATTCTAGGAGACGGAGCACGAGACCCTCAGCGAACGAGAGACAATCAAATCACAGATCCAGGATTCACGTGGGCATCCGACGCAGCAAGGCAGCGAGCTGCACAGGACCGGTAGGGTTTCACTCCTTCAACCATCGGGGCTCAACCGCCCTTCAGATATATTGAACCCCGTGTCCTCCAGGCCCAGGACTGAACACCCGTGCGCCTGCTCTCGACCCCGCCCCCGCCCCGCCGGTCACACTTTCCCCGTCATTGTGTGTCCGAAACAAGGGGGTGTGTGTGCCCTGGTCACACGTCATGTCCTAAAAAAAAACGAATGAGTCAGACACGGAGCAGCACTGTACAACACAAAAAACCCGCCGCTCTCCACTAATTTCCTCTGGCGGCTTGTTAAAACAGCCGCGCTGAAGGAGCCCTTAAAGGAGCCGTTCTCCTCCCAGGCGGCCAGCGCTCCTGTTAGCTCATAGCCGCTAGCTCCTCTGAAACTTTAATGAAGTGTTTTAACGGCAGCCACAGGCTCTGTTTGTTCAGGCCCAGGTAAACAGGTCTGAACCCCGTTGAGGTTCACCCAGAGAGCTCTGGGGGTTCACTCTCACCTCAGCAGGGGAACGGGGGCCCCGTTGATAAGCTCTGGGGGTCACTCTCACCTCAGCAGGGGAGCGGGGCCCCGTTGATGAGCTCTGGGGGTCACTCTCACCTCAGCATCAGAAGGGGGGCCAGTTGATGGCGCAGCACCTCAGGAGCCCGCTGCTGTTGTCTGCATTGTTGTTCTAGTCCTGGGTTTATTTCAGTAACAGAATGAATCACTCCCAGGAGTATCTGTTGTTGCTTTAATCCTGTTTTAAACACATTTTCATGACCAAGTATGGTGAAAAACGTTTTGGGTAAAGTCCTTGTGTGTAAATGTTTGTCTAATTGCATGTGCTATTGCCAGTGCAGCGCACCACAAACACCTCATCATACATCTTTTTGTTTCCCCCTTTTCCCTGTTCCACACAAAAAGTTCAAATTGTTACAAGTTGGTTTCTTCTTCTGCTTAAAATAAATACGAGGCAGCCCAGGAATGTCCAGCTGCAGACTGCTGGCAGGTTTATTTCAAACCTCAAACAGTTCAAATTAGATTCTAATTGGAAAAATCGAATAATGACAAACATAAAAGTTTGACATTTTATCGAATGAGTACTTAATGTACTTGGGGTCTGTCTAATGAACTCACTTAATATTTATTCAACCTCCAAATACTACTTCTACTACTACTACTACTACCTCTAACATCTGTGTTCAGCTGAAGGTCAAAGTGAGTCCATATCTTCTTTCTTCTCTTTAATTTGACTCTGAAACTGCTGGACCAGAACGTAGCCTGAGGTTGACGTGCATCATGCTGTGTGGTCTGGTGTGCTCCGGTCTGGTCTGGCCTTGGTTCTGGGTTCTCCTGCCCACAGACTAGAAGGTTTAGACGTAGCTACAGGGAGCTGAGGGTCAACGCTCACGTTCCCCTCGCTGTGAGAGCAGCAGAACGGCCCTGAAGAGGTTTGATGTGGGCAGCATATAAGACATTCCCCGATCCACGCCTTACAATTTGGCCCAAGGGTCACGCCGGGGCTGCCCAGGGCCACCTTAGGGGAGCCTGAGATGTTTTGTGTAAGAGCCTCTGGAAATGGACGCCAGGACACAATGACACAGGAAGTCGGAGCTTGGGGAGGACTGGGCGCGGTGGCAGGCTGTGGTCGATGCGTGTTGAGTGTTTGACGTTCCAGCAGAGGTAAAGTGGTCCACAAACCCCGGATAAACTTAGAAGATCTGGAGCTGGTCTGGGAGGGCCTAAACCACAGGCCCATTCCATCTTCTGCTTCTTCTTCCTGCCTGGGAGAAGCCCCCCCCCACCCCCTCCTCACTAGTTCAGCCCAAAGTAAGGGCTGCTTATTTAAAATGATCTTAAACTAATCTTTGATGCTCTCAACTAATCATGAAAGGTCACAATTAACTTATTCTGTAAAAGAAAAAAGGTTTTATTGGCCAAAACTGTTACTCAACAATTACTACTACTACAATTACTTTATAAAGGTTTGTTAAATACAAAAGACGCCACAGAACACTAATTGATAATTGATAACTTGTAATATTAATAACAATGACTTGATCACAATCATGATATCTTGCAATATCGCAATATATTTTAGTTCTAAACCTAAAGTCCTCTTGACGAGGGGTCTCGTCTCGTTAGTCCCAGGCTGGGGTCTAGAGGGTGAGATGCCTGGTCTCCTGCCTGGTCTCCTGCCTGGTTCTTGTGTGTGTGTGTGGAATGTGCGTCCGGGTTGTGGGCACTAATCTTTTTCCCAGCTTTGAAGTCCTCCGCTCCCTAAGAGACTCTCAGCGTCCTCTAAACAATAAGTGGCAGCATAGTACACGGTGCGTTGATAATAAGCCCAGAGCTCCAAAACAAGTCTCTCATTATCCAATAATGACGGCGTCGGTTTCCCCCCTGAACTTGCTCTGACACGACTCCAACGCCACGGCTCTGTGCTGCAGTACTAATGGCGCTGTGGGGCTGATCTCAGCTCAGCCATCATGGGACCATAGCCAAGCTGAGCCATAATTGGATCACAGAGTTAAATATAGCCTTACCTCATTAAATGGGATAAAAACCAACACAAAGTGTCGTGGTCACGTTTTCAGCTTTGCAAAGTAATGTTATCGTTGTGTAAGGAGTTCTACATTTAGCATTCAAGTTTCAGAAGCAAATGTAAACTAATTAGTAGGTGTCTCTTTGTACACTGTTCCGCCGTGGGGGGGCGTCCTGAACGGGTGTAGTTTACATGTTAAACTACGTGTTGGACTACGTGTTGGACTACATGTTGAACTACGTGTTGGACTACATGTTGAATCACATTGTAAACTACATGTTAAACATGATACGCTACATGTTAAACATGGTAAACTACATGTTGAATTACATGTTGGACTACATGTTCAACTACATGTTAAACTACATTTTAAACTTCTGGTCTGGGACCAGCTGCCTCATTGTTAGGTGTGTGATGGGTCTGTTGTTGTGAATGACATGAACAACTCCTGTTCAGTAAAACATCTATTGTGTGTTTATTCCATCCCATGAATTCCACTGTGCAGACGGCCCCTGCGGTATACGGTGGTGTACGGTGGTGTACTGTGGTATACTGTGGTATACTGTGGTGTATGGTGGTATACTGTGGTGTATGGTGGTATACTGTGGTGTACGGTGGTGTACGGTGGTGTACTGTGGTATACTGTGGTGTATGGTGGTATACTGTGGTGTATGGTGGTGTACTGTGGTGTACTGTGGTATACTGTGGTGTATGGTGGTATACTGTGGTGTATGGTGGTGTATGGTGGTATACTGTGGTGTATGGTGGTATACTGTGGTCTATGGTGGTATACTGTGGTCTATGGTGGTATACTGTGGTGTATGGTGGTATACTGTGGTGTATGGTGGTATACTGTTGTGTACTGTGGTGTATGGTGGTATACTGTGGTGTATGGTGGTATACTGTGCATTTGATACAAAAACACTTCTACTTGACTCAAGCTCCTAGCAATTTGCCACAAGTAATTAGTGTGTGTGTGTGTGTGTGTGTGTGTGTGTGTGTGTGTGTGTGTGTGTGTGTGTGTGTGTGTGTGTGTGTGTGTGTGTGTGTGTGTGTGTGTGTGTGTGTGTGTGTGTGTGTGTGTGTGTGTGTGTGTGCGTGCGTGTGGTTTCCTGGAACGAGGGAGGAAGTACTTGTCCTGTTCTCCATTTCACCCCTGCTTCCTCCGGCACTTCCTCCTCTAGCCCTTAACTCCTCCAGCTCCTCCATCAAACCTTCGTCTCAGTCCTCTTTTACCAACCTCCCTCCACCAGTGTTCCCTCCCTCACAGGAGCTGGGGAGGAAGGGGAGGAAATGCCTCCCCCCTGCCCCACCCCCTCCTGCCCCCCAGGCTCCTCTTTGATCCTTGTGATACGGAGTCCCTGAGCCGTCCTCCAGGGTCTTCAGGAAGTGGTTCATTTCCCCCAGAAGCCTCAGCACTGCCTCTTTCCGCGGATAAGATCGCTGCTCGCTGGGTTCTGTCTGTTGGTTCTACTCCTGATTCTGCCTGATTGCTCTGAGAAAGTGATGAGTTCATGAGTTCAGAAGCATTGCGTTATGTGATGTAAATCCTATTGACAGAACATTGTGTTGTTTATTTTATCATGGTGCTGCTTTCTTGGCCAGGTCATTCTCGTAAAAGAGATTTTAATCTCAATGAATTTCTACCTGGTTAAATAAAGGATTGATTGATTGATTGAGTTACTGTTATCCTTTCACACAGCTCCTAAACCAGGCATGGTGCTGGTCCTAGACCCCCTGGTCCAGGAGATGGCCTTGAGACCGACCCATCTGGAGTCTGCGGCCCCAGAACCAGAGCTGGTCCTGACCGACCTGCAGGGCCCCCCCACGGCCCCCCTCCCAGACCCCGGCCCGGCCGAGCCCCCCGTGGCCCGGCCCCGAGCCGACTCCGGGGCCTCGGATCAGAGCCAGGCCTCAGAGCGGAGCTCCGGGGGCCGGCCGCGGACGGACTCGGCCTCCTCCGGCTCCAGCGGGGGCCCCCGGCCCCGCTCCGGCACCGGCAGCTCAGGGGACTGCAGCGGCCTGTCAGGGAAACGCGTGGATTCAGGACCGTCGTCCGAAGGGAGGGAGGCGGAGGCGGAGGCGGAGGCGGAGGCGGAGGCAGAGCGGCCCATGAGCAGCTCTCCTTCCAGCATGGACTCAGAGACCGACGACGGCCGCCCCCAGCCCTGCTCCTCCGACGTCCCCGACCAGGAGCAGCCAGACGGAGCTGTTCTAGCCAAGCCAGACCCCGGCTCCAAACACGGCCTTCTGAACGGCAGTGCGGCTGGACAGACTGAAGTCCCCCAGCAGGAGGTACGGACTACCGGCTTCTGACACCCTCACACATACCATCACCGTCATTCACACCGAAGGCGACCTTTAGGGTGCCTGAAGAATACCCAGAGATACTACCATGAACACCATGCAGACTCTGCACACACAGATCCAGGGGAGGGGATTAGAACCCATGTCATTTACTGTTTCACAAGAGCACTCCTCGCCCTCACCACTAGAGGGAAGTGTTGGGCCACATCAGCTGTGTGTGTGTGTGTGTGTGTGTGTGTGTGTGTGTGTGTGTGTGTGTGTGTGTGTGTGTGTGTGTGTGTGTGTGTGTGTGTGTGTGTGTGTGTGTGTGTGTGTGTGTGTGTGTGTGTGTGTTCTGGCTCTCTTCAAATACATATTTGTCCTTCCTCATGTGAGACTAACGGCTGTGCCTCAGTGATGGGGCATGTGTAAACACCTGCATGTGGCCGCACACCGGCCTGTTTGTCTCCGTTACTCGGCTACGCAAACACAACGAGTGTGTGTGTGTGTGTGTGTGTGTGTGTGTGTGTGTGTGTGTGTGTGTGTGTGTGTGTATGGGGGGGACCGGTTCTGCTTCCCCTCAGAGCTCTGTGAGCCGTTTGAAGAGGGGTGGAGTTGGGGGGGGGGGGGGGGGGGGGGCTGGTGTCAGAGAGCAATGGACTCCTTCGTGGTCTGTCTCCAGGTCCGTCCCCAGCCCCTCTGGTATGTCTCCAGCCCAACAGAACCAGTAGAACCCAGAGCAGCCGTGGAAGCTACGCTGGAGTCAGCGCTGGTCGGACCCCGATGGGTTCAGCTGCTCTGAGCGTCAGGTTCTGAGGTCTGCCTTTAGACATCTCAGTAGTAGATCTCCGTAGTAGAGGCCGTATTGAAAGCAATGACGGTCTTGATTCCACCACTGGCTGACTGCCAGCCGACGTGAGAGAGCAGAAACAAATGTAAACACAGGAACGGTATTCTGTCCCTTACCGTGACCTCGGCCGTGACTCGAATCTCTCGGTTTCCCCGACAAACACAGAGGACCAAAGCGGGCAGTTTCTTCATTGTTCCCTGAAGATAAGCTGATTCTCGTTGTCCTGGAAGTAATCTAAACAATCTCCGGGGCCCATCGCTCGCTCTCCGCCAGAAATAGACCAGAGACACTCCGCTGCTAACCCCAGGGCTACACAAGAACGTACGTGTGTGTGTGTGTGTGTGTGTGTGTGTGTGTGTGTGTGTGTGTGTGTGTGTGTGTGTGTGTGTGTGTGTGTGTGTGTGTGTGTGTGTGTGTGTGTGTGTGTGTGTGTGTGTGTGTGCTACCGTAGTCGTGCCTGTCTAAGGCCATACTCAGGGGCCCCCATGCTCTCACACACACACACTCTCACCCCAGCCCGTGCTGTCATCTCGTTGTGTTAACCTGCATGGTGTCTGTCTCCCTCTCAGGCCGCGGTGAGCAGGGATCCACCGCAGGCTCCTCAGGGCAGAGCCAAGGATCCTGGTGAGTCCAGAAATAGCTGCCCGGACACTGGGCTGACATCAGAGGGGACGGAGGGGAATGGCAGCCCAGTGGACTGTGATAACATTGGACTTGATGAATCAGTCCTCCCCAGTTCCCGTTGTGGATCACAGCTCAACTCTCTCCTAGTCCAAGTCGTTTCGCTCACAGCATCATGTTGTCTACGTATAATCAGATCCTTTCAAAATCCTCCAGCAAAATATGATTGCTATTATTATATTATTATCATGACAAAAATAATGATTTTTGCAAAGTTCTCCGAAGCCGATCTTAGTTGAGTGGTTGTTGCGCTGCTCTCTCTACACGTTTAAACAACACTTCCACCAATAAGCAGGGATAGCTTCCCTTAAAAGGACAGCAGCTGGAATCCCCCAGTCTGATAAATAATGGGTTTCCAGCACATGTACTCTTTATGTCGTTTGTCTCTTTTTACAAGTCATAACATTAACTTTTCCACACAAACACGGACCAGAGGATGAGTCTGATGGAGTGTACAGAACACAAGGAATCAGATTTCAAAAGATCAAGGTGGAACAGAGCAGAAGAAAGTGGTTCAAAGTTGTTCATTCGTTAACCAACTTAATGAACATTGATTAAATCATTGAACAACTTAAACTGTTGGAGCGAGGAGCCCAGTTCATTAATAGAAGGTGATTAGGAGACACAACTGATAAAGAGATGATCCAAGCCCAAGTCTTTTGGAGATCTGCTAATTCAGCCTCAATACAAAGATGGTCTCTTTGTTTCATGTGTTCATAACAACATGTGTTCATGTTATCTGTTGCCTCCTCTTCAGGAGCAGATTGTTGCTTCATGCGTTCGTATTGTCTGTTGTCCTCAGGAGCCGATCAGGCAAAACCGTTCCCCCCGGTCTCGTTCATCCGGACCAGCTCTGTCCGCGACCGGATGCGTAAGTTCTCTGAGCCCAGCGCCAGTGACCCCCCCCTGAAGAAGACCTCTCTGGAGAACGGCGGCCCCCTCCGCCAGAGGAACCCCCCCAGGCCCGCCTCGCTGTACGGAGCATCCCTAGTCGCCCCGGGAGACCGCTCAGCCTCCGCCTCCGATAGCGCCCGCCCCGCCGGGAGCGCGGCCAGGAAACTCCAGTCCTCCACCGGCCAATGGCAGGGCTCGGTGGGCGGGGCCAGGAGCTCCGCCCCCGGGGACTCTCAGGAGGAGAGCGGCCCGCCGGCGGGACTCCAGAACCTCCCGGGAGACGCAGAGGCCGACATGAAGACCTTCCTGACCATCGAGATCAAGGACGGACGCTCCACCAGCGCCTCCTCCTCCTCCTCCTCCACGCCGGCGTCCAGATGCTCCACACTGCCCGTCACCCACATGGCGCCACGCATCACCACCGCGGCGGGCCAGAGAGCAGGTACAGCCCCCTGGGTCCGTTAGTTCTGTCTGTATGTACCGGGCTGGGCGGGTGGGGTTAACGGTTAGTTACCTTGGGTTAGGGCGGTCTACCCGTTAACTAGCAGCAGTAAAAGTTGGTTTGTAGCTTATTGAAGGCATCCGGATCTTCAAGGGACGTTCCCAGTGGATCCCATCTGTAGGTTCAAATCCCGGCTTTCTAAGCCTGTGGAGCGGTCCAGCCCGTGCGGTTGGCCGCTGCGGTCGTCACTCCAGCGCCTCTCGCTGAAACCCCTCCACGCGCTGGAATCCCGGTTGCCGTGGGGGACGAAGGAAACTATGAAGTCCTTCACAAGAAGAGCGATGACGAGGGGATCTGACCCAGGTCAGGCCTAGGTGACACCCAGCTCTGGCCGGGGTCATCGAGACGCTGTGTGTAGGAACAGAGGCTAGTGTAGATGTGATGAGGAGCCAGCGAGCAGCAAGCGTTCGGCTGAGGGGGGAGGAGTGGGGGGGCAAAGGGGAGGAGGCGGCAGGCTAGCTGTGGTGGAGAATGCATGACTGTTTGTAGGGAGAAGAGAACAGAAGTGGAACAATTGGTTGTTGTCTCGTTGTTTAGTTGGCGTCCTTCTGTCGCTGGTGGACTACTTGAATTTACAATAGACTCGACTTGTGTTGGGGAGTAAATAGCTTTTTTGTTTTCTCACACCCACAGACACACTCCTTATAGGTCTATCATGCATGTCAAATTCACCGCTGATAATAAACAGGCAGTGGAGTTAGTATGAAAGAATGTACACAAAACCAAATAGTGTTGTTTAGGAAACAATGTTGTTTATCATGACAAACATGAGACCGCCGCAGCAGCTGCAGGAAAGACCCGCAGAAACGTCCAGTCTTGGGCTCCACCAATCAGGATCTCTGTTTACTCAGCCCTCAGACCTGAGACACCCCCACCGCTCCCTCCCCCATGGAGGCAGAGGTCTGTTTAAGGCCTCCTCCTGCTGCCGCTGTATGGACGTCGTTCCATTCCGTGAGGGAGTCACTCGTCTTGTCTTGTGGATGATAAGGAGTATCAGCTGTACGCGTCCCGTTAGCAGGACCCGCCTAATGAACACGTACCTCGTGAAGCAAGTGAGAGGACAGGGACCCGTGTTTACATTCCAGCCCCGCCCGCCCCCATGTCGCACCCGCTCCTTCTGGAGTAGTCTCCTCACGACCGGAGCCTCAGAAACCAACGAGGTGTGTGTGTGTGTGTGTGTGTGTGTGTGTGTGTGTGTGTGTGTGTGTGTGTGTGTGTGTGTGTGTGTGTGTGTGTGTGTGTGTGTGTGTGTGTGTGTGTGTGTGTGTGAGAGAAAGGGCAAGTCAACTAAAAATGTGCGAGCACCAATGCACATCGTACACACACTCTCCCAGTTGAAGTGCTCAGGACGGGGTGTTTGTGTTAAAGGTGGCGTCATCCATATTTCCAAAGCCATGTTGTTTACGGCACGCTGCGCTTACATAAGTGACATATTGCCCCCCCCCGCTCCAACACCGCTAGGTGCTCCTCTCCTGTGTTTGAGTTTTCACCACTTTCTGCTATTCGTCACTGGTTTTCCCCTCTTAACATTGTACAGGCAGAGTACATGTATTAACCCGTGACGGCTCTCCTCCTGTGTTTAAACTAGTAGTCAACATAGAAACGTACAGCGTGAATGTACATTAGAGATGTACTCATTTCAGTTGGGCGGCCATAAAGGCAGCACCAAACAGTTTGTCAATGTTTAATAAGTGCAGTTGTCCTCTTTTAGACATAAATCAGCATGATGTATTGTATATTTTCTTTACACTAAAGTACTTTATATAGCGTAGTACATTAACATAGTGGAATACTTTGGCCTACTAGACGGTTGACCTTTTTAAGTTATTGGATTCCTATTGAATATAAACTTTATTATCATACTGCTGCTAACTAAGATGTTTTCTTCCTCTTCCAACATCAGAGCTGACGCTGGGCCTGAGAGCCACGCCCTTCAAGATGTCTTCCTCCAGCCTGACCTCCGCTTCCTCCTTCAAGGTACTGTGTGTGTGTGTGTGTGTGTGTGTGTGTGTGTGTGTGTGTGTGTGTGTGTGTGTGTGTGTGTGTGTGTGTGTGTGTGTGTGTGTGTGTGTGTGTGTGTGTGTGTGTGTGTGTGTGTGTGTGTGTGTGTGTGTCCAGCAATGGTTGGGCTGTACAATGACTGGCATTGCAATTAATGTATTAAAAATATAAATAAATGAAATAATAAATTAATCTGATTTCAGACTACCGGTAAATATGACATGTCACATGGTTGCCAGGTTGGCAAATTGAATCGATAATTAATTGTAATCAATAATTCATCTGATAAGCAATCGCAGCATCGGATAAATCAATATCTGTTTACTGAGGCTCTGCTGTGACCTTTCGGTGGTCCAGCTAAGTGGGCCAAGGTTCTGTCTGCAGCCTGTTGGCATCTGCAGGTTCTGGTCGGGGTGTTGGTTACTGATTGGGTGCTGTGTCAGGGACTGTAGCCTGTGAAACCACAGTGGGACTCGCTGTGCACCGGAGCGAGTTTCCAGGCCTGAAATCCCCTCCCACACGTTATGTCATACACACAGTCTGTGTGATTAATGGAGTCCTGGGCAACAGACAGCAATGCCTCCTTTGGCAGGCGGTGCGTGGCGGATCGGCCTGCCTCTAAGTTATTACACAAGTGTAAAACAAACAGAGAATCTATGCAGAGTGGACGTTCATCCTTATTTGTCGTTGTGAAGTGTATTTATCGCTTTTCTTTGGCGCGTGCCTTGCCCGCGGGAGGTTGCGTAAACATGAGCGATATCTGCACGGATAGTCATTACCTTTAACCTCTTCTAGGTGTCTAGAATCCAACTTATCGATTCAGGACGGTCCCACCCTGATGCAGTGGCCTTCAACGCTCGGTTTCCCTCCGCTGGTCGGAACTTGTGCGTTTTGTCATGGTCCCAAAGATCGTTGCCAATAAAGATCTGTGATTTCAAGCGCCCAGCAGAGTTAATTAGGAAAGGATTAAAGAGGAGCTGGTCTGAAGACGGGGGGGAGTAGGAGACAGAGAACAGTGTTTATTAAACAGAGTGGGCAGTCGGTCACATCTGTCCATGTAGGGTAAGAGAGAGAGGGGAGAGGGGGAGACAGAGGGAGGTGCAGTGGGCATTCTCCACTCTCTCTTGTGAGGACCCCTCCCCTTGCGAGCCCCTATCTCTGAGGAGCTTCCAGAGACACACCTGTCCGGTCTGTCAGCGAGCGTCTGAACTCCTCCCTGGTTCTTGGATGTGTGGAGCTCTGTCTCATACCGGTCTGTCTTGATGTAGCGTACCAGAGAGGGTGAAGCTCCTAGATACATGTAGCATAGCTCATTTCCTACACAACATCCCTCATTGTAACACTCATACACAACGACGCTACGCTACTTAATGCCAGAAGGTTGCCGTGGGTCATAACCACGGACAACACGCCCCCCTCCTTCTTAGAACTCTGAGCCCTTTTCTTTTAAATCTCATCGTTTTAATTCAAGTTGAAACGGGTTCACCTACACTTTAAAACCTCTCCCCTTGGACACTCCAGTGAACAGTGGCAGTGGGGGGAGCCATATCTCTGTCTCTGTCTCTGTGTCTCTCTCTGTCTCTGCCTCGCTCTCCCTCTCTGGGTCTTTGTCTCTCTCTGGGTCTGTCTCTCTCTCTCTCACTCTCTCTCTCTCTGTCTGTCTTTCTCTGGGTATGTGTGTGTGTGTGTGTGTCTCTCTCTCTCTCTCTCTCAGCTGTCTGAAGGAGTGTAGCAGCCATCATCTCCCTCAGCCTCTCTGGGCTGGAGGGGGGCTCCCCCTATCCCCTGAAGTCCTTCTCCTCCAAAGCCTTATGTTAAGCCCCCCCACACAGCCCTTATCTGGGTGTAAGATCGTGTAATGAGGCCCAGGAGGGGCCTGGGGGGTGAGGTGTGGAGACAGATTTGGTCATGTCCATCGGTCCGTACACGCATATACAAACGGCAACGGGCCGATGGAGACGCAGATAGAAGCTCTGCAGACTGCAGGCCGGCACTCGGCAGCAGGAGAGAGGAGGAGGAGGAGGAGGAGGTGGAGAGACTGCCATGTCTACATGTCTACATGACTGCCTCGAGGCGCAAGAGGTGAACTGCACACAGGTAACAACGCCACCTGGAATGCGTCGTCTGACCGGCTTGACGTCGCTGGGGGCTTTGAATGTGATTCAGCATTAGGTTTGGCACCAACTTGTGTTTGGTTGATTGATTTATCGCACTCTTGCTGTTGTGATCCCTCTCTGCTGGTGAAGTGGGCCGATCCACGTTTCTGTAGGACGTGCTGCTTACTTTGTTGTTAGACGTAACAAACCCTTTGGGGTTAACGGCTATTCTTTACGCCTTCCTGTTCCACTCTAAATATGGGCCTGTTCCCTGTACAGTATTGTCTGAGTGAACCTGCTTGAACCTGCAGCTGCGCCGTACAGAACAGACTTCAAAGAGAGCGTCAGCGTTTTAAACAGAAATGGTTAGGTAAGAAAAAGAAGAATATGAGTCAATAAACATTTTAACAAGATGCGTTGATTCTGCCGTTGGTTTTATAAGAAGGTAAGGGTCTGCTAGACCTCAGATCTGGTTGGGTGGTCCCCAATTTATGTTTAGCGGTCTCTTAAGCGCTCATCAGCGTCTTCTTAATAGCCACGTCCACGTGCTCTGATATTGGTGGGCAGAGGAACACCCAGCGAGGCGAACAAAACGCCTGGAATGGATTACATTAATGGTAAAACAGCATGCAGTCTGACGATGGGCATGTGAGGCGTGTGAGGGTGTAGGGATGCTACGTCAGCCCCACCCAGATGTTCTGCTCATGTCAGAGGGCCGTTCAGGTGGACGGTGTGAACCCACCCACCCTCCAATATGAATATTAAAAAAGCCCGTGCTCTACGCCGACATAGAGGACAGGAGCAGTGGGTCGCTCTCGCTCTCTCTCTCTCTCTCTCGCTCTCGCTCTCGTTACACAACACACGCCACGGCGGTGTTGGCACGGAGCTGAAAGGGCCACTGGATTCTTAGTTTGAGTGATTCTATGCTGTGTAGATCTAACAGTTCAGAGGGTTTTTCTTTTTTCTGTTTCTTTGGCATTACTGGAATCCAGAAGTTATCCTGTACAATATTAAAGCCATTTATTATTAATACTTTGTGTCCTGGTGGGTGAAGCCATGCAGGACTCTCACTCTGCCACCGTCTCTGACACCTCGTCATGTTCACAGGGGCCTGTCCTTTTAGAATGCACTTGTAAATCACTGCACTATGTTTGATGGGCGCTAACAACATCATACTAACATCAGAACCTCCTTGTTAATACCACCAATGTGGTGATGAGGAGCTACTCATGAGGGCATTAAGAGAACAGAGTGGGCTTTGTTTATAATATCTGGTTTTCACCCTTTTATTTCTCAGAGGCGTCCATGTCCCGTAGCACTTAGCTTTGATGTGTCTGAGACTAGAGTCATGCCCTGCCTGGGCCCTGACCTGCTCTGCTATTGGTCCGTTCCCTGCTCGGATCCCATGGATTCAGGGGAACTTCTATAAATCCCGGAAGGACCCTGTGGACCTACTGTATATTAAAAAAATATTTATCTGTTTGACTGAATTCATGCAAGGATATCCATGAATTGTTGATGTACATTATTTTGATGCATAAATCTGAAATCATCAGGTCATGGGAAAGTAAGAGGCCTTCATACGGTCTGTGAAATATGTCCCGATTACGGCCGGCTGCGTTCCCCTCAGCGAGCTCGTTCCAGAATGACCCGTGTCTGCTGATGAAGACATGGAGACGTCCGTTCTGCTGCTCTTCTGAGATTCATCGTAGCTTTTCGACACCTTCTCCCTCCTCAGATGGTCTTCATAGTTTCACTCTGATGTTTAGAAGGACCCATTTAGAGAGCTTTCCATGGAGGTGAACTCTGTGGCTCAGCTCCATTAACGGCTGGTCGGTCACACGTTGTCTAAATAGCTTCCACCTCGGAGTGGTTCAGGGCGGAACGTCTGCTGCTGCTCCACATTGTCAACCGACGTTACATTTCCAGTTGAATCCAGTGAAGGCCCACCTCTCCACTGGAGGTATGAAGGACAAGAGCTCTGAGTAAAAATGAAATTAAATGTTTGAGGGAGGGGGACATTCCTAACCGTTGCCTGTAGATTGTTGCCCCCCCCCCCCCTGGTTCAGTGTAATAGTGGCTGGGCAAGTGACAAAAAGATATATCTATAGCACCTGAGGAGAAACGCAAGCGGGGGGGTTGGCTTGGAGCCCTGCTGCCATGGAGATGGAATTCTGTGCATGTTCATTGGCTGGCTGCGGGGGGGGGAAGGCTGATAAAGAGAGGAGATTAGTTGAAGGGTACAATGCAGTGGTCAGGAAAGCTGCTATAAACAGGGCAGACAGAAAGAAGTCTCAGTGAGGCACAGGACTTCATTATTGTTTGCTCTTTAACCAAGAGTCCAAACATCACTTTGGAGCATTGGAACATTTCACCAGACTCCCAACACTTTCTGAATCTCTTTCAACTCCTGAAACTTGGCTCTAAGAAGTGGCCGGTGTTTGTGCGAGCGGTGTTGCTGTGAGGGTTTGCGAGGCCATGCCTGGGGTAGACCTGGACCTTCCTCCCTCAGACCCCCTGGGGAGTCAGGACGGCCTGGGTGCAGAGTCCGGGCCGGAGGAGGGGATCGGAGACCTCCTGGCCCAGGAGCAGATGGAAGAGCAATTAAGGGAAGTGCAGAAAGGGAATTTCGAGGACACTTTGCGCGCCGCAGTTGCAGAGTTCCACGTTGACCTGCAGGCCTTTGGGAGCCGGCTGGATGCCCGTCTGGAGGGAGCCCTGGCCCAGGTGACCCCCCTCGCCCGGGCCGTGAAGATCCTACAGGAGGAGAACTTGAGGCTGAGGCTCCAGCAGGAGAGGCTGGTCAGACAGGTGGAGAACCTGTGTAAGATGGCAGGCATAGCTGATCCTTTAATGCATGTGAGACCAAGCCAGGAAGACTTGTGTTCTCACGTTCAGTGTGAGACCACTGCCCCGTTTAATCCTGAGGATTCTACTTCCATTGTGCCGGAGGAGACTCCTTCCAATGATTCAGTTCCGGTGTCCCCCGAAGACACTCCACCTAGTGGAACTACGGATACACCATCCAGCCCTCACCTGGACTCTCCATACAATAAGACACCGGACGGCCCCCCCGCCAGTGGAACCATGGAGACCACCTCCAGCCCCCACCTGGACTGTCCATCCAGCCAGACCCCTGACAGCCCCCACCTGGACTCCCCATCCAGCCAGACCCAGGAGCCCACACCCACCGCTCAGAGTTTAGAGACGGACCCTAACCCTGAGGAGACCGATGCTCATCAGTACCCTGACGAGGAGGATCTCCAGCGTCAGATAGAGGCTCCAACACCTCCGGATCCCCCCGGTCTCACATCGCCTCGCTGCTCTTCTGAACCTTCGCTGAGGGCGAGCAGTCCAAGCAGCCCCGGCGGCATGGTACAGCTCTTTCTCTCTCAGTACTAATGTGGAAGAAGCCGGTCCATGCATGGTCATAGGGGTGTGAAAGTGATGTATCTGACTTTCAACGCTAGTACGTATTTTTGCAGAACAAGCAAGTATTCAAAAAAAAAGGCTGTATGTCACACATGATTTGGTCTGCCTGCTAGACCAGTTGCTGACTGATCTATTCTGTGGACCGCAGTGACAACTTAAGCAGCAGTACTTAAATGGCCTGTATTTATCCTTAATTGCTCTCGGGTCATTCAGAGGGCTAAGTGTAGATCAGCTGGGGGATTTCCTTTTGTTGAATAATTCAAACCACCATCTCAGTATACGAGGTTATACCTGACCAACCCCTTCTAGGTGGCTGGTTTGTGTTCACGTTGTCTTTGGACATGATGCTGAATGCAGTGGTATGTTGAGCAGATGTTGTGTATTTGCGGCGTTGTCTTCGGTCATGTATCAGTCAAGGCGGTGATCATCGGTGATGGGCTTCTATCGTCTCACTCTCACCCCACACACACTCTCTCTCTCTCTCACCCCCACACACACACTCTCTCACCCCACACACTCTGTCTCTCTCACCCCACACACTCTGTCTCTCACCCCCCCACACACACTCTCTCACCCCACACACTCTCTCTCTCTCTCACCCCACACACTCTCTCTCACCCCCACACACTCTCTCTCACCCCACACACACTCTCTCTCTCATCCCACACACTCTCTCTCTCACCCCACACACACACTCTCACCCCACACACGCTCTCTCTCAACCCCCACACACACTCTCTCTCTCACCCCACACACACTCTCTCTCTCACCCCCCACACACTCTCTCTCTCACCCCCCACACACACTCTCACCCCACACACGCTCTCTCTCAACCCCCACACACACACACTCTCTCTCACCCCACACACACCCTCTCTCTCATTCCACACACACTCTCTCTCATTGATGTGATGAGAGGCCTTGTTTTAGTCAGCTAAAAAGCACTGCTCTGAGTTCCAGTGGTTCTCAGCCCAGCCCGGTCCCAGGGGTCAGAACAGAGGTCCTTTAGAACCACATACCTCAATGGAACCGCCCGGTTCACTGTTCTCGGGGAACTCCACGAGAGCGGGCGAGCGAGAAGGCCAACATAGCGAGGGAAGGGGAGCGAGACAGCTGACTGAGCTATTTTCAGACATGGGTGTCCATTACAACAAAGGCCATGAAACCCAATGGGTTTTCAACAGTATGTGAAAGTTTAAGTGTTAGCTGTAAACCTTGTTCAGGCTGTGGAAGCAGTGCTTTTCTCAAATAAGACGTTGGACGTTTGCTGTGCATTGCACACAAAACTGTTTTTAAGGGTTGGATACCTAACAGGAAATTCCCTTTGTCTGTGCACGTATTGTCCGGTGGACAGTACCACAGAAACAAGCCTTTCCCTCTACATAAGTTAGTACAGCTGAGATAGTCCCTCTGTCTGCTACATGAAGTCACTCTGAGTGATGAACTCCGGGGACACCGGTGCCTGTTCTCTGCTCCTGTCGGCATCGGGAAGAATTATTTATCATTGACATCATAGGGAATTTAGCAGTCCAATGTATGCATCACAGCAGCTCGCTGTCAGGGTGTCTCATGTCAAAGGAGTTCAATTCACGGTGCACCGGTTTCGAAATTTGGACAGAAACTCATACTTTTGGGTCATTTTAGGAAATATGTATTGTCTCCCTAACCCATTGACTGAAATGGGTTGACAATGACAATGCAGATACAACACTTCAAAAATCAAAATCAAATGATTGTTTATGAGTCTTGCTGTCGGTCCCTGAGGGAAATGAGTGACAAGGTCATTACCGCTGACTCATAGTCAACCCCACGACGTGTCCGTAGAGCTACGCTAACGCTACACTGGCTCGTGTTGCATCTTAAATGTCACGGAGACCCAGTGGCTCTGTAAACACAGCTGTAGATCGCTATCCACCAGGCAACCCTGCTTCCCTTCCTCCTGTCCTTGACTTTCCCGTCGCAAAGCCCTTCCTGAGTTCATGTTGTAAATACTCCTCGTGAGGAAGAGAAGTGAATGGGCTTTCTGAAGACACACTGACTGTGTGTGAACTCAAAGTTTGGAGACACACACACACACACACGTACGCACACACACACACACACACACACACACACACACAGAGAGCATGTGTTGGCAGTGGTTCAGAACGTAGAGCAGTTTGCCGTTGAGTGTCACGGTGCACTTAACAGGAGCAGAACTGCTTCCATGGCGCTCGCTCGCTTCCTTTCATGGCCAGAAGGCTGCAGTGTGACCGTCGGTGTGTTTTGTGTGCAGATGGAGACGGAGCCGGGCGTGGCCTCGGAGCCGCTGTTCTCCGCGGGGCCGTCCGTCCGTGGGTCCTTCCGGGCCCCCGCCGTCCCCAACGGCTCCGGCAGCACCGCCGCTCAGACCAAACCCGCGGAACAGTCCGGAAAACTGACAGAGAGCCAGCTGGCCGCCATCGAGGATGAAGAGCTACTCGACAGAATGGTACGTTCCACTCGACCCTGATTTAAGGAAACAAACAAAGCCGTCGTTAGGGACGCCGGGCTATCAGTCGCTACGCTGCATGGCGCCGGGCGGCTTTATCTCTCAGGCCTCTGCTTAGAAAGGTTCTGCTTTGTGCGTTTGTTCGTAAAACAGCTCGATGAGTCCAAAGACTTTGAGGAGAGGAGGCTGATCCGGGCCGCCATGAGAGACCTCCGCAAGAGGAAGAGAGGTGAGGAATGCTCATCCCTACACTCTCCATCCCTCTCTCTAGGAATACTCTCTCGCTCTCGCTCTCTCTCTCGGAATACTCATTCAGGTTAACCATATCTCTCGATATTGAGACTCATCACAAAACACGGATAGCGGGAACGTTTGCACCAATAACTATTTTACTGTCATCATATGATAAATTACCTTTATATATTCAGACAAAACACTTAATTCAATACCAATACATATTTTTCTTTTGCGACTTAGTTAAGCATAGTTTGAGCTTGGCTCACCAACTAAAACTACAAACCCACAAACAACCCATCAATTCAACCTTGGTATTGTTGCGAATCCTCAAGTAAACTTCTGTTTTCGTACAGACCTCCCCTTTATAATATTTCTGGTGAATAAGTCTCTCATCATTTGGTGTCTGCGTGGTCGATGCGCTGTCTCACGCTCTGCTCTGGTTGCCCCCCCCTCCCCCCCCCAGAGGTGATGCTGGGCTGCTCCCAGGAGGAGATAGGTAGGGCAGGTGGGTGGTGTGGATTAACCAGTGTGCCTCTAACCTTGCCTGAGATGTGGATCTTTGTCGTGTGTCGTCCTTCATCGTCGTAACTGGGGCGACTTCGCTAAATGGCGGTGAAGTGCACTGTTTGGATGATGAATCACTTGACACTTTGTTTTTGCATACAAAAAAATATATATTTATGTTGCTGATAACACGCATGAATAAAGAACTGTGTGTCCGTGTGGGATGACCTTGCATTCAACTCCTAGTGTTGGTTTTACCGTGTGTGTCGTCATGCTCACCTTATCGTTTCCCCCCAGTGTGTCGGTCTGTGTGCGTCCACTACACACACACACACACAGACACACTCACAATCTCATTGCCATATATACATACTCATTGTTAATTTTGTGTAAACTAGCTTTTTCTCCTGTGAATATTACAGGAGCACTAATGGTATGACCCTGTCACCGGTACTATAGGCCTAGTAGTACCTCTAATGGTATGATCCGTGTCCCCACTGCTCTGTGTGTTTGGTCTTTCCCTGACACACTAATTCAATGTGTTTGATGGCTCTGCGTCAAGAATCCTGAAATTCTCCCGTGCCGCTCTTCCTCGTCATGGGAGGAGGTGGCGGCGGCTCCTCCCATGCTCCTCCTCTTCCTCCCATGTGACCCTGTGTCTCCTCCCCCCCCCCTGTGTCTCCCCCCCCCCCCCCCCTCCCCAGACCAGCGGGAGAAGGAGCGTGACGTGCGCCTGCAGGAGCTGCGGCAGCAGAGGGAGGAGCGCGGGCAGAAGGGGCGTGGCGCCGCGGGGGGCGAGACGGTGCTGAGGAAGGTGGAGACGTCAGCGGACGGCTCCACCCACAGCCAGCTCACCAAGACGGACCGCTTCGCCCAGTCGGGTAGGTCCTCGTGCAGACGCCCGCATGACGCCCTGCCCCCCCCCATCACAGTAACGCCTCACTCTTCTGGCCAGTAACGCCTCACTCTTCCGGTCTGTAACGCCTCACTCTTCTGGCCCCTAACGCCCCACTCGTCTGGTTGTGTCCGTAGACGACGGCAGCAGATCCACTCGCAGCAGCGTGATGGAGGCCAGCTATGTGCAGAAGACAGACCGTGAGTTCGGCCCCATAGGTTCTGGCAGCGGTTTCCTATCCATTCATTAGGTTTCTTTGTGTTCATTTTTATAATTCTGTATAAATATGTATTTAGATGAGTGGTGAGCCCGCAGGCGCCCTGTGATGTTGTCGTTCTTCCTTTGCGGCGCAGGAGGAACAGTGCAGTCCAAGTCCTACAGCTTCTCCTCCTCCACCTCCTCCATGTCCTCCTCCGGCTCGGCCCGGAAGGTTGGCAGGTAGGTTCCAGAATCATCTCCAGAGCAGCAGACAATCTCTACAGTAGAATAGCTGTTTTTAGACCACTGGGGAGCAAGTGGGGTCCGGAGATCAAAACCATCCCGCAGCATGCATGCTCTGTTAGATGGCCTCATTCGCTCATCAGAGCGCCTCTCTGACCCTCCCACAGCGTGTTCGACCGCGAGGACGACACGCCCCTCCGCGGGGCCGGGGGCAGCAGGGGGGGGCTGGCGGCCGTGGAGCGGCGGCAGGCGGAGCAGAGGAAGGAGCTGATGAGGGCCCAGAGCATGCCCAAGGCCTCCGCCATGACGGCCCGGAAGGCCATGATCGAGAGGCTGGAGAAGGAGGGCGGCGGGTGAGGACTCTACCTGGTTTATCCAGAGGACACCACACGTCCTTGTCAGCTGGAGGGCCTCCAGCATCAGCCTTTACTGATGAGGGGCTGTAGGGAAGACACTGAACCAATCAGGGAAGAGAGGCCCTGATGGGTCAGAAATGAGAAGGGAGCAGACAACATCTAAGTGGCCTTGTACTCACTAATAGCTGACAGACGGCTGTTTTCTTGAATCTTTAACTGTTTATCAACATTTTTTATTAGAACCGATGCCAGTACTTGCTGATATTCACAGTATCAGCATTTTCTCAGTCAAAAGTTAACTGAAAACCACTTTCTCTGAAAGAATGGCCTTCAAACAAGGATGTTCCAAATTAAAAAATGACTTTCAAACGTCTTCTGTCCCTAGTCCTGGAAACCAGGCGGTTGCTAAGGTAAACAAGGTCCAGAGGTCCACCAGCTTCGGCGTTCCCAACGCCAACTCCATCAAACAGATGCTGCTGGACTGGTGCCGGGCCAAGACTCGCTGCTACGAGGTAACCCCCGCACTCGGCTGTAGTTTACTCATGTGTGGAACCTGTCTTTGTACTGCTTGCGGCAATATGAATCGCCCCTGTGGGGATGGTAACGATTCTTCTACTCTTCTCTACACAAAGAAAACATTTGACGATGAATAACGCAGTCTGCAGGTTCACGTCATCCCCTTATAAGACCAGAGGCTCTCCCTGCATTAGGAGCGTCATAAGAAGCCCTCGTACTGTGCTGCGAGTCGCGCTGTTCCTGTTTTTTTTTCTGAACACTTTGCTGCTGTACACCTCGTTCGTCCTCCCAGTGATCTCACGGTGTCCTGTGTGGTGTGTGTGTGTGATGTACGTGTGACGTGTGCTCCCAGAACGTGGAGATCCAGAACTTCTCGTCCAGCTGGAGCAACGGCATGGCCTTCTGCGCCCTGGTCCACCACTTCTTCCCCGACGCCTTCGACTACGAGGCCCTGAGCCCCTCTAACCGCCGGCACAACTTTGAGGTGGCCTTCAGCAACGCAGAGTGAGTCCGGCCTTCTGGCTGCCGTGGGTCTGGTTGTGTCGCCGCTGATCGGTGACTGACCCCCCCCCCCCCCCCTCCACCACGGGGGGGGTCTCCTGTCAGCGTTGAGGGAGGGGTCCACTGGGGGGGGCTTCTCTTGAGACGCCCTGGGGGGTCAGAAAGAGTGAACAAGGCAGTCCACTCACGCCGGGCGCTGCACTCAAGGCGGGTCCTTCTGAGAGGAGGTCACGGTGTCGGGAACGCAGGGGACCTCTGTGGAAGCACCAGGGGTCACAAACGGGCCCCTCCCAGCCCTGGATCTAACCCCCCCGTCCCCCCCGTCCTGTGGCCCAGGGTTAACCTCTCATGTCTCTGTCAGGTGTCTGAAGACGCCCACACCTACCTCCTAAACCCCGCCCTCCACCCTGAGTGACACTGACAAACCCCTTCCTCCTCCTCCTCCTCCTCCTCATCCTCGTCGTCGCCATCACAGCCTCTAACCCCGGGAGCCCGACCGCTCCCTCTGAACCACCACCAGGTCAACAGAACGAGCCTCCTCCTCCTCCCCCCCACCCCAACCTTTGTCTTCCTCTATTCCTACTCTTCCTCCCCTCCTAGACTCTCCCTCTCCCATCCTCCCCATCCGGGGTGTGGTCCCTCTCGCTTTAGCCCCGCCCTCCACCACCCCCAACCTAGCACCTCCACCCCCACCCCCGCCGCAGGTCTGCGCTCTGTGTTCTCACGTTGCCACGGCGCCAGGGCTCCACCCCACGCGCCGGCACCTGATTGGCCCACTGATTGTGGGTATCTTCTGCACTTGTGTCACTTGGGTTTTGGATGGACGCCCACCACTCCCCTCACACACCACCCCCCTCACCCCCCCCCCCCCACCTCACCCCCCACCAGTAGGTGTGTGTGTGTGTGTGTGTGTGTGTGTGTGTGTGTGTGTGTGTGCCTGTGTGTATGTGTTGTGTCACCACATGTACTGTGTGTATTTACTGTCTCCTTGCAGGACTCAACTGTTGTTGAGTTCACCCAGCGTTGTTAAGATGGATGCTGAGCCGCGTTCACTCCAGACCTTTAGATGCTTCAGAGAGTATGAAGTGCAGGCAGAGGGCCTGACGCCCATCCTGGTAGACTGATAGAGAACGCTGAAGCAGAGTTCTTCTCAAAGTTGCGGTTGTCACGACGACAGCTCGTAGTGTTTTATCTTCACACATCAAAAGTATCTGGGTGAATGTCGCCAGTGTATATTTTTACACGCCTAAAGTCTCACGGTAAAGAAAACAACAAAGCAGACAAATATTCCAAATAGTCCTCGACTATTGGCGTGTTGTTGTGCGTTTGTGTTGTTGTGCGTTTTGTGTGCATTTTAGAGTTGTTTGTTTGTGAATGCCACCAATGCATCGTTGTGTTCACCAGGCATGTGATATATATATATATTGATATATGCATTAAGTCATATATCAACACCACACTGAATGTAATGTTTGTTTTTGTGTCTCTCTCTCCATGTCTCTTCACCCTGACTCCTCCTACTGGGCTGTCCACACCTCCATCTGTCCTCCTCTTCCTTCATCTCATCACATTGTTCTGGTTCATTATCTGTGCCCTACCCTCAACTCTCCTTGTTCTACTCTGTCCATTGTTCTCTGCATTTCTTTATTCCCATCCTTTTTCCTCTCCATTTTGTCCTTGTTTCTGTCCTGTCAAATCTCTCTTCTCCCCTTTTAAACTTTCTTTCTCTCTCGACTTCAATGTCCTCTGTTTCCTTTTTCCAACGTCTCTCTCTCTCTCTCTCTCTCTCTCTCTCTCTCTCTCTCTCTCTCTCTCTCTCTCTCTCTCTCTCTCTCCCCTCCTTTCCTTCTTCTCCCCCCCCCCCCCCCCTTGCTGCGCCCTCCTCTGCCCTGATTGGTCGGTGGGTCCCCCCCCCCCCCCCCCCTCCCCCGGATACAGGAAGCTAGTGGACTGTCCCCAGCTGCTGGACGTGGACGACATGGTGAAGATGCGGGAGCCGGACTGGAAGTGTGTGTACACGTACCTGCAGGAGTTCTACAGGGGGCTGGTGCAGAAGGGCTTGGTGAAGACCAAGAGCTCCGCCTCCTCCTAGGGGACGGAGGCGTGCGCTACCCCATGGTGAGAGAGGAGCACTCAGAAGACCTTTAACGTCCATCATTACTATCATAGCACTGGAACCCATGTCTCATCTCTAGCACCCAACCGCCTGACTTCTAGTGTTGAGGACAACAAAAAGGTGTGTGGTGCAGTAGTGGCTGGGAGTGAATCATTTATTTCACAACTTTCACAACTTTATTTATTGAAGCGCTGCGGCCTCTGGGATAAAGAGGTCCTTGAGCATACCTGTTAAGGTGTTTGTGTGTGCGTGTGCGTGCGTGCCTGCGTGTGTGCGCGTTTTTTATTTTCGATACAAAGATGGAACAGGTTCTTTCGTCAGGACAATAGCGTGTCGTGTGTCTTGAGCTCGGTAGGGCGTACAAAGGGTGACCTCTCAAACAGCGGTCAATGACTGGATCCATGTTTTCTGCCGAGCGCTGACTGGACGCCGGTTAGCTGGTTTGTGTAGAAGCGTCCCAGTGTGGCAGTGGGCCACTCCTCCAGGCTTCTGGTCGGTGGCTCCGCTCTTTAAAAGGAACTGCGAGCGCAGCGCTGCAGAGCGGACTGGAAACAGAGCATGTTGTCCTCTGAGTGTCCTTGTGTATTTCAGGGCAGGTTTACACGTGTTTATGTACCTGCACGTTTGAATGCCTTCTAGGGCCTTTTATGGCTCCGTGGCCCTAGTTAAAACACGGCCTCTTCCCTAACTTCAAAAAAGGCAAAAGAGGTTTTTTATGATGTTGACGTTTCTTTTGTCTGAGACAGGCCTGCTAATGGTCCATGGAGCTCATCTTTGTGATTTAAATAACTGTCTCTCATGGCCCCTTATTAAAAAGCCACACTCGTCGGCTATGTTCTGGCTCTGCTGAGCACAGACAGAACAAAAAAAAAACGTGTAAAATACTGTTACTGTACTGGGGTCTCATAAGCTGTTGGGATTTCAGAATAGCAAGTCAAGGTAATGGGAATGCTGCCTCCTTGTGGCTATTTCTAACATGACAACAATTTCAGATGACCATACCGGTATTTCGATTTACTGTATACCTGTATATTATACTTGACAGAAAGACGTTTCGCCATGGGATATTTTTATTAATTTGGTTTTAGACATCACATAATAATAATAAATCAATAAGGTGAAAAAGAATACATAACGAAAAATTATTAAAACTCTGAATCTGACGTTTTTCTATTCCGGGAAAATATATAATGTTCCGCTGGGAGACTTTTCCCTCATCTCATCACGGCACTCCGTCCTGGTCTCCCTGACGGTCTGTCAGTCCGTCCTGGTCTCCCTGACAGTCTGTCAGTCCTCCTGGTCTCCCTGACAGTCTGTCAGTCCGTCCCGGTCTCCCTGACAGTCTGTCTGTCCTCCTGGTCTCCCTGACAGTCTGTCTGTCCTCCTGGTCTCCCTGACAGTCTGTCAGTCCGTCCCGGTCTCCCTGACGGTCTGCCGTCTGTCTGTCCTCCTGGTCTCCCTGACAGTCTGTCTGTCCTCCTGGTCTCCCTGACGGTCTGCCGTCTGTCTGTCCTCCTGGTCTCCCTGACGGTCTGCCGTCGGTCTGTCCTCCTGGTCTCCCTGACGGTCTGTCTCCCCTCCCCCAGGACCTACGCCGACTGCATGCCCCTGCTGGAGGTGGAGGACATGATGATGATGGGGAACAAGCCCGACTCCAAGTGTGTCTTCACCTACGTCCAGTCTCTGGTCAACCACCTGCGCCGGCACGAGCTCCGGACCCTGGGCCGCGCCTCCGACCTCTGAACCCTCAACCCCCCAGATTCCCCCCCCCCCCCCCCCCCCCCCCAGGGGTCGAGGGTAGTCCAAGAAATGATCGATCATATGAACCGGTGCCCCCAAATGTCCACAGACCCTCGCGTCTTCGTCTTCCTCGTCTTCCTCGTCTTCCTCGTCCCTCGAGGCTCCAGGGGAAGACGAGTCTCAGATGTTCCGTCTGCTCTGGCCCCGTGGAGGCGTGTCACCTCAGGAGACAGCTGGGAGACGAGGTGAGACCCCCGCTGCCCCGGAGCAGAGGACGGGTCTGTGTCCGCGTGTGTGTCCGCCTGTGTGTGCGTGCGTGTCTGTACTTCAGCGGAGGTGTGTTAGTAAATTGCCTCCAGACGTACATGGCGGATACAAAGCCCGTCACGCCATATAAAGGAGTGCCGTTTATATTTTCTGAATTGGCTTTTAAACCTTTTAAAATGTTGATTTTATTTTAACTCAGTTGAGCTCCTGTTAATATTCTACATTTTGCAAGCAGTTTTACTGCTGCATACTGTGAGAAATTAGGAAATATCCAAGAAATATATATTGCAGTATTCCCCTTTACATGAGGGAATGGGTTTGGCGGTGATGCTATTGTAACTATTGTACATTATAACACAGTTGTTGATGCTGTCACTGAAAATATTGTATGCATATATGTTGCTTTGGGTTTTCTATGTTCACTCTGGTACTTAAAAAAATATGTTTTGAACCAAAATCTGCATGCTCATTTTTAACTTGAATTCCTGTTGTTATTTTTTAACGTCTGGTGTTTGGTGTTGAACTAGCAACCTGCCTTCTCCTGCTGTAGTGTGACCAGTTACGGTGGATTCTCCTACTGTAACATGGCTTGTTCAAATCCCACAACGTTTTTTAAGTTTTTTATATCATGCAGGTACGTTGTTTTGAGTCTAGAGATGAATTTACTTCAACGGCACGACGACGCCCCCTGCTGACAACATACGGCCACTGCAGCTGCATACAAACAAACATTTATATTCTATTTTATTAATGCGTACATGATGACGATGTGCTAGACAAATCAAAAAAAGGTATCTAAATGGGTATTTTATTATTTGTCTGAATTAAAGCTAGCTCTCAGTTGAATATGTAAACATGAGAAGCACACTGCCATTACCTTTTTTAAGCTAACAAATTATGAAATAAAACAAAATATTTCATTCTACTTTTATAATTGAGGTTGTCAAAAAAAATCCTTGTTGTCTTTTGAGCTCAATTTGATGTAAAGAATGTCTTTGTTCAATTCCAGAAGCGTTAGATATAATTTATTAGCAATATTTTATCACTGCAAACTTGAGACTAAAAACGTGGACACAAAGAGCGTTCAAAGGACATTCTGTACATCAGAGACAGCCAGATATCCGTATTTAATATATCAGTGCACCACATGTTCAATGTGAAGAACGATTAAAACCAACTTCTGAAAGAAATTAAGAAATGTTTGTGTATTGTGTGATCATCGCTCTCTAAAAGCTCTGAAGGAAACAGGAAAGCAGTTCAACTTGGTTTGGTTCCCATTGGGTATTTGACTGGAAAAAGCACATGCGAATAGTGTGTGTTTGTATATGTAGGCACGCGTGTGTATCCATCTATAGTTTGCCAAAGAACACGAAAATTACAGTTTTTGTTTTGTTTTTATTGTACAACAATCAATCATTGTTCTCCACTCGTCTTGTATATGTGTAGTCCCGCCCCCTGTAGAATCATGCATCATCAGTCCCAGGCCAATCAGACGACTTACAGCCTGGGACTTCATTCAGTTTCACAGCGGACAGGAAGTCAACAGACACTCAAGAGAGTCAGCAGGTCAGATTATTGACAGTTCTACGCTTTAGCATCTTCACTAGCAACAAAACGCTAAAGCCAAACCTCCGGACGACAGAACAGCGCGTGGAGTTCTGCTGTCCTGTGGTTTGGGTCTAGTAGTTTTGAGTCAAGTGGTTTTGAGTCCAGTGGTTTTTGAGTCTAGTGGTTATGGTGGGGCTCGTTGCTTATTGCGTTACTGGCCTTGTGTAAAAAAAGATTTACATTTATTGATACTTAATTGATCCAGACTTGGCTGGCGCTGCGTGTTTCCACAGCGATGACTAAAGAGGGGCCGTCGTTGTGAAGAGATCCACGTGACTCTGAGTTACAGCTCTGACCGCTGGGCCTGGGACGGAGACCCGGGGACGGCCTCCCCGCCGGGCTGGGGGGTCCCGGGGGCGTCTTCCCCGCTGGGCTGGGGGGTCCCGGGGGGGTCCTTGAAGGGGCTGTCCTTGGCGGGGAGGAGGCGGAACTCCTCCGGGACCTCCTCCTCGGCATGGCTCTTTACGTAGAAGCCGAGCCGGACCAGCAGATCGTTGATCTCCGCGCGGCTCATGTCCGACAGGGCGATGCGCTGGGGGGAGGGCAGCGGGAGGGTAGGGGGAGAGTCAGGAAGAAGAACCGGACTCATGTGGTTTCACCAGATTCCCGCTCCTTTTTAAAGGTTCCCTGCTGAGGCTGCATATTGATCATGGCTCCACCTCTAACAGCTTGATTAAAACCTTTGATTACGCCGATATTGACCTATATCTGTCTTTTAGACCACCACCAAAAGTACAACAAATATAAATGTTCCCAGGCTGCTGGCAGACATTAATAAATGTTATGTAGTTGTGGCTGTCTGTGCGTGTGTCTGTGTCTGTGTGCACGTGTGTGTGTGTGTGTGTGTGTGTGTGTGTGTGTGTGTGTGTGTGTGTGTGTGTGTGTGTGTGTGTGTGTGTGTGTGTGTGTGTGTGTGTGTGTGTGTGTGTGTGTGTGTGTGTCTGTGTGCGTGTGTGTGTGTGTGTGTGTGTGTCTTACGTCCAGCTCTTCGTAGTAGTGGTTGAGGAGGACGAGCTCAGGGTCAGCTCCAGGAATGTGCTTCATCACCAGGTTATGGCTGAGGGGTGGCAGTCAGGAGGCAACACAAGGAGACATCTCACCGATCACTGCCGTCTTCACACATTGCTATGAACAGTAAATATCACACTGCAGTGTAACTCAGACTGTTGTGCAACCCCATGGCTGTGGGTCAGTGCTGTGTGCTTCTTCCTTGATATGGACTGAAACCTCTGACATTGCAAACTCACAAAGCATTTAAAATATTGATACGTGGCCATGGGTCATGGGCCATGGATACATCCCATAATCAGCTCTGTGCCAAACACTACTTCAGGCATCATGTGAACACATGACACGATGGGGAGGAAGGACGTAGGGACATGGAAAGGATACTAAAGAGGAATATCCTGGGTCACAAAGGCTTTGACCTGGGGAGAGGAGAGAGGATCACGTTAGACTGACTGTGTGTTGCTTTAGCATGTGGCTGCGTTAGTTGAAGACCACGTCCGAACCCACCTCTCTCAGCCGGTTCAGCTGTCATCCTCCGCAGGACTGAAACGACACAGGAAAAGTGATCAGAAACAGGAAATGCTGATAAGAGAGAGTAGGTTGATTACTAGATTTAGTTTACACTAAGCTGTAGCGCAGTGTCACCTGCTGGCTCCTATTCTACCAGTGATTAGGCTCCAGGGCACTTTGGTTCATTCAATACGTTTTTCTAGGTCAGTCTAATTGTTTTGTTGCCCTGTTCCCTCGGGCCCACCGTATTATTCTCTCCGGAATTCAACACCAGGTGTGAGCTGCTGCACAACAACTGCTTCCGAGCTGGTGTAATGGCTCTTTACACAGAGGAGGGTAGCATTTCACATATAGATGTAACCTAGATGTATATTTGAGACTAGGAAATAGACATTCTTCAATATATCTTGACTGATTTTTTTGGTTATTAATGTATTTTAAGCCACAAGTACGTACATCCTATTATACATATAGATGGTTTTAAACTTAAAAGTGAGGCTGGCTGCTCCTCTCTGGACGCTGCCCACATACCTCACGCATGCGCGCGTAGTAGGAAACATGGGTATATTCAAATATTCATTCAAATACCAAAACATAAAATGCGTGCATTTTTATTATTGAATATTACAACTCATGTCATCGTGTCCCTGAACGGTAATTCAGCGTAATAACGTAATAACGTTGACGGTAGCCTACCTCCACCTTCGCCTTCGCCAGACCATCCAGTTTCTTCACGTCGATCTCGTAGGTTGACGCGCAATGGAGGAAACTGGAGAAGACGAGCAGCCAGATCATCTCCCTTCTTTACGGACTGCGACCTGAGAGAATCTGAGATTCCAGGTCCTTTCCTGGTCAGTGAGGTACAGATGAAGAGAGGAAGGATGATATGTGTGACTATACGTCCGGACCGCTTGCCACGTCAAACGATTCTCCTCCTCCCGTTCTGAGACAGGGGCGGGCGTAAGACAAGATAGGGGCGGGCGTAAGACCTCCCGTTCAGTGAGACAGGGGCGTGCGTAAGACCTCCCGTTCAGTGAGACGGGCGTGCGTAAGACACGATAGGGGCGAGCGGGCGTAAGACCTCCCGTTCAGTGAGACAGGCGTGCGTAAGACCTCCCGTTCAGTGAGACAGGGGCGGGCGTAAGACCTCCGCAGACAAACTGCGGTGGGGGGCTTCAATGTTCACCAAAAAGGATTTGGAATAACTGTTGAGCATGACCTAAAAAGATCAGGTTCTGATCTGAAGATTATAATTTAATTAATATAAGGTCACCATTTGATGATAGTGGACTTTAGGAAACACCCCCCAGCACACCCCCCCCCCCTCACAATATCACACAGCCCGGTGTCAAGAGTGAACTCGTTCAGGTTTCTGGGAGTCATCATTTCTCAGGATCTGAAGTGGGAGCCCAACATCAAAGCCATCCTCAAAAAGGCCCAGCAGAGGATGCCGCAGGAGCTAATGGCCATCTTCTACACTGTGGTCATTGAGTCCATCCTCTGCACATCCATAACGGTCTGGTTTGGTACAGCCACAAAGCAAGATTAACACAAACTACAGCGCATCATCAGGTCAGCTGAGAAAATCATTGGTGTCCCCCTGCCCTCCCTCCTGAACTCGTATCTTGCAAGAACCAAGAAGCAGGCAGGGAAAATTACAAAAGACCCCAGTCACCCTGGTCACAATCTCTTTGAACTCCTCCCCTCTGGCAGACGTTATAGATCTGTATGCCAGAACATCCAGACATAAGAACAGCTTCTTTCCCTCTGCCATCACTCTATTGAATAGCTAATCACTGTTACTGCTCACTGTTGTACTACCTCCTGCACGAATGATGTCGATTTCGATTTTCGATCATTTTTATATTATATTATATTCATATTCTGTACATTCTGTCCTGTATATATTTCCACTGTTGCCACTTGTATTGTCTATTTGTCCCAATTTACCTTTATATAATGAAGTATAGCATTCTGTAGTATAAAACTAAAGATCAGTGTGCGTGTACAGTTGTCCAAAATGGTGTATTCCGGTAATTCTGTCTATGTTAATATATATTTTATGTCATGTTTGGATACATCACTAACTTGATTCATCAATGAAACATGAGCCTCTCTGCTCAGGGTTCGAGAGCATCTGATATGCATGCTGTTGTGGCTTGTACAAGGCCTTTATCACAGAGGTGTATCAGATGATGTTCATTATGGACACAAGCATACCTACAAATCAATACATACAAATCAACAGATGAGCTGCCCCTGGTTTCAACCCTATTAATACTGTTGTTCTTTTCTTTGTATCTGTATCGTGTTCTATCTTGTTGATTATGCGCAAACGAAGAAACTACCAATTTAAGGCCCATTCTCCAGGGGTCATTGAAGCTTAAGCTACGTTTCCAGACATGAGCCACTAGGGGGAGCCACGACCTCAGCCTCCCCATAGCGACTCGCTCTTCCACTAGCGGGCTGCAGAAGCCCGTGTTGGCTTTACGGAAACGACCCGATCCCGTTTGACTTCTGAATCCGAAGGACACAGCAACGGTTACGTTATTCAGTGTCCGTCGATGCGTTGAACCGATACTTTCCAGGCAATTTTGTGGAGGGAATGAACGGTGAAGGGTCATCATGGGGCTGGTGGTTCCAGGCGATGTAGCCGATGAGATCTGCTCGACATTATTTCTGTAGGACCCCCTCCAGGACCACCTGCTCTCCGGTCCTCAGTGCGCCACGCTGGGATGCCCCTGGTCTCGTGTGGGAAGCGGCTGACGGGTTCACGTTCTGAACGCTCGGTTTGACTCAGAGGACCACCTGGGTCCTGGTCGTCTTCAGGAACCCATCGGGTCCTGGTCGTCTTCAGCTGCGCCCGTGGACCATCGGTTCCGTTCTTCTCCACGCGCCCATAGGACAGGTAACGCATGACGTCAATAACAACACCCATCCGTCTGGGAGAAATAGCGTTGAACGTAAAGCCAAGCAAACCGGGTCGTATTACACATTGTGCGATGGTTGGAAAGAACAATAAACAACAAAATGTGCCCGAGGATAGAAAACATATTCGTTCAGACCCCCGCTGGGCACAACGGTATGCTGCACAAACTAAAGACTGGTTAGTTGTTCTCGGCAGTTGCTATTGGCCGTGTCAGAGCAATTATGAAGAAAATAGAAAGCCGATGCAAAGCCACTAATAGGTGATGAAGGTTGTTGATTGCGTTTTGGGACCATTCAGAATCTGGATTTGTCTAGCATTATAACATATAACACACACACACACGCACACACACACACACACACACACACACACACACACACACACACACACACGCACACGCACACGCGCGCGCGCACACCCACGCACGTACACACATACACACACGCGCGCGCACACACCCACGTACACACACACACACACACACACACACACACACATACACACACACACACACACACACACACACACACACACACACACACACACACATTGAGGACATTTTGTGGAAAATACCAAATGAGGATAAGGCCAAATAGGGCCATGTGTCAGCATCTGTAACATTGTTTTTAGGATCAGATTGAAGGCATTTGGCATGAAATCCCTCGACTCTTCCCTCTCAATCTGTCCCTGCTCGCTGTTTTTTTCTGCTGCCTCTCACCTCATCTACTCCCATTGCTGACATTCTCTTTTACTCTGTGATGACACACAGATGCACACACACACACACACACACACACACACACACACACACACACACACACACCTGCGCTGTGGGGTTTCATGGTTATATATAAAGTAGTGGTTTACAGCCTCGATGATGCAGTGTTTGTTCTCGTCAACGAGACGGCCCTGGGTCCATCCCAGTATGACCACATGAAGAGCTCCCTAAAACCAACCTCCAGAGGACGGGATCCAGAGGACTGCTCCCATCAGAAACGACGCCTTGTGACAAAATGGCAACGTCCTAGATGTTTGACCTGGTTTGGATTCTGATTGGTAGAAATAACTTGTGGAGGAGGGGGGCAGAACGACCCAGCGGGGCTGTCGGGGCGGGCGGGCACAGCTGCTGCTGCCGTCCCTATCAGGGGTCATCATTAGTGTCGCTGTCAGAGGGACAGACGGGCCCTGCGGCTCAACAGGTTCTCTGCCTCCATGTCATCTACGAGACGACTCGCAGCGACGGAGTTAGGTTTAGATAAGAGAGAGAGTAACGTGAGGATGTAGGATAGAGACCGGGACTCCTGTCCTTCTCCAGGAGTGTCTGTCCATGCTGCAGCACGCCTCCCCATACGCCAGGTATCAGGTGGAGCGCGTGTAACGCGATGAGACGGCCACCCTCCTCCACCCCTCTCCACCCTTCTCCGGACCCTCTCCATCCTTCTCCACGCCACCCCTCTCCACCCCTCTCACCTCCTCTCCACCCCTGCCTCTCCATTGGAGGAGCGTCAGGACGCCTCCTCTGTCCGGATCTAATGACCGCCGGGTCTGAGGCTCAGAGTCCGGTGAGCTGAGTGAAATAGGTCATCAACAATACATTAATAATGCATATTAAGCAGAGTTCACATGGAGGCAGGGTTAGGGTTATGGGAGATACTGGATGCAGAATGCTTGCAAATTATTAGTGCGGTTTATAATTCACAATGCAATCGCATTGCCCTAATTTCAGATGAATGCCTTTTAATGTAAATAATTGCACTAGAGCTGTCATGGTTATAACGTCTGATGTCTGTCTATCAGTGTATTGCTCTCACTGTGTATCATATTTACAGCACACAAGCGTCGTCATTAATTTCCTTTCCTTTGTTTCCTTTGCCTTTCCCCTTGCGGTTGTGTCACTCCTAATTCCCTCCCCAACGTGACACACATGCACACACTTGCACACACTTGTACTCCCACACGACAATCAGCATACTTCCAATAATAAACCAGCTCCTGCAGTTGTTGACTGCCAGGCATGCAGACGTCAGCGACAGCAGCAGAGCTCCTGTCGGGAAGCACGGCCTGGTCACCAGCGGCTGTAGAGGAACCCGACATGTAGTGAGGCACCGACCTGGCTCTGCCTTCTCCTCAGTCTTCTAATAACTATCACATTACCTTCTTTATTGTCTTAATGTGGTATTGGGCTGTGTCTTGGTGCCTGATGGAAAACGTCACGAAGGTGTGCTCTGAGTGTATCTGATCTGTGTCTTCATCCTGGGTGAGAAGCCGCGGTGACGATGATGACAATACGTCATCCTCCCGTATCTCTGCCGCTGGGAGCAGGAGGATTAGACATTGTTGAGAAATAGGGCGAGGGAGGGAGGGAGGGAGGGGGGGTGGGGGGGAGAGCACGTGTTGGAGACATTTTGCGACAAGACAACGTTTAGTCTCTGTACGAACGGCCTTGCAGGACGGCGGTCGCTTCTCCACGGCTGTGTTACAGACAGAGTCCCCTCAGACCCCCCCCCACCCCCCCCACCTGTGCCTAACCCACTACAGCACCCACTCCGGGTCGTGGGGCGCTGTGGTCCTCCCCACGGCAGGACCCACCCCACGACTCGGGGTGGTCCGGCCCGGTGTTTTGTAGGTCATGGGAATTGAAATTATTATTCGAATATTATTATTGATATATTATCATGATGATGATTATCATTATTATTATCTTTTACTATGACGAAAGGGGCCAGTTTTCTACGTGGTCGGGTCGGAGACCTGACACATGAGACCTTGTGGAGTCTGAGCCTCACATGAAGACCACACACACGGGCAGGAGAAGGGCACGGCGTGGTTCACATCAGGGCCCCATGGAGACGTGCGGATGACCTCCACATTAACTGCAGTTACTGCATGGACTGGCCTTCGCTCTGTCTCTGTCTGCTTAGGTTTTCAGTCCCATGGCTTAAATACTATCACCGTTTTCTTTCAAATCCTGTTAGCCACAGTTAATCTTTCTTTGATGTCCGATGTGGGCCAACCCCCTCATGAAGAATCATGGAATCGTCTCCACTGAGGTGGAGATGGTGGCGTCCACCATCATGTGATCACCACAGAGCCCTGTTTGTTTTGCCTCCATCTTGCGTGCCTGACCAGTGCTGGCTACATTCAGGCTTTCCTGAAACGAATGTGAATGCAATAGTTAGAAATTGATCATTGAATGCGGTAGACAGCGTTTCCTTCATATTTCCTCCCGGTTAGGAGGTTGTGTAGACTAGCTGGTTGTTTCCCAGTCAGTCACATGGTCAGGTGTGCTGCGCTGATATGAACCGACTGGATCTCCATCTCCATGGTTACCACACATCCAGCGGGCGGCTTAGCTGCAGACGGAGGCTGATTCCCACATCTCCTCTGGTCCTGCTCCCTGAGTGGACCCGCAGTGGAGGGCTGGGGGAGGACATGGAGTGAAGTGGGTAAACCTCCTCTCCCTTTTTAGTTGGGGTCGTTCATCCACCCCTTAATCGTCTCGGCGCTCATTATCTCCTGCTGAGGACATAATGAGGGCTTTCAAGGAGCATGAGAAGGTAGCACCCCCAGCCTTCTCTGGACCAGGGAACACCACCCGATGGTTCAGTGGGGGAAGGGGTGGGGTTTATATATATATATATATATATATATATATATATATATGATCTATAGATGATCTTCTGGTCCAGGTCCGGTTGTCAGGGCGATGGTTCTTCTCACTTACCCGGACCATTTAGGTTTCTTAGTGAGACCGCACACGGTATATTACCAAACAATTAAACTGGTATTACAAAACTCTATTTCAAAACGGTGTATTACAACATGTACCACGTGGATTGTTGCAGATCTGATGAGCCATAGTGAGAGGAATGCCTTCAAAATACTGATAAGAAAATGAAATACAAAATCAGTCCAACTCATGCCCTCTTGCTCAGACCAGGTCCAAAATCATTTTGGAACTGGATCATTTTGCCAGTGCTATTCTTTCTCGAACAAATGAATATGCACCAGCAATTGAAAGTGAAAATTTTATTGAAATTTCCGGGTCATCTGAATATAAAGACACCAGTTTAAATTCAGTTTGAAACAGCATATGGTTCAAACTGAATTCAAACTGCTGTCTTTATATTCAAATGACCCTGGAACTTCAAACTAGTTTCCAAGTGATAGCAATCCTACCATGCGCGTGACGTCTCTACAGATTGATAACGATGGATCCCGGGAGCCAGGACCAAGGCCCCGCACCGTCTGACCAACCTGAAGGAGCGGAGGTCACGGAGGCCCCCGGTCCGGGAGCCCCCCCGCCGCCCAAGACCCCTGAGGCCCCTCGCCCCGCCGCCCCGCCGGGGCCCCCCTCCGTCGCCAGGCCCCGGCGTCCCCAGAGGACCCCCAGGGTGGAGGGGTCCGTCGACATCCTCGAACCCAAGCGTGACGCCGGCGCCGAGGCCCACCCCGGACCCCGACCGGCCGGTCCCGTCCGTGACGACGATGAGGAGTGCACCCCCGACGGCGCGGCGCTCAGCCACCCCGCGCCCCCCGCGGCTGGCAGGACCCCGGCGGACCCCCGGGGCCTGCGCACCAAAGGCCGGGCGGCCTCCGTCCCCTACGAGAGCGCGATCCGGCCCCCGCCGCCCCACCTCGTCCCCCACGCCCAGAGGGCCTTCTCTGTGGTGGGCACGGCGGACACACCGGCCCAGAGCCTGGAGGACTTCAGGCAAGTCCTCTGTTTCCTGTTGGTCAGTGGGGAGGGAACCAAGAGTGAGGAGAGACTGTGACGTCCGTGCTTATTGAAGCCCTCCCCAACAGCCCCTCCCTCTCCCAGTCAAACAGTCAGACACATAGATGCTTCATCACAGAGGTGTCCTTACTCCCCCCCTCCAGGTCACATGCTATAGATCAGGGCTATTCAAGCTCCTTAACAAGTGGGCCAAAAAGGAGAACTACTGGGGGTTCAGGGGCCACACATAGAGTAAAACGATGTCAATGAATCGCTACAAATAAATCTTACTTAAAGTAGTGTTAACTTAATAGATATAGTACTACTACATGGAATAAACTTGTCAGACGCATTCCTTTCTTCTTCACTTTTAATCGTATCATTATAACATTTTTTGTTAATAAATATTTGTCTGTCCATTCGCTTTTGAATTGGCGATTTTCACAATCAATCATATGTATTTTTGGCTTGGAGAGAGACATCTTGAAGCTGTTGTTAGCCTAGCTTAAGTGACTTTCAACGTGGCCCGCCAGCATAAAATGCAACGTGAGCTTGACTGAGCCAATAGCAGGTGCAGACAGAGCCTTATAGGCATGTGTATGACAGATTTAATTCAATCCAAAAATGTTGGTTTGCAGGTAACCTCTTGCGGGCCAGAAAAAAAATAAGAAGGGCCGTATTCGGCCCACGGGTCGCTAGTTGAATAGGCCTGCTATAGATGCTCCATCACAGAGGTGTCCTAACTCCTCCCCTCTCTCTCCATGTTTAACACAAGCACATAAAGTCTGGCCCAGAGTGGACCACCATAAAACCATCTCAAGAGGTTCCCTGGGTGGATTGACTTCGTGGATGAGCTCCTCTTCTTCTTGGCAGACTTTCTACTTCAGATATTCCTTTATTGTGTAAATCGCTGCGATAGCAAAGCCCCGCAGTGCTAGTTAAAGCAGCCACTCCCATGTGATCTGCCTGCAGGGTGCACCTCATCACCTGGAACGTGGGCTCCTCCATGCCCCCTGACGACATGACGGACCTGCTGGGGCTGCGGGTGGGCGACGGGAACACAGACATGTACATCATCGGGTGAGTGCTCCGTGGTCTCAGCTCTGTGGTGGTCTGCGCCACTGGGCTGCCTCTTAGAGCCCTCTCTGTGGTGGCGAGAGCCACTGGGCTGCCTCTTAGAGCCCTCTCTGTGGTGGTGAGAGCCACTGGGCTGCCTCTTAGAGCCCTCTCTGTGGCGGCGAGAGCCACTGGGCTGCCTCTTATGGCGCGCTTCCACCGAATCTTTTAACTTTAATTTGGTCTATTTCATGTGAAACCGTTTTGACCGCTCTATCGTTGGCTCCTCTGTCCCCCCGGACCGGCAGAGAGGAACGAGACCAGGAGGGTCTCACAAGGCCGGGGTTTGTTTTGGGTTGTCATTGTGTTCTCCGCTCTGCTGAGCTGCACTCGAGGGCAGAGCCTCTCGCTCACCTCTAGCTCTGCCCCTAGTGACCGCCGCGCTTCCCTGTGTGTGTTCCTCCAAGACTACAGGAAGTGAACTCGATGATCAACAAAAGGCTGAAAGACGTCCTCTTCACAGACCAGTGGAGCGAGGCCTGCATGGACCGACTCAGCCCCTTCGGCTACGTGCTGGTCAGTAAGCGCTCGTCAGACACGCACGCACACGCACATACACACACGCACGCACCAACGCACACACGCAGGCACACACACATACAGGATCACACAAACACACACGCACGCACGCATGCACGCACACACACATACACGCGCGTACGCACGCACGCACGCACGCCCGCACATACAACACACACACACACACACACACACACAGACACACAACACTCGCACTCGCGCACGCATGCAGAAACACACACAAACACGCACACATTACCATAATGCGAGGCCGCAGGGCTTGTGTCCGTGCAATGGGGAGTTGCAGGAGCGGTCAGCAGTTGCTCCAGTCTCCTCTGATTGGTCTCCTGGAGCTATGATGTTACATAAATGAGCGTTGCTCCACGTCTCCTGCTGCTGGCCGTTCCCTGGAACAGAGCAGCGGCCTCAGAGCTACTGGTTCTATTTGCATGTCTCTCTATCTTAATTATCTCTCTCTGTTTTCCCTCCCGCTCTCGCTATCTCTCAAATTCAAATTCCTCACTCTGTCACAATGACTTACTATCCCTCGCTCTCGTTCTCTCCCTCTGTGTCTCTGTGTCTCTCTCTCTATACGTACCTCATACAGAGTTTACATAAAAACGAGATAGAGAGATAAACAGACTCTACACACATTCCCTCATATCTAGCCATGTGTGTGTGTGTGTGTGTGTGTGTGTGTGTGTGTGTGTGTGTGTGTGTGCGTGTGGTTGCAGTGTTTCCCCTATGATTAGTTTCAGGCAGCAGTTGTAACGTGTGTGTGTGTGTGTGTGTGTGTGTGTGCGTGCGTTTGGCGTGTGTGTGGTGTGTGTGTGTGTGTGTGTGTGTGTGCAGTGTTTCCCACAGACCAGGTAGCAATGTGTGGTGCCCCCCTGCAGGGTTGGCAACTTTTGGTTTTTGGCCAGAGTGAGACTCTGTAGAATCTTATAATGCTTACATTATTGGTACGGGCTGGCAGAGTTGTTGACCGTGGGGGGGGGGGGGGGGTTTAACAGCCGCAGCAGTTTTAGCGCTCGTCCGAAGCAACGAGAGATCTAACGGGTATTTTTCTGTTTTTGGCGTGACATTTGTTGTGAGAGTGTGAGATATTTATACTTAAAAATCGTGTTAAAATAAAAAAAAACAGAATCAATTTGTGGCGCTCGTTGTTGAATCTGTGGCGCTGCGCCACACATTGATCTATGTATGGGAAACACTGGTGTGTGTGTGTGTGTGTGTGTGTGTGTGTGTGTGTGTGTGAGGTGTGTTTTTGTACAAGGGTTTCATCATTTCCCTGTAGTTCTTTTTCACACACTTGTGATTTGCCTCCAAGATGGATTCCCCAAACCAATCAGAGAAGAGATGCCCCTATTGTTCTTGCAGTAGGTTTTATTTTGGTGCTGGTGTCATTGTCCTGTCGCCCCCGGCGATGAGGAGGCTGACAGTGAGACTGATGCGTCCTCTGGGGAGCCCTCCACTCGCCAAGCTCGGTTTGAGCTCTGTTAAAGCTCTGTTAGAGCGCTCTGTTAAAGCTCTGTTAGAATGCTCTGTTAAAGCTATGTTAAAACGCTCTGTTAAAGCTATGTTAGAACGCTCTGTTAAAGCTCTGTTAGAACGCTCCGTTAAAGCTCTGTTAGAGCGCTCTGTTAAAGCCCTGTTAGAATGCTCTGTTAAAGCTATGTTAAAACGCTCTGTTAAAGCTCTGTTAGAGCGCTCTATTAAAGCTCTGTTAGAACGCTCTGTTAAAGCTCTGTTAGAATGCTCTGTTCAAGTCCCTCATCTGCTGCTGCTCTGTTAGAGCTCTGTTAAAGCTCTGCTGAAGCTCTTTCAACACTCTGTTAGTTAAATCCCTGTTAGAGCCCTGTTAGAACTCTGTAAGAGCCCTCTCCCTCCGCTGCGGTTGGGAAGAAGTGGCGATGCCTTGGGGATTATGCAGGTGTACAGACAGATGAAAGTTAAATAAAGAATAGAAAAGTATAGCTTCAAGATTAGATGAGCAGCGTAATCGACCTGAGCAGCGATGACGGAGGGGAGAGGTAAGAGGAAGTGGCAGAACTCCTCCAGCCACATCCTGGCCACTAGGCGGCCCGCAGGGACGCAGCCGTTCTGAGTTGTAATCATGTGGTTTCCTGATGGGCTCTGTTGACTACCTACTCTTCTCAGAGTACACACACACACACACACACACACACACAAGCAAAGCGTGTGCACCGAACATCACGAGATACAGGGCAGGGCCTCCACCTCATGGTTGATACACACACTGGCACATGCACACACATGCACAATCTACACAGCCATGCATACACACACATCACACACACGGAGACGCACAAGCCCAGACATACAGTGTTTGTCTTGAAAGGTTACCTACCATTTTCTGTAGCCTAAGATCTGCCTCGACAGCCTTCAGGGACTTCACTGTTCATCAGAGATAATATTAGGAGAAGCTCTTTGGCTCCAGTGCAAGCACGCACGCACGCACGCACACACACACACACGCACACACGCACACACACACACACACACACACACACACGTGCGCACACGCACACACGCACTGACACACATACTGACCACACACACCCACACACACATACTGACACACATACTGACACACATACTGACACACACACACACACACACACACACATACACTGACACACACCTTTGTACATGAGCACATGGGCGCGTGCACACTCAAACCACACATAAGTAACTCCGGCTTTCCTGCGCACACGTAGAAAAAGAAAACACATGCAGAAAAAACACACGCACACACACTGGGGCGTGCACACTCTCCCTGTTCACAAGCACACACAGATCCCCTTAGTCGGTCCAGTTCATGGTTGAGCCGGCTCCATTACGCAACGTAGCCCTCCAAGTAGCTCCACAGCATAGCAACATGGCCGCCCCCCACGTGGTCCATGGGCCCCCTCAAGGTATGTCAACAACTAGGCAGGGTGCGGGGTTATGCTCGGTGCTGGATGAACGCAGATCAGGCCCGCACCCATCAACAGCTCAGGGTGCTGCTGAATATAGCCTTGGAGGGCTGGGTTTGTTGTGTGTAAAATGATACTGAAGTCAAGAATGCATAACACATATTAGTAATAATGTATCTTCCGGCACATATCCTTAATACATACATTGTGATTATGATTCACATATATTTAAGATTTATACTGTGATAAGCTTATACACAGTGATAAGATGATCTTTGATACGTACACAGTAGGCATTTTTACACTGCCAAGCCGGTTCGGTCATGGCTTGGCACGCTCTGCAATTTCACTGTCTTGCCTGTGTAAAACCCAGGGGGTAAAATCCCCTGTCGTCACGGAGCCGGCTTTCTTGGTTCACTGGAGAAGGTGGGGCTACGCACGGAGAGAAGACCTCTTTAGAATAACTTGCATACTATGAATGTTTTTATTTTGTTAAGGTTCAAGACACTCGCCTGCAAGAATGAGTATGCATCTGAGTGTAGGCTACAAACACAAATAACTTTAGTGCAAAGTGCAAAAATGCCCACATATTCTTTATTTTGCTGACCACTTGTTTTTTATCCTGACAAAAGCCTCGTAATGAATGTTCCTCTGCGTCTTTCTCATAGATCGCACCATCTTTCTCCCTCTTCGTTAAATGCAGCTTGCAGATTTCACCATCTCTCCAGTTAGAACTACTCATGTTGATGTCGCTGCGTTGTCTCTGTTGTAGAGACAGACACCTCTACCAAAGGCCCGCCCCTGGAACCGCAGAGCCGTCTGATCGCATTTACATCAAAATGAAACCGCTGATATGTGTAGGGTCT
>NC_140275.1:18735472-18817972 GCF_964030765.1 Micromesistius poutassou | reverse complement strand
CTGAACTGCCACCTGCCCGCCCACATGGAGAACTCGGAGCAGCGCATGGAGGACTTCGAGAGCATCCTGCAACAGCAGACCTTTGAGGGCCAGGCCGCCACCGGGGTGCTGGACCACGAGTCAGTTCCACTCCTTTAGTCTGTTACCATCCACCACTTGGGTCATGACCCTAGACTGACTGGCCCCCCGCAGCCCCCCCTCCAGGGGGCCCCTCTTCCCCCTTGGCCGGTCTGCAGGGGCCCCTCGGCCGGTCCGGAGGGGGCCCTCGGCCAGCCCCCGTATCCTGGGGCCGTGTTTCCACAGTAAACAGCATTATGCGACGTTACTGCTGCCGTTTACATGGAAGTGAAACGTCTGGCGTTTCACTTCCATGTAAAACTCAAACAAGAATACTCACTTGTTCCGAGTTCCCCAAGACTCTGCATAGCCTCCCCCTTACGCCCCCCACACCCCTCTCACGCACCTATTGTATGTTGTTTGTCCTTGGACTTAAAAATAGTTATTTCTTAGCTATCTTTGTTGCATACGAGGAATGGGTTAACCTAACAATTGTTAGTTCTTGGCACTTAATTCTATGAATATCCTTTCAGTACCGACCGTGATAAATTGTTGTTTCTCTTTCTTCTGACAATTAACTTAAATTCCGTGTGCTCAGGCCACGGTACAGATGCTAATGAGCCGACACGCGCACACGCACGGAAACGCAGCCTATATGTTCAAAGGGCAACCGTACTCAGGCCCATTATTTTAATTGAGTCTTCCCACTTTAGTCCTGATGTCTGTGAGTTCCAGACTCATGGAGGTCCCTGGGGGGGGGGCTGAGCTCACGTGTTCAGTCTGCTGCGCGGTTCTTCCCTGGGGGGTCAGGACTGGATTTACAGGTCCTGATTACCTGGAAACGTGTGTTCACAGCGTGGTCTTCTGGTTCGGGGATCTGAACTTCCGGATCAACGACCTGGAGATGCAGGTGGTGAAGTCTGCCATCGAGAGCAACAAGCTGGCCGTGCTGTGGGAGAAGGACCAGGTGAAATGAATGTGATATGTTATGAATGTTACGAGAAGGCGGCATTCCTGATATAAAGAATGGGATTGGTTCAAAGGTTCTTCCTGCCAGCCAATCAAACTTGTCCATCCCTAAACATTTCAGGTTGTCACTCAGAGAATGTAATTAAATAATATATCATCTATCATTCATTGATGTAGAAGACAGTGTAGTGTGTGAGCAGTGCCACTAGGTGGCAGTCCTAAACGTTCAAGTGAAAACAAAGAACACGATGTCCTAACAGCTGTTTCCAGATACATTACACAGCAGTGTGAAACAGGAACAGATGCATCACCCCTCCCCCCTCTCCCCCGTCTCCTGTCTCTCCCCAATTCTCCAGTCTCCCCAGAGTTGACTGTAGTCTCCCCTGTTTCCCCATTCTCCCCATTCTCCCCACAGGCGACTTTAGTCTCATTACCGCTTAACATCTGAAACTCGCTGCATTCACACACATACTCACGACACACGCCACTTAGTGCCCACACCTCTGAATGAGGTCATTGTGGTCTGGTGTAACAGGTGGAGCTGGTTTTCTCATTCCTTGTGATGGCACACCAGGGTTGACTAGTTTAGAGGACCACTCTGAAACCACTCTCCCAGCATGATGTGTGATGGTTCCTCTCCTCAGCTCAACATGGCCAAGGACAGTGAGGTGGTGTTGGAGGGCTTCCTCGAGGGTCCGCTGAAGTTCATGCCCACCTACAAGTTTGACGTTGGAACGGACACATACGACACGAGGTGGGCGCTCCTGATGTTCAGCTCGTCTGTGACGCCCCTCTCTCCTCCCCTCTGATCCTCTTCAAACCTCCATCAGCTCTTCTTCCTCTACTTTCCTCTTCAAAGATCTTATTGATATAACGATATAACTGGTATATAAAATGTGTACAAATACTAACGGTTCTCTCCCCAGTAGTTTTTCAGATATACTCTGCAGACTATAACTTCTTTCTTAGTTACTCTTTTACAATGTGTATGGTTTGCTTTGATGTTCAGTCTAACTTGCAAGTCGCAAGTCTAAATTGAACGCAGCGATGTATTGAATGAAATATCTTGCAACGTCGAAAGAAAAAACAAAATACTGAGCGCCTCTCGTCCTCTTCAGCGGGAAGAAGCGCAAGCCGGCGTGGACGGACCGCATCCTGTGGCGTCTTCGGCCGCCCGCTGCGGGCTCCACCCCCAAGGCGGGGAAGCGTGCGTCCATGTCGGGTCTGAGCAGCGGCACCAAGGTGACGCAGCACTGCTACCGCAGCCACATGGAGTACACGGTCAGCGACCACAAGCCTGTGGCCTCCATCTTCACCCTGCAGGTACATAGAGCCTCTTTACCCCTCTTACAGCTGGTAGAGCAGAGCCTCTTCACCCCTCTTACAGCTGGTAGAGCAGAGCCTCTTCACCCCTCTTAGAGCTGGTAGAGCAGAGCCTCTTCACCCCTCTTACAGCTGGTAGAGCAGAGCCTCTTCACCCCTCTTACAGCTGGTAGAGCAGAGCCTCTTCACCCCTCTTACAGCTGGTAGAGCAGAGCCTCTTCACCCCTCTTACAGCTGGTAGAGCAGAGCCTCTTCACCCCTCTTACAGCTGGTAGAGCAGAGCCTCTTCACCCCTCTTACAGCTGGTAGAGCAGAGCCTCTTCACCCCTCTTACAGCTGGTAGAGCAGAGCCTCTTTACCCCTCTTACAGCTGGTAGAGCAGAGCCTCTTCACCCCTCTTACAGCTGGTAGAGCAGAGCCTCTTCACCCCTCTTAGAGCTGGTCACATGCTGCCATCGCTCCCCGTCTCACTGGGGCTGCTTGAGTCTGTTAATGAGTAAATCTAGTGTCTAACACTCTTTGTATGCTCTCTGACAAAATGAATCTATTTCTTTTTAACTGTGGGATCATTCATTATGTGTTCTGGGGACTAGTCTGTATTCTGGGGACTAGTCTGTATACAGGTCCCCCTACAAGGTGGACCTGGTCCTGAAGGTCTGTGTTATGGGGTCTAGTCCCCCTACAGAGTGGACCTGGTCCTGAAGGTCTGTGTTTGTGCTCTGGGTCCAGTCCCCCTACAAGGTGGACTCGCCCCTGGTCCTGGTCCTGGTCCTGAAGGTCTGTGTTTGTGCTCTGGGTCTAGTTCCCCTACAAGGTGGACTCGCCCCTGGTCACCCTGCTGGTGGAGGACGAGTGGACCAGCCTAGCCGATGCGGTCGCTACGTTCCGATTGGCTCCCAGCTACGCCCGCAGCTCCTGGGACTGGATTGGTCTGTACAAGGTGGGTGTTTCTGCCCGTTATTATTGTGTGTGTGTGTGTGTGTGAGTGTGTGTGTTGCCGTGATGTTATGAACAGCTGGAGCTTCTTGTTCCTGCGGACACAGGGAGGAGTTCATTATGTGGTTCTTCATCACCGTTTGTTGGGAGGCCTTGACGAGATGTTGTGTGTTGCCAGGTGGGGTTCAGGCACCACAAGGACTACGTAGGATACGTGTGGGCCAAGCAAGAGGAGGCAGACTACCAGCGGCAAGAACATCAGGTGATGGACCTTTATTTTTATTCAGCTTTTAAAGGAAAATCCAACCCCCTTGTCTAACCTAGTCCCCGCCTCTAGCATATTTAAAAAGTGTCCGCGCTCACTTCTGCGTTCGCTGCGTTCGTCTATTCTCGCTACAATCTGGTTTGCGGGTGTAGCCCGACCGTTTGATGAAAGGGTTAATGTGTTGGGTTTAGCCTCTCCCAGTAAATAGGCGGGAGACTTCCAGTTCAATCCACTCAATACCAGTGTCCTGTCCCTTAACTGGCTGAGTAACCGACTCGGACCAGCGCATCTTAGCTGGATGGCTCGGGTGGGAGGGGTTTAAAGCTGACCGTAGTACCATCCTCTAAAAACCAATAGGTTCATGAATGTGGTTTTGACAAATGAAGATGCAGTGGCCGTTCGAACGGGCCTAATGTCCGCTGTGTTCTGAGAGCCGCTCCCAAACTCTCTGAACCCCCTGATGGTGAGCGCTCCCTGGTCCCCCTGATGGTGAGCGCTCCCTGGTCCCCCCCCCCCCCCCCCCGAATGGATTTGAATGCAGAGTACAAGACACTTGAGCTCCCATGGTTTATCTCTTCCAGGTAACCTTCACTGAGGAGGAGCTCCCCAAGGCCTGTGGGGACTTCATCCTCGGTTTCTATAGCAACAACATGAACACCATCGTGGGCGTGACCGAGCCCTTCCAGGTGATTATCACGGAGAGAGAGAGAGAGAGCGAGAACACCTCGATAACAATCAATCCGTGTTTTATTTCTTTTTGGATTCTTGATCTGGGGGTTGTGTGTAGCAGGGCACAGGTAGCAGACTCACAGTGAGAGACCCCTGCTCCTGTGTCCTGGTGCACTAAGGCAGCTCGTGTTAGTGTTAACATGTCGTGACTATGAGGCCGTCATCAGGCCAGACAGGGGACTCCCCTTCACACCGTTGTTCCCGATAACAACATCCACAACGACGTTCCTCCCGCCGGCTTTTAGATCCTGCTGCCCTCGGAGCAGCGAGACGCCAGCGCCTCCGACGACAGCTCTGAGGTCAGCTCGGAGGAGGACGACGACAGCCCCGACGGCCCGACCAGGTCCCGGTCCCGGTCCCGCAGCCCCAGCCCCGGGCCCAGCGGGGCCCGACGCCGCGACCACAGCCCCGGTCCCGACGCCCCCGACGTGACGGGGCTGAACCTTGCCGACGCCGAGACCCCCGCCCCGGACGGTCCACCTCAGGGGGGGAGTCTCCCGGCCTCTGGCCCAGCAAAGAGCACTTCAGCTGGGGAGGCGGAGTTGTGATGCAGACCCCCCCCCCCCTCCATCTCTCTCTCTCTCTCTCTCTCTCTCTCTCTCTCTCTCTCTCTCTCTCTCTCTCTCTCTCTCCAGTTGGGCCGTGTTGTAACTTGTTATATGCACTGTATGTAGACACTGTGTGGTTCGTAGAGTGGAGTTGATTATATGGAAACCATTATTTCAGGACTAAGGTTAGCCGTCAGGTCTATTGAGGAAGGAGGCTTACTTTCGGATTTTTATTACAAGGTTGACGCTACACTTGCTTTAGTTTTTTTATATTTGTATTCCTCTGCCTCTCTTCTACGTCGTGTGACTTCTGTCTCTCAGGCTGAGCCAACAGCCTGAGAGCCAACAGGCTGAGCCAACAGCTAATGAGTTGTCACACTTTACCCAGCCCTCATACGTACACAAACCAAGCCACACCAAACGCTTCAAGATAAGCCCACCGGCGTATGGGACCGCACCACGTTTCATGAACATGAGGAAAATGCCCGTTATCTCTAGCAGGAGAATATACATCGGCAGGAACATCCTCACACAGGGAGGGATCAACTCTTGACTCATCCATGCATTTATAAAGGGGAAAGCATTTACAGAGAGTGCACTCGACCAATAAGGCCATAGTGTCACATGACCCCCCCCTGCCCCCCCCGGGTCCAATCAGGTCTGCCATTAGAGACCTTAAGAACCTCAAGGTCAGTCTGTGGTAACACCTTCGCTGTGATGATAGCAACTCACATGCACACCCTTCCTTTCGACTCTAACCTGAACTATCACCTCAACGGGAGCGTAGTGCCCTCCCAGTCCATGCTGGTTTCTATGGGTTCAATTTAAAACCAACATGAGCTTGGCCTTCGGGTAATTTTTGTTATCTTTCTCCTTTCTGCACTTTGACAATTTTCTCCCTCTTTTATTTGTCAATCCTCCCCCCCTGTTGGTTAAGAAGCAGGCGGTGCTCTCTGCTTTGTGTCAGTTATTAGCTTGTGAGATCTTAGACAGAGTACAAAACAATGGTCACTTGAATTAGGCAGTGTGTAGCCTAGTACTGTAGCCTCGTCGTAAATGTGTACACTCCTCTATCAGTGTGTGTGTCAGTGTGTGTGGGAGAGGGAGATGGTATGAACGTTGTGATGTAAACTAGCTAGCTGTGAAAGAGCTGTGAATGGCATGGTTTGCTGCTCCATGCTGTACACGCGGTACCGTGACTTTGTGCCGTAAAGTGCTGTTTTGACTCCTCTTTGTGATGTCAGTGGCTGTGAGAAGTGTTAGAAGAATTATCGTGAGAACATCAAAAAATATAGAAAATACTGTAGACGCTAGGTGAGAACATTTCAGTTTCAGAGTTTGCTTGCATACTTTTTACTTAAATTCAGTCTCATTCTGCATCCAAAAGACAATATAATTAATATGATCTTTGTATACAATATGAAGTTTTGAATAGATAAGATCTGAAGCTATCGTAGGTAGTCCAAAATGAAAAGCCAAGCTGTATTCATAACGTTGGTTTTTACCAAAAAATTCTTACAATGCAGGTATGTGAAACTAGATTTTTGAAATGTCTAAAGAATGTTATAATAAATGTGTGTTTTAGATATATACGTTTGTATTTAAGGGTAATATAAAAGATTGGAGTATGAAAAAGATGACAATCTATGCCAAAAAGATAAGAATTATGATGTATTTATTTTCTTATTTAATTCTGTGAAATCAGCCTGAATTCTGCTGGCCAGTGAAGGAGAATTATTTCAAAGCAAATATGAGTGATATATTAATATTGTTTTTATTTTTGTGGAAACAAAAAAGGGCACCGCCACGGTTTTAATTGAAATTAAAACCATGCGTTACTGAAGTTGTCTCCGGAGTAGTTGGTTTGTTTGAGATGGAGTGGCTGACCAAGTCTAGTATCCACTAAAAAAAAGTATCTGTAAATGCCCAATGGAAGAAAAATAAAAGAAAATATATATATACGACCTCCCTTCAACCTTGACTGTTTGGATGTTTTTCTGAGTCTGAGAACTGTCTTCAGTAAGCAAACCATGAAGCACACGGTCATATCTGACCTGCGGATTTCTGGTACCTCTGCCCTTCTTAAACCAGGGGTCGTACCGGCGGCATTTAACAAACGCCAACAGAGTCATGTAACCTCTGACATCACAGGACAAACACGTTACATGTGCCTACATACATGATAAGAAAGTTTAAAGGGGACATATTACAAGCCGTTTTGAAAATGTGCCGCTTCTGACATAACATGTGGGTGTGGATAGATCAGTTCACATGTTATGTGGGCGTGTATATAATATGTCCCCTTTAAATAACTTTTACTTAACAAATGTTTAATTTACGGATGCTCGTGGCATTTCAATCACACTCATATAACACAGCCTTTCTGCTCAACATCTAGGAACAGTTCTGCTGTTGGCAATGGCCTTAATGCCAACGTGTTTTCATACACTTTGGCCAACATTTGGGTCTTGGAATGGGGGACAAAGTTCGGAAATACCTGGCTGGACTGCCTCCATCAGTTCCTAATCCTCTCAAACACGGTTTAACTCAACAATGGAGCTGGGCTTGTTTTAAAGCAGCCTGCAACCTTTATTTACCTAGTGGTCCTGATGGCCTTCTGTTTAGCCAGCCGCTCCACTTGTTCAACTTGACATTGGTCTCCTGATTGTCTTTCACTGTCTTTCAGTTCCAGCCAGGTGAAAAGGGCAGCTACAGGGTGGCTGATAATCCAACACAGCTAAATATAAAAAAAACTGATTCTCCATTACAGGCAACAGTTGGCTTAAACCATTATTTAATATAAAGGAACTAAGTGTAGAATTTGTACATGCATCACAGTGAAGCCATATATGAACAGCTTGTAATTCAACTTAAAGAATGAAACCGTCCTTGACACTCTACTGTAGACCAACTCGGAGCTGGTTTACATTAGACTCTATTGTGTAGACCAACTCGGAGCTGGTTTATATTAGACTCTATTGTGTAGACCAACTGGGAGCTGGTTTATATTAGACTCTATTGTGCACTGTAGACCAACTGGGAGTTGTTTTCTATTAGACTCTATTGTGTAGACCAACTGGGAGCTGTTTAGACTATTGTGTAGACCAACTGGGAGCTGGTTTCTTTTAGACTCTATTGAGTAGACCACCTCTCACTGGCTCTCACTTAACCGTTTCACCGTCTCTTTAACCGTCTCACCGTCTCTTTAACCGTTTCACCGTCTCTTTAACCGTCTCACCGTCTCTTTAACCGTCTCACCGTCTCTTTAACCGTCTCACCGTCTCTTTAACCGTCTCACCGTCTCTTTAACCGTCTCACCGTCTCTTTAACCGTCTCACCGTCTCTTTAACCATTTCACCGTCTTGTTAACCGTCTCACTGGCTCGTTTACCGTCTCTTGGATGCCTCTCTTGGAGTCCAGCGCTGCTCCAAACATACACATCGCCTCCAATATCCCTTGGGCCTGAGGTTGACTACCAGGCTCTTCGGCATAAGGAAAATACAGTTTCCTGCATTAGAAGCAGAATGGAACCGTCACATAGTGTTTGGGGAGACTCAAACATACTATTACAATTACGGTCTTATTCCAGTAACAGTGAGAAAATGGCATTGATGATCAAATAAAATGCCACACATTAATAAAAAAAATAATAATAAGATTTTGGTTATCTGGCTCTTTTAACATATCCACAGGCCAAGGGTGACAGCGGCCCCACCCTGCTCTACCCAGTCGACCCCCTGCGCAGCCCCAGGTTGAGCCCTGTTGGAGGTTGAACTCATCATGACAGGGGTTCTGAATAAACACGCACCCCTGTCATGAGAAGATGACCCCTTCCTTGCGGCTCAGAGGGGTCCGGCTTTCGCTGGAGTTTTCAGATGAGAAAGTTGAATCATAATTCAAGTTAAGTATTGTCCATCAAGATTTATTTAGTTATTCAACAGTTCCTCTGAGAGCTGGTGATGTGAAAGTGCTTGAGACACGTTGGTAAGGGAAAAGTCATGCAAGAGTTAATCATTATGTACCTCTAACCTGTGTGTTTTATCTTATGTAATATTGAATATATCTATGGGAGCATCAGCGATAGGTTGGAACGTACCAAGTTGGATCATGCAGGCAGGGGCAGGCGGGCAACCGCTGGGGGACCTTGCATCATACTGCTCCTCTTCACTCATTGTGCTCACCTTGCAGATTGATGGGCCCCTATGAGTGATGCAATCCTCCATAGTTATTTGTCACACAAAAAGCTTCCTCCTGATATATTTAACAGGATGCTGGAGAAAAAAGGTAGAATTAAATAACATAACATCGGATACTCCCTGCCCAGTGTGGTTTGGTAATAATCTTTTGTTGACAATGGAGCGTGTTTGATGATGCAATCCGGAGCCTGATTGAGACAGGAGCACGTTCCCCTCTACCGATAGGCTCATCACACACCTCATCCAATGGGTAAACCCGCTTAGGGGAACATGACGTGCATGCAAACTATTAACTCAATTCAAAGAATAAGATAAGATGTAATTAGATCATATTTTAACTTTGCTCTCGTTCAGTAGACAAACCCAGCCAGAGGCTCTTCATTCTGTTTCTAAAGCATATCATTGTAGCCTGAGGGGTGAACGTGAGATAGCAGTTTTCTGAGTGCACTGAAATCAGGTTTTATGGGTCATCGTGACACTGTGTGCACAGCTTTTGTTCCCTTTTTGTTTCTGCTCACGTTAATCCTGTCTCCAGGTGTACCCATGGGTTTCTGGGAAAGTACTGTACAAACACACACACACACACACACACACACACACACACAAAAAGTGCCACCATACAACATGTGATGCTGCACCAGCTGAGGGTCGTAGGGGAACCAGTCGGCTCTGTAGGTGAACCAGGTGGACAGTCAGTCAGTCAGTCAGGGGCTGGGTGGACAGTCATTCAGAGGCTTGGGGGACAGTCAGTCAGTCAGGGGCTGGCGGGACAGTGAGTCAGACAGGGGCTGGTTGGTCTAGCTGCAGATCTTATGCCCCTTTTCCACCGACAGTTCCAGCTCAACTCGCCTCGACTTGGCCCGCCTTTTTTTGCGTTTCCATTGGCAAAAAAAGTACCTGGTACCGGGTACTTTTCAGCACCTCCGTCGAGATCCAAGCGAGCGGAGCTGGTACTTTTGTATGACGTAAACAGGCTGCTGGCAACTGATTGGCCAGCCTGGCCAATCAGTTGGCCTGGAATAATCACTCAAAGTTAAGTTGTGTCCGGCATGGTTGGAGTCCACGGACCCTCTCCCGAGGGGGACACGGATCACTGTGTGTGTCGCTCCTATAGTGTGGAATCCTCTTTGTGTTTGAGGACAACCTAGCTTTTCAAACACGCGTCCGTCTACCCCCGTCAACAATCCCGATCGCCCGCAATCCAACACTCCCATAGCAGGGTCCGCGGACCCTGCTATAAAGGTATGCATTACAAGATTCGACAGAATCTCACTCCGGCCAAAACCCAAAAGTTGGCAGCCCTGAAAACATATATCTCCGTATCCCTTTGAATGCTACTCAGCATATCGCAGAACAAAGACACAACCACCACACAACTCACATCACACTGAACGGGCAGAAAATCCCCGATCATTACAGATCGGAATAGGACGCCATTCGGCTCTCTGGTGAGCTGAGCCCAGTGGTCTGACTCACTGGGCATTTGGGCAACATGTTTCACCAGCCCAAAACTCAGAAGGTCCCTGCGTTACAGTATGGGGTGTTACACACAGCTAGGACGATGAACAGGTTCATCCAAAACAGTGAGTGATGCTGCACACCGCAGCATCACACAATGTTTTGGAGGGCACATGGTCTCACTCAGATCAGCCTTTCTGTACTCATATGCCACCCCCCTTCGTTTGTCTAATGGTATCGCCCGTCTCGGCGTGACGTCAGACTCGTGGATAAATACCGCGGCGCTGCGCCATGAGGCCGCTGTGTATGCGTCTCTCCACGGTGGTAGGCCGGTTCCAGAAGGACATCCCCATATCGCACTTCTTTCAATATTCACACGTTATATACCATTACTACGCTTCGGCACATCAATAAGCGATGATGAACGGTCAGATGAACGGGTTCCACAACTCCCTAATCGAGGAGGACTGCTTCTTGTTCACCTCCGAGTCGGTTGGCGAAGGACATCCCGGTAAGTGTCAGATCGGCCTCTCTGCTGGTCCAACACCTCCATATGGAGTAGGTTTCATTCAGAGAGAACTTAATTAAACGTAATTAGGGTGATTCCTGAAAACCGTCGCGCTTAACGTGTTGGATCACGCGCTCTGAGCTACCGTTAGCGCGTGAAGCTAAAGAACCCGCCGCGCGCTCCCGTCCCGCGGAACGGGGTTTTTAACGGCGAGGCTATCGGAAATGTTTTTATAACGCATGTCTTTGGTGTCGTTATGAACTAAAGTGTTTTATACGTGCACTGTAAGCCCTGTGTACGCTGGTCCTGAAACGCCCAGCGGACCACATGGCTTCTATAAGACCGGCGGACTCGAACAATCAAACCGCGTCATCATAATCCGTAACATACACGCGATGACACTGCGGAGATGCTTGTGTGTTTTGAATCGGACCGCTATTTCTGTGTCTATTGAATAACCATGGGGTCCGTTGTTACATAGCCTTGGCACACGTGAGTCTGATGAAATGGCGACTGCAGGATCCCGGGGCCCCTCCCACCCGGCGTGCTCAGGGGCCCCTCCCACCCGGCATGCTCGCGGGCTAAACCGCTTACGCAATGATTGACGTTCGTTCCTGCGCTCTGAATGAAATGAATTATGATGGATAACTTGCTACTAGAAAATTGGCGTGTTTAGCGATGACCATGTTCAGGGTAGGGTTATGCAGCAAGTCTGAGGAGTTGTACATCAAATAGCCATAGTTGCACTGTTGGCATCTCTTGCGGGCTGCAGAGGCAGCCGCTCCTTACCTATGACTTTAGAACTGCTGTCGGAGCAGCTGAAGATCATTAAGATCTGACTTCTGCGTCCAGTTCTTTGTGCTGACTGTGAAAACAGCAGACAGAACATGGATGAGCTTGGATGTTGGGATTTGTCAGGAAGAATTCGACCATGGCAACCATTTACCTCCACATTGTGTATTTGGTTACCAGTAACGCTAAACCTGTCTCTACATTCTCCAGACAAAATCTGTGATCAGATCAGCGATGCAGTCCTAGATGCCCATCTCAAGCAAGACCCGGATGCCAAAGTCGCTTGTGGTAAGTAGGGATTCACCAATGCTGATAGGTTATCCAAATGATGTGCAACATGCCATTTATTATTCTGTCAGGGAAGGTTGCGCTGATTTAATGCTTTAAGCACCCAATATGTCAACGAAAGTGTCAATGTTCCTCACACTCTGCAGAAGAACAGTTTGGCAATCTGCCTTAAATGTTAAGCACTACTTCAAGGGAGGGTGAGGGAGATGGGAGTCACTGTCTGTCATTCTAGACCCTTCTCTTTAACAAGCACGCCCACACCTGTCACCCTGTCTGAGCGGAGCCCCAGGCCTTGGAAGGGCATACTTGGAGAAATCTCAATGCCACATTGCTAATAAAAGCATGAATATGATGTTCAGGGCTTTAGACGACCAAAGACAATCTTGGTGGACTGATATTCAATTAACTCGACGACCAATGTTTTGTTCGAAAAAACAATGTGCACGTTATCTAGATTAACTTGATCAGGCAGAGTGCCCTACTTTAGCTGCAAGCCTGAATTTCACGCGACTAGGAGGTAGTTAGGGTTTCAGAGCCACCCATGGTCTGTTATGGCAGAGCTTCAGTCTTTAAAAGCGCGTCTCACCAGATGAGCTACGAGCGATGTTGCTGTTACTTGTTTAGTGTAGTGGGTCCCAATGTAATGGATGGTGTGTGACGCGTCACGCTCAGACCCTTGGAACAATGAAATGCATTTGTTCCCCCCCCCCCCAGCCTGTGAAACCGATGAGAACAAATCGCCTGAACTAGAAGGCCCACTGATGATTAAGATCTTATGCTGCAAAGTTGTAACTAGTTATAACTGTATTATCATGAATCTTTTCAAGTCTACCTCGGATATGTGTTGACTGTGACGCTATGACTGTCTCTGTACTCAGACCGTGACCTTGATCGGTTTACATGTTGTATCAACTATTTGCAAGCTGCTTTCCTTGGTGTTGGTGAAACTAACGTTGGTTATTCTGACTCTAAACTTTCATCCTCATCACCCTTTAGAAACGGTTGCCAAGACGGGGATGATCCTGCTGGCGGGGGAGGTGACCTCGCGGGCCACTGTAGACTACCAGAAGGTGGTGCGGGACACCATCCGGCATATCGGTTACGACGACTCCTCCAAAGGTGCAGCACAGCACTAACTCGTATAACTTATTGTTTTTGATCATTCTCTGTATAGGAGTTTCCTTTATTTTCCATGTCTCTGTGCCCACTCACAGGCTTCGACTACAAGACCTGCAATGTCCTGGTGGCGTTGGAGCAGCAGTCTCCGGACATTGCCCAGGGGGTTCACATCGACCGCAACGAGGAGGACATCGGCGCGGGGGACCAGGTGGGTCCCGGGCTCAGCAGCAGCAGGGTTATGGGCGGCCGCTGGTTATGGGGCTCAGCAGCATCGGGGTGTTCAGGGTTATCGGCTGGTGATCCGGACCAACGCTCTCGTTCTCTGTGCAGGGGCTGATGTTCGGCTACGCCACGGACGAGACGGAGGAGTGCATGCCCCTCACCATCGTCCTGGCCCACAAGCTCAACGCCAAGCTGGCCGAGCTGCGGCGTGACGGGACCCTGCCCTGGCTCCGGCCCGACTCCAAGACCCAGGTGAGGACGGACGAGTTCTGTGTCGGCCTATTATGTGACAGTCGCTGCAAGGGATGGCGTGAGTGGGCCTAAATAAAACGCAAGTTATCTACGGCCTGGAAACACAATGTGACACGGGTTCAGCGATTAGCAGAATGCAGCGCGTCTTAACGCATCCGTCTGCAGGTGACGGTGCAGTACCGGCAGGACCGGGGCGCCATGCTCCCCGTGCGCGTGCACACAGTGGTGGTCTCCGTGCAGCACGACGAGGACATCTGCCTGGACGAGATGAGGGACGCCCTTAAGGAGAAGGTGGTCAAGGCGGTGGTTCCCTGCAAATACCTGGACGACGACACCATCTACCACCTGCAGCCCAGCGGCCGCTTCGTCATCGGGGGCCCGCAGGTATACTGGCTTACTGGTGTTGGTGGGAATGAATCCACGATGAATGGTAAGGTCGACTCGTTTGATAACCGTTGCCTTTTATTCAGGGTGACGCTGGCCTGACGGGGCGTAAGATCATCGTTGACACCTATGGGGGCTGGGGGGCCCACGGCGGGGGGGCCTTCTCCGGGAAGGACTACACAAAGGTGGACCGCTCGGCAGCGTACGCGGCCCGCTGGGTGGCCAAGTCCCTGGTGAAGGCGGAGCTTTGTCGCAGAGTCCTGGTGCAGGTAATCCTCCTCCTCAAATCGTCTTGGTCTTCATGTTGCTCTGAGAGCGTCCCCCTTAACGCCTGTGACATGGTCTGTCCCGCTGGCTTGATCAGGTGGCCTATGCCATCGGAGTGGCCCATCCCCTCTCCATTTCCATCTTCCACTACGGGACGTCCAAAAAGAGCGAGCGGGAGCTGCTCGACGTGGTGAAGAAGAACTTTGACCTGCGTCCTGGGGTCATCGTCAGGTAATTCACTTCTCCTGGAGACATGGGGCGCCTCGCGCCTAGTGTACCTCCTGAGATCTCCCTCGCACATGCATTGATGAATATGATCTGGTTAAAGAATGGATCACAGGTTGGGTTTGTACACGAGTGAATGTTAAATGCCTGGGGTGTCTGGGGGAGGGGGGGGGGTCATTATTAGTTGGCATTTTATTTTTTTTTGTTTTTAAGTAAAAGATTGAATGCAAGGTTTTGGCTTCCATCTCCAAGTGGGAATCAGCACATTGGTAAGTTTCCCATTGTGTGCCTGAGTGGATTGTGTGTGCATGCACCCTGGTGACGACTGCTGCTAAATGTGTTGGTTATGTATTCCAGGGAGCTGGATCTGAAGAAGCCCATGTATCAGAGGACCGCAGCCTATGGCCACTTTGGCCGAGACTCCTTCCCATGGGAGTGTCCCAAAAAACTAAAATACTAAACCGTGTCAAGCTTTTCCCCCCAGGCTTGTTGGTGTATACTACAGAGAAGCCTCCAAGACCCAGGGGGACAGGCCCTCACCTCACTATGGCAGCATAAGCCTCCTCCCTCACGCTTTCCACTCTTGTTTAGTTCTTCTCGGTCGTCTTCTCTTTAGCTGTGGGTACGGTCACTCTTGACCCTAGGAGACGTGCATCAGTAATCTCAGATCAGTTGCAGATGAATCGTGCAGTGCATCGCTGCTCCCCCTCCCACTGCACACTCCTCAGTCCCCACTCCAGGCCTCCCAGTTAAACACTTCTTTAAAGAAGAGGGGCCAACAGTGTTGGCATCCTGTAGTTGAGGCGGTCTTCCCCTGCATAGCGTCTCTGTCCCTCATGTTGGATACCTCCTTTCAGTTTTTATATTGGTTTTAAACTGGTGCTACTCGTGTAAGGAGTACTCTGGGCATCTCAACTTGGCTTACCTTAAAGTTGAGATGCCGTGGATAGTCTTTATGAGCATTCCTCCTGGCAGTTCTGTTAGCATGGCTGTTCAGCACCCCGCCCTGACCTCTCACATCGTGGAGGACGCCTGAAGAGCACCACGGAAGTAAGAGTGGCTCCGGTTTTTGTTAGTTTAATGACAACGGGAACTATGCTATGCATTGTTGAGCACAGAAAGCCTCGGTTGCGGAGCTCCTAGCGAGCGCCGCTGCAGATGCCCCATTGTGACCACTGCGGTTTTCTGATGTAATACAGAAAAATCAGAAGCTGCTATGCCACTGCTGTGGTCCGATGGCGACATCTGCTCTACTTGATTTGGTGAAGAAACTAGTAAATCGGATGCATTATCCTTGACAGTACTTTTTATAAAAAAGTTGTTACAACTCCAAAGTTTGCAAGGGCATTGATTTATATACTTTCTTCCTTGCACATATTGATGGTTGGTGTTCCTCGCAGAAGCCCGTCTCCATCCACCTCCTATTGTTCAGTATTTATTGAGGGTCTGGAGCTCGGCGTGGATACAGAGAAGCCGAGCTCTCAGACGGTAGCTTTAAACAATCCAGGATCAATTATCTCCTGTTGTCATGACAACTTTTAAACTAAAATGTAGTGGTTCCAAAGTGTCCTACAGAAAGCTTTGGTATGCCACCGTCTTCATGTATGTTTCTGGGGGGGGGGGGGGGACCGGCTCATTTTTATATTTGTGCAGGTTTTTTATTTTTTAAGCAGTGCCACAACTGGCCCCGCTCGGATCTGCTCTGTGATTGGCTAACGTTTGGCTGGTGTTGTACAGAGAAACCAGCCTTGTTTACATGGCCCTCACTCATGCAGGAAGGTGGTTTTAGGGTTTTGGCTTGAACCATTCAGAGATCGTCCCATTGGCTACAGCAAGTGCACGAGTGCCTTTTCTATTTCCTCTATTTCCTCCATTTGCTGAACCTCTTATCAACATGCGTCCGACTCTCAGAGGAGCAGGTAGCTTAACCTTACAATGTGCTTCATGTCTAGAGATTTGCGTACAGTCCATTATGCCCTGTATGTAATAAACTGCTACTTTCATTTCAATCATTCTGTCCTCTTTATTTCATAGAGCATTGCTACATCATAACAATTTGGGGTGCTGGCGCATTTGGCTATACATTGTTATAAATAATAACATATATTGTGCAACATCAAATCTCCAGCAGGTCTAGATTGACGGGGGGGGGGGGGGGGGGGGGGGGGGGTCATGGACGACAGCCCCCGCCCCCACCTGTTATAATGACCATCAGGATTAGGGTGGATTTTTATTTATTTTTATTTTGGGACGGAGCACTTAAGCCAATGAGCTCATGGGGCCAGTGACCTGGACCCCGCCCCCCCCCCCCCCCCCCCCCCCCCCCCCCCCCCAGCCTGGTCTCATGCGCCTCATGGCCGGTTCCACTGAAGGCATTCAACCTTCATTGGAAATATTTTATTTACTGGCTTTGTTATTGGAGACTCTAAACTAATCGGGACAAATATGGGGTCCATATGTGGAGGAAGTCAGGAAAACAAAGGCTCATATTAATATTTTGCCTCATAATGTAGTTAGGCTGGTAAATCACTTTGAGAAGGACCTATAGCATGGTCCACCTGCTGATGGGAAGGAGAAACACGAGGTCTACACTAAACCAGGAGGATTGAATCTCTTAAAGGCTGTGGCCCTGAGGAAAGTATGCAGTGCAATATTAAAATGGCAGTAATATGACAGCCAATACAGATGCACTCAGATTAAACTAACACCTGAGCAAGCTAATATGAACCATGGATCTATGGTCCTGGTTTGTTTTCTCACTTATAACGTCACATGCGTTCTGTAAAACTAGATGTCAAGCGTCTTCTGGAGATCCTTGTCTACATTAATGATTTGGCTGCCGTTCCGTGTTTCCATGGTGCGTCAGAGGAGATGCATACTCCCTCCACAGCCTATTCTTAATGGTTTACAGAACTGAAAACCAAACTTTCAGAGTGATGGCAATGAGCAGCTGTTAAGTATGTGGTATGTGATTCATTCTTAAATCGTCATTCAAGGGTGCATCTGGCAATGTGATCATGACGTCATCCAAAGTATCTATTTAAATAGCAGCTTTACTTCATCAAATGTTGAAGTCTGACACGACTTACACTAGACCAGCTGTCCTTGCTCTCTAACCAGTTGTCTTTCTTTGGAAAACTATATTTAGGCCTTCAAATGTTGGTGGGTTAACTTGGGTTACAATTCTCATCTCCAAGGCCTTGAAAGGGCACGCTCATTCAACAGTTTCTCCTTAGTGGTCGGGGTCCCTCTCTTTAAATGGCACTAGTGGTCTACTTATGTCTGAAGAATCGCCTGCACAACCTTCAGCATGGGCTGCAGGAACCCTGACAATAGGAGGATGGCTGCTGTTCTGTGTTCCTGTCAGTGATGATGGAATATCTTTTGTTCTACAATAAGTTACCTTTTCCACCATGCCTGTGCAGGCTAATGCAATAAAAAGTGTCAAGCTGTATTCTCGGGACAAACCAAGAGACTGACTAGACAAAGTGAGACCACTTTGTTTAGTCAGACTAAACAAAGTGGAGAAGAAGATAAGGCGATGATGGGAGTTTCTCAGAGCTACTGCTAAAGGCTAGGCCAAGGATTGTCCCTGGGGAACTGAACTCATTTTAGTTGAACAAGGGTGAGGCACAGTAACAACTTATGCTTGCGATTAAAAAAAAAAAGTAACGGTGCAGCAGCTGTTTTTTAATTACTTGTCTGACATGTAGTTCACCACCTCTAGGATATCAGACATGTGTACAATAAAAAGGAGGGATTATCTGGAGGGCCGCCAAATATCGGCCGTGATGCTGATGGGAATGCGTGGGCACGCTTCCCATATCCCCACTCATAAAACCAGTAATGCTTCCTCTGGCAAAATGGTGGGAGAAGACCAGGCCATTAACTGCTCACACGTTAATGGAGACCATAGTCGGTTAAGTTTGTTGTCTACTGCGTTGTCTACTGTGAATACTGATGTATGCCTATGCTCTCCGAATAGTAATCATTAGGCTAAGAACTACTGCAGGATGTTACTCTGTATAGTTGCACACACTCAACACCCCCGGGTGTCCGAAAGCCTTTTCACACCTGCTACTGACATGTGTCCGTTAGAAGACTGATCTGAGAACAGGTGGGACTGCGCCCAGGGGCGTGGAGCTCTGGGCCGCTCGGACCTCCTGGTGAGGGGGTCTGGGGTCTGGGCCGCTCGGACCTCCTGCTGAGGGGGTCTAGGGTCTGGGACTACAAGGTCAGGGGGTCTGGGGTCTGGGCCGCTCGGACCTCTTGGTGAGGGGGTCTAGGGTCTGGGACTACAAGGTCAGGGGGTCTGGGGTCTGGGCCGCTCGGACCTCCTGGTGAGGGGGTCTAGGGTCTGGGACTACATGGTGAGGGGGACTGGGCCGCTCGGACTACATGGTGAGGGGGTCTGGGCCGCTCAGACTACATGGTGAGGGGGTCTGGGTCTCATTGTTCTCTGTGTGGATGCAGATGTGTCCACACAGATAGTGTTCTGGGTAACGAGTGCATGTGACATGCGTGTTCGCGCTTTCCCAGGTCATACACGTCAGCAGATTCGTCCTTTCGTCCATTCGTTTTTTAAATTAATCGCACTAGCCGTTATTGGACTAAATGAGGTTTGGAATGCACAAAGATAACCAGTTGTCTTATACTAGCCCAAGCCAAAATAACATCGCGTTTGGTCTACGCAAACGGAAATGATGTACGTGTTAATTTGCGTATAGCGCGGGGAAATTATCCGACCACAAGTGGTCACGTGAGACGCATGTTTAAGACGCGTTCCGAGGCCACGTGTGGACCGACACACGACGGTGTCCACGTGGAAACGATCACCCCAGACGCGCTACCAGATGTGAATCGGGCCGAGGTCTCATACCGGTCCAATCAGACCGACTGGAGGAAAACGGCGGGCGGTCCCGTCTCTCCTACCGTCCGTCTAGCGTATGGTGACTAGATTTCCTGAAACTAAAACCGGGACACTGTGCGCGTGACCGCAATGCGCGTGCATGTGAGGTCATAGCATAGATATTGTGGCGACCACGGGCGTGGACGCCGGTTCCGGGCCACAAGGGATTCTGGGGGTTCAACTATTTTAGGGGTTTGGACCTTTTCGGGGCCCCCTGTGTTACCTTGTGGTTGGTTGTTGTGCGGGGGGGAAGACATTAAATGAAAAGACATTAAATGAGTTTCGTTTAAATGAGCCTGAAGCTTCAGAAAGTTTTTAAACAAAGCAATGTGTGTGTGTGCGCGTGTGCGTGTGTGTGTTTGAGGAGTGAATTTGCTCCAAAATAGATTTGTTTGCTGACAGCCTGCTGCTGTGGAATTTCGGACAGGTGTCATCAAAATTGGCCCGTGTAACAAAACGCCTTTAAGGTGGGAACGGTCATGCGGTCATCCTCTCGTCAGTCCAAGTATTTGTTCATGATCATTGTGAAATTCTGAAGAAATTCTGAAATGCGCGAACATCTCCCCCCAGTGCTCGTCCGCTGGGTGGACGAGCGCTGCATTTCACTGTGCGATTGTCCCTGTTGCGTATGCCCTTACACATTGTTGAAATCATATGTTGGATGCTTTAATCATTCTGTGTTTTTTAGTTAATGATCGGGCTATAATAAGACCACGTTGGCTATGTAATCGCGGCCAAAGGGGACATTTCATAGTGGTTGGTGCCGGAAACCGGGACAATTTAGCGTCGCAGCAGGCTTTTGCTGGGACTCGGGACACGCAACCCAAAATCGGGACTGTCCCTGTAAAACCGGGACGTCTGGTCACCCTAGTCTAGAGTAGGCTAATATCGTTTTCATCAGCTTGGCATATGTCCCAGGAAAAACTTTACACACAACTTGGGGAAAACCCGCCCCAGACCTCCAGGACCAAAGGCACAGTTGTCTGTTGAGTAAGTACAGGTTATTGCCATGGTGGTGCAGTGTGACAGTCATCTACATGTAAGCGAACATGATATTAATACAAGCAACGGTTTCTCAGTCAATACAAGCTGGTCTCCTACCGCCTGCTGCTGGAGTAGTCCCTGACAGGAGACCTCTTAAAACATCCATGTTTTGAGTTAATTTTTGGCTTATTTGGTTTGTAGTACCGACTTCTATTGAGATTACTTACATATAACTTGGATGGAATAAGAAGACAGGTGTGAGAAACGTTGGTAGGCTGATATCTCCACCATTATGATGAAGATACCTGATTGATTTATTGAACTGATTTATTTGCAGGCTAGAGCAGTCAAATCAACCGATTAAAACAAATGTTGCTTTTTCAAAAAAGCTAATACCTACTGGCACTATACACACAATGTTGGCCGGTACAGGCCACCATAGTCGTTGAAAAGAGGCAGGGATTCAGTTGGATGCCATCTGTAATCTAGCTGCTACTAAATTCGACAAACTGGACCTTTTTCAAATACTGGCAACCTGTAACCATTTTTATTTACCATATGTAAATAAAAGTCTGATTTGTTTACCTTTTTGTCACATTATGTTAGTCTAACGGTTTAGTCAAAGGATTATATAAAACCAGAAAGTCATTTTGGGGTAGAGGAAGGACAAGTATCCAGTCACATAAGGGAACCTGAGAAGGGGGAGGTGAGAGAACACATTCTGCAGAACATTGTAAAGCCTCTGGTCATATGGGGAGGGGTCTTATTAGCTTAGTTTACTGTGAAAAACAAGGTGATGGGAACCCTCTATCCTTCTGGAGGGGTTCTCTCCCTGACCCTTGACCTTTTGGCAGGTAAGGCCTCCTCCAGAGCAGGTTGGGGGGTCCTTGCCGTTTTGGCAGCCAGCCGGGGGACCCTGATGTGTGAGCTGGAGTCCCTGTACTTCACAGCAGCGTTCAGACGCCTCTGGAGAACCCGCTCCACCAGGTCCCTCCTGAAGGGAGGTTGGGCCGCTGTGGACATGTTCCGGTACATCCGTGGTGCCAGCTGGACCAGATCGGGTCTTGGGATACCTGGAAAAGAATCCAATAGTTGTATTGGATGCAAATGTTTCAATATGTTCCAGCGCTCCAGCTGTTGTAATGTGATAACCACTAGATGAGGGGGCCGATCGAAAAGTTGATGTAAACAGGCTTCACTTTGAAAGCTAAATGGTTGTGCAGTGAAATCCATCTAACCCTTAAGGCCTAGCATCTCAAACACTAGAACACCATGAAGATATGGGAGGGTTGACCTGCTGCGGTGTCGGCCTGCTGGCGCCTCTCCCTGAGGGTCTGGTTCCAGTCCAGGACGGCCAGCATGGTTCTGCACTTCATGGACGGGTAGCTGAAATGCAGGCGCTTTGGGCAGTACTTAGAAAGGACCTTATGAAACACCTCAAGGTCTCCTGAGCAAGACAAATGGAGAACATAATTTATGAGACAGACCAAAGCATGGAACACAGCAACCAATACATTCATTGGTTGCTTATAAATCTAAAAATGTACGGAGAATAGAGTGATGTGATAGAGACGGTCCTCATGAATAAATACCGGAGTTCCTGCAGGGCGACATGTGCTGAAGGTCTGCCAGCAGCTGGTTGTCATTGACAACCCCCTGGAGAGTCCTGAAGGCCGGGGAGTCCTCCTCCAACCACCTCTTCCTGCGCTGGGCCTCCACAGGCAGTGGCTCATGGTAGCAGCAGAACTCCACCCCCCCCTCCACCCAGCGATGGACCCCACGGATGTGGTGGAGTACGGACCTCCACCGTCTGATCAGCTCCTGACAGGACGTTACACCCCCAACGGAAACTATTTCAGCTGTTCATTCAGTATTTTAGCTACAACTATATAGAATGAGCTTACTGTACTTACTTACTTTTACTTATTGTAGCACAATATCTGGAACATACAGTTTAAAGTCCAGTATGTCAAAGCGTGTGTGTGTGTGTGCGTGTGTGTGTTACCTGTGGGTCTCCCTTTGATGAGTGGCAGCACCACCACATGTGGTTGGACACACTCTGGATCCAGGGGTAAAGCTCCTCGTTGCCCTCACGCTTTGAGGCCGCGAGCAGTCTCTCCTTCACTCCTGAAGAGGTTAAACACAGGGGAACATAAATATGCTGCATGGAAATTGGAGAAAAAGCAATAGCAGAATTGTACTGCCAAAGAAAACAGCAGACTGCATGGGTAATATTAAACCTATATATGTACTAGTGATGGGAATACATCTCTAACCATCGTCAAACGTCTGTAAACTCTAGTAGGCCTCCTAACTGGTGGGCACCGATCACAACATAGCACAATAACGTAATGGAGTACCTTTAGTGGTGAGCCATGGATCGAAGGCATGCATGATGCCCAGCTCCTTGATGGGGCCTTTGGTCCCATCCTGCACCTCTAACCCTTCTTCCATTATCTTCCTTATGGAAACATGTCGGTCTGTGGTGACCGCCTTCACCCGTAAACCCTTAGCAAGAATCTGTTCCATCCCACGGACAAAGGCTATTGGTTCCATGGCGCTGGAGCTCTTTGCTTGGGTCCCCTAAGAGGAGGAAGCAAGATCAGTGATACTCAACCCATTTCTGACCAGAAGGGAAAACATATACCTTTGACAGCTTGTGTTATTTCCTAACCTGCATCAAATCAAAGTGGATTATTTCTTCGGTGGCGTGATCCATAAACGAGTAGGTCAGGTATCTGCAGGAGTATCCAGGGCCATCCCACCACCCGTCCCCACACAGCTCCACCTCTCCACCTGCCAGGTTCTTCCTTCTCAACATCGACACCAGGTTCGTCTCCTGCTCTCTGTAGGCCTCTTCGATCGCCGGCATCAAATAGCACGACTGGATGTCATAGAAGTTTTCTTTCTTGGGCAGCTGCAGGTTCAGGAGTTCCGCCCAATCAGCAACGTCGGTGTATGTAGCTCCGGTGAAGAGCACGGAGGCCGCGGTGAGCAGGTTGTTCTCCGACATGGCCCTCACGTTAGGACACGACGACCACTCCCCCGAGTGTTTGTTGTAGCATCTCCATTCCACCTTTATCTTGCTTCCAATTTTAGTAATGGTTTTGTCGGTCACTGGAGTTCTGCATATGTTACACGTATGGAACAGTTCCAGCAACTTGGACTCATTAACAATCCATCTGCGCTCCTTCCAGCCGGTCTCCACTGGAGAGCTGGCTGAAGATGGAGAGCTGGCTGAAGATGGAGAGCTGGCTGAAGATAGAGAGCTGGCTGAAGGAGAGCTGAAGGGGCCAACGCGGGAGTCAGGAGATTCTTCTGTTGCATAAGATGAGGCGGTGACATCTAGGTGGCCATTGGGAGGGGTGGAGACCAGGGGAGGTTTGTGTAAGGGGGGGGCCCGGCCTGGAGTGTGTGAGGGGGTGGTCCTGCCCGGAGTGTGTGAGGAGGAATCCATTTCAGTTTCTCTCTGTGAGTTACAGAATGATTCAATTCATACAAGGATATATTTTTAATTGTTGTCCATCATTACTGTTATAACACATGCACTACAGAGGCTGTTTTTCACAGCGAGATTAGATGTAATTCTCTAGAGATTTCAGAAGTACATCCGAAAATGACTACACATTAAAAAGATGAAATGTTACACACAACCATCCCATCCAGTGTGAGATGCTGCCCACCGTCTGCTGTGTTGTCAGGGGAGGTGGTGGAGGCGGCAGGGTGTAGCCGGTCCCAGACCTGGAGGTTCTGCTCCAGGGTTCTGTCTGCGCTGAGCCACTGAGCTGCAGAGTCCGCTGCGGACTGGGGGAAGCTGAGGTTTCCTGGGGGGTACGCTGGTGGGGTACCCCAGAGAGTGTGGGGGCATCATCCTTGTCTGACGGACAGGTCTCCGTAGCTGATTGATCCTGATGGACTCCGCTAGTCTCTGCCTGATAACATCAGACATTCAGGGAGAACAAATGTGATTATTACTCATAATAACAAGCAATAAAGAGTATATTGAATGGGGAAAGGGAAGAAAATGTGTACGGCTAGTGATTCAGCAATTGATAGAAACTCAATGAACAATCTAGCTAGATCGATGATTATATACGACAGCCAAAAACATTGTCACCACGACTATGTTGTTACCCCTGTAACCATACAGCTTCAAGATAGCCAAGTAAGATGGCTTGATAATGGTGTTAGCCAACTCAACACACTGCCAATTACTAACCTCAGCAGTACAGTGACCAACACACACACTGTCCCCGACTTACCTCAGCAGTACAGTGACCAACACACACTGTCCTGGACCCTGACTTAGCCGTACAGTGGTCAGCAGACTGCGGGGGCGTGGCTCCCGACAAGATATCCACGGACGGGACCGCCGTTTCTCTGAGGAACAGCCTCGTGGTCTTTGTAATCCTGCCGTTTTGGGATGAATGTTGCATTCTTTCACAATAATCATCCCTGGTAAAATGTTCGGAGCAAATGGACATTCTCTTGATGACTTCCATCGGCGTGTTGGGGTCCGTGTTTAAAGCAGTGAGCCAGAGGATGACTTGTCCTGGTCGAGCAGGGAACCTGTGGAACATAAAAGGAGCATGCTTCTTCAGCCTGTTGCTGCACGCATTTACAACACATTTGCGACCCATGTCTCTTATATAATAAAACTATCTTCAACAGGTTGACGAATTATCTTTTTTTTTTTTAATCCAAGACTCGGGGGGGCTCTACGAATAGTCTTTTTTGCATAAATGTCCTTTCCTAAGGAGATGACCCGGAAGTACTTGGAGGAAAAGTGGTTCGAATTCTAAAAATGCTTAGGAAAGGAGTCTCGATGCATCCTTTAACCCTCTTTTAGCATAGGTTACTCCTGACCAACCCTTACGAGAGGAAAGAAGATGTTGGTATCCCATAATCCTTTACGGCGGCAATATGTAAATAAACAGGCCACCGACGAAATTCACCGACTCTACGCGAAGAATACATGAGAGACGCGGTGAAGCAGAAGAAGAGAAGAGAAGAAAATACAATTGATAATAATAATGGATACCAATTCCAGAAACATATTATTTGAATCGAAATGAATTCATTTATTGCTGGTTAGTAAGCACACAATATACACCATAAGAAAATAAAAAGCTGACTTCACATTTAAGAAAGACTGCTGGGGGCAGTTTCAACATCAACATAAGATGAGCCTCTTCTTTTTCCACATATGAATTGGGATGTGTGGCCTCAAAGTTCCCGTTGGCCAAATCCGACCAAAGTGATTCTCACTGTTGGCGATAACCTGCTTGAAATCAATACGAGAATAACGCATGGATCAAAATAGCGCTTGTTGTAGTCCCATCTTCGGAAAATAGTAATTCCACGCTAGAGACGCTAGAGGTCAGCAATACCCGCCGTCGCGCGTGATGTTGGTTAGGAAAAGTGAAGTAGAATTAATTTTATATAGTGCGGTCTTTTCCTATATTCGAAAGGAAGCACCTTTCCATCTCTGCTTGACGTTTTCCCACAAAGGTTAAGGAAAGGAGGCATAAAGGTTAGGAGATTTGACTATTCGTAGAGGCCCCTGGTAAATAAATAGCTGACTGGTTCCTTCATCAGATATATGTTCTATATATTTCTATGGGTTCCTTCCTCCGCGGAACCACCTAGACACAAGCAGCTGATCATATAATTGCGCCAGCAGCGCCGAAAATAGTTCAGATTTATCTGGCCGTCTGTCGACAAACTTCAATCTTGTTGGGATGTTACTGGCACTCGTTTTGAATAAGTCCCTATTCAGAACCAATTGAAATATTTGGAAAGTAATTCAAAGTGTATTTCACTCTCATGAACAGGAGCTAGGCTACTGTAGCGTTGCAAGTCAAAGGAAGAGGCTAACTGAAAGGAAATGCTAACCCAGCAAACTCCCCTTCTGGTCGAACAATGCGGAATTAAACAAGTGGGCCATTAAGGCATGATCAGAATAACGAACGAATAGACGTTTTTTTTTTTCTTCAAATATTTAATAAAAAATGTGTTCTAGTCTAGTTGCCAGTCGTGACATTGAGGGATTTAGCTTGAGGCGCCAGGGCCAGGCCTAAGCGCCCCGCTGGGCCCCATGTCTTCTAAACGGCAAACCAAAAGGCGCTCACTAGTACCTACAGACATTAAGGACACGGGGAAACCATCAACCGTCTGATGAATATCTACTGCGCTAATGCAGTTCCGAGTCAGTCCTTTGTCAATATGTACCCCTGGAATAGGGATGGATGAACAGTTGAAGCCCTGTACCGGGCTTGGTGCCTGGAGTTGATGTAGCCTACTTCTCTTCACACGGCCAACTAACGCTGAAAGCAGCGCAAATAATGAAATATTCCATATCAAGATACTTGGTTTCGTGATACGTTGTCGGCGTGCATCTTCTCCCATTCATTTGCTCAATTAATTGAATACATAAAGTTTACGATATGGAGTACATGGTTTGTTTCCTGTAGGACGATTGAGCCTTGAATTTGATGGCTGCATGTATTCATTACTTTCAAGTGATTTATACATATTTTATGGCTGGTTGTAACTTAATCCTAAATACTGTCTTCTCTTCAAAAGGCAATACTTGCTTACCTATTTCCTTATTTATTTTCTACTCTATAGAACATTGATGCAATGATGTCTACCCGTTACAGAGCAATAAAAATAAACTGATTTCACTCAATACTACACCAACAAGCAAGTAAAAAAAAATATACATCAACCGTATTTAATAAATAAGAACGAATTAGACAATGAAACTAATAGCATCAAATAATACAGCTACAACCAGGTAACATTCACTTCTTAAAAAATAAGAGGAAATGATAACTAAATGCACACATGAATAAAGACATGGAGGTTCTTACAGGTGACATGGGCATGTAGCATTTCTAAAGAAATGAGTATTTCCTGTTCTGGAAAGGAGAACCCATCAGGACAAAATAGCCTACATCTTAGAAAACAAAGTACACAAATAGATCAACTACATCAGAAGCGAATATCGACATATGTTCTTACAGGGCTACGCCTCCAACACTCGCCTGGTCTTTCCCAAAGGTCAACTCCATGACCTCCAGCTCATGGAGAAGAACACGGCATCCCTAAAAAGGCGGCTCATATTCTGAGGTAACAGTAAACCGATCCACCTCCATCTGTGCTGTATCTAATAAGTGCTCTTAACTTATTAACTAGGAGACGTCCATACTAAAACCTCCCCCTCACGGTGAAATCTCCTTCTGGTGCTCAGCCTGCAGCACAGTGAGCTTCAGTCCACCACGGCCGTCCTTATATCATTGATGTGGCCTACAGCCACCAGGAACTTAGAATGTGTGAGTGATTCTCCACTGCTCATTTTCCCTTACAGCTCCTTTGTTCAAAGAAGTACTCTCCTGACTCTTCAATTCAGCGCTTGTCTCGTCTTTTGTCCATTTCTTTTCGAACCCGGAGCCTGAGCGCGGCCCTCATAGCGGGGTCCAGATCGTTCTTATCCACCACGCGCTTCACCACGTCCTCTGGCTTATCCTCCTACACACAGAGAGAGTCATCACAGTAAGGCCAACACCTACACAACCCCCACATTAGTAGGCTGCACTGCTAGATGCATGCTGGGCCCACCTTGTGGACGATGAAGGACGTGATGGTGCCACAGTCGTCCTGGTAATCCAGCCAGAACAGTTCGGTTCCTGGGGTCTCCGTCTCTGTGCTGGACCCGCTGTCGTTCCACTCCTCGTTCTCCACACCCCCGCCGGACTCAGATTCATCTAGAGATCCAAACACGCCTTGTTAGTAGGATAACATCGATATGAATAAACTAAAAATAACCAAAGAACAGAGTAGTGTGGGGACCTCTCCTGCGGGGGTTGTAGACTGCGATGTCCGGCCGCCGAGGACGCCTGGGGGGGGCAGCGACCCTTCGCTGGACTTCCTTGGCGTTTTTCACCTCCTTATCATAATGATCTCTACAAAGCAATTCAGAAAAGTTATCTAGATGAGAAGGGGTTATTCATCTGTTAACATCAGCTGTATTGGACAACTTTATAATGTAATGATACAAATAACGTGGAAAAAAACGTCAACAAATCGATAGGGTTCGCGATCAAGGCTTCGCTTGACATTGTCACAGATAACTAGTGTCCGAATGATTATTATTATTATTATTTAGGTTCTCCAAACACCCTGAAACACTCCTGAATCGATCAGAAGACTAGAGACTCATCTCATTAACCGATCAGAAGACTAGAGACTCATTCATCGATCGGAAGACTCATGAATCAATCAGAAGTTTAAAGAGCGTCTCATGAATCGATCAGAATACTAGAGACTCTCATTAATCGATCAGAAGTCTAGAGACATGTCTCATGAATCGATCAGAAGACGAGACTCATTAATCGATCAGAAGACTAGAGACTCATCTCATGAATTGATCTGAAGACTAGATACTCTCATGAATCGATCAGAAGTCTAGAGACTCATCTCATGAATTGATCTGAAGACTAGAGACTCGTCTCATGAGTCGATCAGAAGAGTAGAGACCCGTCTCATGAAACAATAAGAAGACTAGAGACTAATCTCAATCGATCAGAAGACTAGAGATTCTCATTAATCAATAAGGAGACTAGAGACTCATTAATCGATCAGAAGATTTGAGACTTGTAACGAACAGAATTACCTCGCAATCTGATTCCGCCGAATATGGTGGAGGAAACCATGGCTCATATCTAGACGACCCCCACGTTTGTTCAAATCATGCGGATCTTCGTCCCTGATAATGTCCATTCCGAAGAAATGATATAATATTCCAAAGTAGCTGTAATAATTCTATATATTTAACTAAACAATAACTACCAGGACCGTACCCTCTTACAAAGATTTAAAATAGTATAATGCTGTCCAATTATATTGCTTCCAGAGTTTATAAATAACTTAATTTCAAATAAAGAAACCCATAATGTTTTTATGGGCTGAATATCAAGCACTAACGTTTATCATATTTCATGATTACACGGTTATCACATCTACAAGTTAGATAATCAGTGAGTAGATACGAATTAAACGATATATTGGGCCTATCTTTAAACTCCGGTATAGCTTGTAGTCGGCCAGATCTTCTCCGTCCACCACCGCGAGTTTCGTTTGGATGTTCGCGTTTGTCTGCTAGCGCCACCAGCCATCGCATGTTTAGGATTTACGAGTGAACTTGTTCCGTATATAAATAATTATTTGAGGGATCCACTCTTCAAACTGCAAGTGCACAATGGTCTCATTAAAGCGAGAAAACATTGAGCTGGAGGACGACGACGATGAGGAAGAAGGAGGCAAGTTTATGTTAGCAGTCGCTATGTTATGTTAGCTTGCCGGTAGCTAGCATCTAGCCAAAGTACCCTAGGTAAAGGTTCTCATCAAATATTGACATGCGTTAACAACACAATAACCAAGACGGACTTACATGTACTGCACCACCTCACAAGACTACCCAATAAACGAATCAATCGTCTCTTAAAACGGCCCAAAGCAGGAGCGCTAAGCTAACCGTACTCATGTTGTGGTTGTGATAACAGTGGTCGCCAAGGTGGGACGAGGACGGGCCGCGGAGGACCGGAGGAGCCGCCACTGCCCTTACCTGGACACAATCAACAGGTGAGGTTTACCTTGACACCATAAACCGCTAACGGAAGTGCTTTGTTACAGATTAGCCCTAACATAAACCGTTAACACCATTGTGCATCTTTCTGTATCTGCAGGAGCGTTCTGGACTTCGATTTTGAGAAGTTATGTTCGATATCGCTCTCTCACATTAACGTGTATGCCTGTCTCATATGTGGAAAGTACTTTCAAGGTGGGTCGATATTTGGATTTATCAAGGTACTTAAGACTTTATGTACTGGACCTAGTATTATGTCCAACCTCTCACTGTCTCTTCCAGGCAGAGGTCTCAAGTCGCATGCTTACACCCACAGTGTCCAGTTCACCCACCATGTGTTCCTCAACCTGCACACCCTGAAGTTCTACTGCCTACCAGACAACTACGAGATCATCGACTCTTCCCTGGAGGACGTCACAGTGGGTGAAAGGACCATTGTCCGAGACGGTCCTATAAGACTGTAAACACTTCAACTGCCATGCGTTGCGACCCTATTTGATCTATTTAAGTGTGATTACTGGCATCTCTTTGTCCGTAGTATGTGTTGAAGCCCACCTTCACCAGGCCTCACATCTCGGGGCTGGACAAGCAGGGCAAGCTGTACCGGGCATACGATGGCACCACCTACCTCCCCGGCATCGTGGGGCTCAACAACATCAAAGCCAACGACTACGCCAACGTGGTTTTGCAGGTAGGCCATGCTAGTATCTTCCACAGCTAAATGTAATTTAAAGTGAGGAAATACTCACTATATATCAGTACTATAATGCAGGTCAAGTTCGAGGAGATTGCAAAGAGCTCCGGAGCTTGTCCAAAAGGAAGCTGACGACTAATGAATGATGAGGGGACAGGAGAATATAATAAGCAATATAAAATACAAGAGGCGATAAATGAAGAAAAGAAAGATCGAACCCTGTAAAACTGGATGTTGGTTGAGGTACAAAATCGCATGACTTACATCACATCCTCCAGGATGTGATGTGGGTTGAGAGTGAAGACGGAGTGCTTCTAAATTTTTCATGTTGCCTATTACTTTGTAGGCGCTGTCCAACGTGCCCCCTCTGCGGAACTACTTCCTGGAGGAGGAGAACTACCGGGGCATCCGGCGGCCCCCCGGGGACATCATGTTCCTCCTGGTGCAGCGCTTTGGTGAGCTGATGAGGAAGCTGTGGAACCCCCGGAACTTCAAGGCCCACGTGTCTCCCCACGAGATGCTGCAGGCCGTGGTGCTGTGCAGCAAGAAGACCTTCCAGATCACCAAGCAAGGTCAGCCGCTCCTGCACAGGTCCCCGTGTGTGTGTGTGTGTGTGTGTGTGTGTGTGTGTGTGTGTGTGTGTGTGTGTGTGTGTGTGTGTGTGTGTGTGTGTGTGTGTGTGTGTGTGTGTGTGTGTGTGTGTGTGTGTGTGTGTGTTCTAGCTCACAAAATGTGTTTTCTACTGTTTGCCGTGTTAGGCCCAGGCTGTACATTTGAATTTAAAGGATCAGCAATGCTACCACCGAAGGTTTCCAAAGGACCGGGTCCATTCTGTTGTCTCATTGTTGGAATTACCAATGAAGGCCACAAGAGGTTTTCTCCTGTTGGCTAGAGAGGAAATTGCAGCAGGCGGGTCTGTAGTCTAATATAAACCCTGTTGCTCCGTATTGTGCAGGCGATTCGGTGGACTTCCTGTCCTGGTTCATGAACGCCCTCCATAACGCTCTCGGAGGTACAAAGAAGAAACCATGTGAGTAGGACCTCTCAGTCCAGGGACATTTAGTTTCATATTCAGAACATTCATCTAATGGTTCTTAACACTTTACCGGTACGATGATATCCAATGATTGTATTTCTTTCGTGAAATAGATGAAAGTTATTGGTAATGGGATCATTTTGGATTTGAACACTGTTGCTAATGAGATGTAGCACGTAGCTCATTTGTGTTTTTTTCTTTCTAGCAAGCATCACAAATGTGTTTCAAGGCTCCATGCGGATCTTCTCCAAAAAGCTTCCACATCCAGATTTAGTGAGTTGCTGCATGTCTCTTTACATACCCTTCCTTACTCGTCTCCAAGAGAGATTCTGCATCTGATGGACACAATACTGAACTTCTTACAATCAGAACCAGGAGTGGATGGGTGTGTGTGTGTGGAGAAGATGATTTCCTGCTGTTGCCTAAAACCTTGTTCCCCTCTGTAGCCACCAGAGGAGAAGGAGGCCTTGCTGCTGACAGAAGAGTACCAGGAGAAGATATCGGAGTCCACCTTCCTGTACTTGACCCTTGACCTCCCGACGGCCCCGCTGTACAAGGATGAGAAGGAGCAGCTGATCATCCCTCAGGTGCCCCTCTTCAACATCCTGGGCAAGTTCAACGGCAGCACAGAAAAGGTATGCACAGCGCCATCTGGTGTTCAACAGCTAGAATCAAACTGACTCTGAATCACTAGAGTTTAGTCGAAGGAGAACCAAACCCTGAACCTGGTCATTCTCGGGCAGAGCGGTCCGCTCACCTGTCACTCAGAGCTGTCCGCTCACCTAGGCCTGTCGCGATAACAAATTTTGCTGGGTGATAAATTGTCCCAGACATTATTGCGATAAGCGATAATATTGCAGTTTTGAGACCACTTTCAACTAATATAATGATAATGACATAATAATGCAAGTACAACCTTTCAAAGATCAATAAACTGTTATTTCTAAAGAATAGTTAACACTGGAACTGGCAGACATTTTAAATATCCAAAATAAATAAACAAAACAACCAAAAACAATAAATAAAATTGAAATAAAACTACATGAAGCGAACTACAACTGTCAGTGAGTACGCACCATTTGAATTGTCCTGTTTGTACTTTGTTTGTCGACTAAACGCCCCAGTGATTGTGGACTGTCGGGAAGATGGAGACGTCCCATGATCTGTTGTATTTTTTTTCCAGCAGGGAAAACTGCATCGGATGATTATGCTGTAGGTGCAGATGTTTGATGTATTGGCGCGTTTAATTGCTACCGTTTTACAACAAATGCGATGTACCGGCTCGCACAGGTTAAGTGGTTCACCACGGTCATTCGGTTTGAACCCGAAGTGCTCCCACACGGCAGCTGTCGCGTTCGGCATTGAAACCAATTCCTTCTTTGTTTTTCATTCCTCCAAATCTCAACTAGTGTTTTCTCTGGCTTGCTACTCCTCACGGGGCTCTCATGCTGCACTCTGGCAGAGAATGTCTAGGAAGACGGGCGTATAGCCGGGCTCTGACTCTGTGTAATGCCAGGGCTCCGCCTCCCCACACAGAGACCATGCGGCTGACAAGTGACTGACACGACTCAAGGGTTAACTCAAGGAAGCGAGAGGGGTCTGTCGAGACCGATGCTCCGAGTGAAAACTCTTGTCATCCAGTCTCTTTGATAGAAAGAGACACAAGAAAAAAGAAAAGGAAAAAAAAAGCTTATTTATTGCGGACGGCAAAATTATCGTCTCATTTTAATTTATTGTGCGATTAATTGATTTATTGCTTATCGCGACAGGCCTACGCTCACCTGTCACTCAGAGCTCATTGAAGTCCATCTCAATAAGCAAGGACAGGTGGGTCGCAGTGACGCTTATCCATGAACCAGCAGGTCCCGGCTACCCAACGCAGCCAATCAGAAGTTATGATCCCGCAGCAGGTGTTAACCCAGAGAGGGATTCCTTTAAATTAGATTCTGGATTATTAAAAAATCTGCTTGATTGGCAGACAAAATCTTTCATCCCATGGTTGACATCATTTATATTCCAACCTATAATTGAACTAAAATACACTCTTTAGTCTTTATAAAAAAAAAGTGGCGAGAAAGATCCTACTGCGTGTTGGTATCAGAGCTGTCATTCTGTGTCCTTCGTGAATCGAGTGCTGAAAAGACAAATGAGCAACACTGCTCCTCAGGGTGGAGGTTTTATGGAGCAGATCATCTTCCCCTCTTCCTGTGTAGAACTGTTCTCCATTGGTTCAAACATCTCTGGCCGCATCTGATTGGACGCATGGTCTGTGGGTGCGTGTCCCTTTCCTGCAGGAGTACAAAACCTACAAAGAGAATTTCCTCAAGAAGTTCCAGCTGACCAAACTGCCCCCCTACCTGATCTTCTGCATCAAGCGCTTCACCAAGAACAACTTCTTTGTGGAGAAGAACCCCACCATTGTCAACTTCCCCATCACGTAAGTTTCCTATATGACGGCCACAAGCCCTGGGTTGTGAGCCCAATTCGGGTCCCTGGTATTAATGAGGTTAAACCTTTAACCCTGGCTTGTATAAGGAAGCCACATTGTGCTCCGGTGCAGAGTAACATCTTGGAGCATTACTTGTAGTTCCTCCAGGGGGCGCTCTACCTGTGTAGAGGGGTCTATAACGATGCCCTCGCCCTACCCCATCACAGTCGTGGTGTTACTCATAGACATCTTATATCTTATCGAACGCTACTGCCTACTGCTGCTGACGAGACGCGAGCCGCCATCTTGGAGTGGTGATCCGCTCCACTCAGTGTAATTCGTTTGGCAGGAGCAATGAACTGTCAGTGCATTTAATTAATCTTACCTCACTGAATACCACTGATTTTCACACGTTTTTTTGTCATACGTGTAGCTATGATAAAGGACACATGTTTTGGCGTGTTTTATTATTCATAGTTGGCTTAACAGCAATAGAATATTCTTATATGTAATTTAAATAAAAATTGGGAATTATACACAAGTTAACATTCGATTCAATTTTATTTATAGAGCGCCAAAACATTACATGGCGGTCTCATGGCGCTTTACAGAGTGTTGAACATTCAGAGAGAGCCCATGAGTAACAGGGGCGAGGAAAAACTCCCTAGAATTGGGGCAGTAAGGCAGTAAGGTTACAGGGCAGTAAGGTTTGTATACATGATAAATGAATAGGTTAGTTAGGTGTAGAGAATAGAACATGGTGTTTAGAGCCACCTGGGGTGTATGTTACAAAGAGGTAGGATGGTTACATAACCAGTATGATAATGCTTGAATCCCTATGCATTATCTACCCGCCTATTTTCGGTCCACTCATTTGAGCAGGAATACGCTGAACACCAGCCCGGCATCCTTGTTTTCTTCTGTAGACGCTACCTGTCAATTCAGGCTGCTCGCCGGCTCCTCATCCACACTCCAAGATGGTGGCCGAATTTCTCTCGTCACAGCAGCCAATGCTGCGTCTATGATATAAGATGTCTATGGTGTTACTGCTATGGGGAACTGAAGACGGGCCAAGCTCCTTCAGCTGCTAAAGACCAGGGTGCAATCAGAGAGACGGAGAGGTGTCAAACCAACCTTAATGGTGGAGGTGGAGAGAGCTCAGGAACCGTGCTGACGGCGGAGGTGGCGTCTAGCTCGTTGGCTCTGAACGCTGTGATAGTGTGTTTTTCACCTGGTCAGACAGGTGAGCTGTAGAACGTGTGGGACAGGGAGAGCAGGGGTGTAAGGTCTATCTAACTGTATTCCGACTAAATGCAGTCCTACTCAATGTCCCTTTGACCTGATGACTCCTCTAATGCTTGGGTCAACATGTTTTTAATCCGTTATTCCTCCACCAGTAACGTGGACCTCCGGGAGTACCTGACGGAGGAAAGCCAGGTCACAGAAAAGCACACGACCTACGACCTCGTAGCCAACGTGGTGCATGATGGGAAGCCCACCGAGGGAGCCTACAGAACACACGTCCTGCACCACGTAAGTTCCCCTTAAATTTACCTTTTTATTATCAATAAATCTTGTGCTTCAAATTGTTTGTCACTCGTGTGTGTGTGTGTGTGTGTGTGTGTGTGTGTGTGTGTGTGTGTGTGTGTGTGTGTGTGTGTGTGTGTGTGTGTGTGTGTGTGTGTGTGTGTGTGTGTGTGTGTGTGTGTGTTCAGTCAGTGTTGCATGTATTCTTTACGTAGTATCTAATTTTGATTAGATTGGTCAGATAATGTTCAACAGGAAGTGCCTGCAGTTCTCTTAGGGCACGATGACCGGAACGAGGCTGAGCTGATGTCTCTCTGTTGTCGCAGGGCACGGGGAAGTGGTACGAGATGCAGGACCTGCAGGTGACGGACATCCTGCCCCAGATGATCACTCTGTCTGAGGCCTACATCCAGGCAAGTCCAAATCAACAGCCCACTGCTGTATTTGTGTCTGCTTGAGGGACGTACCCTGTGCACAGGCCTTTCGTGTACAGGGGTCTCGCTTTGTGTTTCAATGTCATCAACTAGAGTCAAATAATGTTTCCAGGGTTTGCTTAGCAGTAGCTAGGCATTTGTGTAATCTGTTGTATAACCAACTGTATCCCCAAGGCTGGAGCGAGACTCGTACCCCTGCCAGGGGCCCACGGGCACCGAACTGATGGTTCCCCCACACACATACACAAACAACATATAATTACCTTGACAACCGGCCCCAACAACTATAAGGGCTTCACACCACCCTGGTGAAACGCATCAGCCTGGGAACCAGTGGTATCTGCAAACTCATCTTCTATTGGCTCTGCATATGCGTCTGGTGCCACTCCATTCACACTGATAATGCAGACCTGGCCCGGGTTGGGTCAATCACAACCACCTTGTTGGAATAATAGGAAATGTTCACATTGGGAGATTCATGGCTCCGAAACAAGGAGACGTGAGGTCAGTGAGGTTGTAAAGATTGATAATCGTGAAACTATATGGGCAGTGGTACAGTAACAGGACACCCTGCTCATCTTAGCTACCACCAGCAGGGGAAGCCATCATCATTGTTTAGCTTCTGCCATATAGAACCAGTTAAGGCAACCAACTCTATTTAAAGGTGCCATGACATGCCACCAGGTGTGGTGTAATTAGCCTTTACAACGGCTAATCACACCACACCTGGTGGCATGTCATGGCACCTTTAACTGTCCAATAACCTCTGCAGGCATTTTGGTCCACGTTTTCTGAGAGGTTCTAGAATTATAGGCCTTTGCGAATTTTCTGGTGATGTCAGGCTAGCAATACAAATGTTATGCAAACAGCATATCAATTATAGTCACATGGTCCTTGTCATCTTTGATTGGTCACATGGTCCTTGTCATATGGCTTCTTCTCAACACATGTTTGTTTTCAGATCTGGAAACGCAGAGAGGATGATGACACGCCGATCCACACTGGAGCATAGCATCCTGGTGGTCCCAGTGACTGGTCCCAGTAAGACCATCTCATCCCTCTGAACCCTGAAGAGCTTTGCAGAGGTAGACCCGTCGGAGGTCCGACTCTCGTTCCAGACATTAAGGACTAAGAAAAAACATTTTCTTTTATTACAACTTTTCAAAGCGTTTCTTTGTGAACTCTCTTTTGAAATAAACATGTATTTCAAATTTCCCTGATCGGTATTTTAATCTCAAAGTACAGCTGCTTAAGAGCTCAACGAAGCAGATTCAGCCAATCAAACGGAGGAGGAACACAAAATGGAGGCCACGTTGTTTTATTACTTTATAAAGTATCAATAAAACAGTGGCAAGACAAACATATCTATTTCATAAAACAGCATTCCAGTGTATCTTTCATACAGTAATATTGAGTGAATCAGAATATATAAGGCATGTGCAACGCAAAGAAGGAGCATTCAACATAATGGTGATCTTTGAGAGGACATTATGGTGATTACGGTCATAGTTCTAAGTACATTGCTGTACAAATGCACTTGTGTGTTCTTTGTTGAAATGGATGCAAAGTGGACCTGATGAGGTAAAAAGGTTAGAATTCATTTTTTTTATGTTACCTTAAAGGTCTTTTGGAGAGGGGGAACATGCAGTTGAACCAAAGTCCTCTAGCCCTGCAGCTGGTAGTAGATGCTGCAAGCTTGTACTGCAGGCTAGTGTATGTTGCAGGGATCCAGTATTGTACTAGAAAAGAATGAGAAGCTAATGGCTTGTGGAGGCATTCAATGTCATCCAGATTAAGTCTGTATTTCTTTGTTATTTAAGAACGGGGCTCTCAGCATTATGCATGCAAGGTTTATAAGTAAATGGCAAGCGAAAACAATCAATGCAGCAAATATAGAAAGGGATTGTCAGCAGAAAACGCTCCGAGATGCAGGGCTGTCTCATCTCCACAGGTGTTTCTTGCAGTAGGCCAGATTCTACGGAGAGATGGAGAGGGAAAATCATTTTGTGAAACATTTCTCCAACGGTGTGTGACCCTGCAGGAGACCCTCTAATAATCATTCTGGTTTTGATAAAGTAAAACAATTGTCGGCATTCCCCCATACAGTTGGTTTTAAATGCCCAATCTGAAGGGATTTGTGTTGATTTAAAGATCCTTGTCCTGCTACAGCTCAGCGTATTGGGGTTCCCTGGGTCGGGGTAAGGCTGGAGGCTGCCTCTACCCTACGATGGAGATTGGTATTATAATGTCCATGTTTCACTTTTGCATTTAAATCATCTTAAAAGTCCTGGTATTGACCTGGTAGTGTAGCAGTATTTCGGGCATTCATGAAGGCATCAGGTCCTAAATTAATCAAGCACAGAACATGAGACTATTTGGCCAAGGTACGCGTTTATATTAAATTCACATCTTTAAGATTGAGCCCAGCAGAAGACGTTCAGAATTAAGATAACTTAATAAAGTTGTGTCCACTGTAACTGGCTGTGCAGCTGCGTGATGTGATGCAGTAGCTCGGCTGGAGCGGTGACGACTTCGCCCACCAAACACCGGGCCTCGAGTGTGGCCCTCGCCTCCCAGTCACTTTGTAGTTGACACATGCTCGCGTGGGGCAAGGGATTCTGGGAAGGCTGGTGTGTGAGTTTAAGGGGGAGGGACAAACTTCTGTTCACTTTTTGCAGATGACTGTGTGTTCTGGAATGTGATTGGACAATCAACATTCTGAGTACTGGCAGACCGTACGTACTCGTGGTAGATTTCATTTCCTGGTTTGAAGCACTTGCATAGATAGTGGTGAAATCCCACCAGCTGTGACTGTTGCCACCTGTTGGACGGGGTTTGGGAGCTTCCATATGCCGCTTTTCCACCGACAGTACCAGCTCGACTCGACTCGCCTCGACTCGGTTTGGTTCCAGGCACGTCGCGTTTCCATCTAAAAAAGTACCTCTTCAATGTGGGCGGGTCGTAGAAAAGAACCTCTCCAACATGGGCGGGTCGTCATTAGGTTTTAATCACGGGAGACGCGATTCTCTGGAAATCTGAATCTGATCGACTATTTCCTGATTCCCGGGAAAGGTTATGATGGGAAATAAAATAAAATAAAAAGCGCAATGACTGCGCGTCTATTGTTGTCATACGGTAACGTTGATGGAGGCGAAACTCAAGCCCTGGGAAAGGAACGAGACTAAAACGAAACAGTGAAACGCTGATCCTGGAGCGGGTTCGTGGACTCCAGACTCCGTCGACACACACAACCATGTGCAGCCTAACTCTAGCCCCGGGAAAGGAGCGACACACACGGCGAAACGCTGATCAGTGTCCCCCTCGGGAGCGGGTTCGTGGACTCCAACACCGCCGGACACAACTTAACTTTGAGTGATTATTCCCATTTACAGCCGCTGGCCAATCAGTTGCCAGCAGCCTGTTTACGTCACACTAAAGTACCTACTCCGCTCGCTTGGAACCTCGACGGAGGTAGTACTAAAAAAAGTACCCGGTACTAGGTACCGGGTACTTTTTTTGCCAATGGAAACGCAAAAAAAGGCGAGTCGAGTCAAGCTGGTACTGTCGGTGGAAAAGCGGCAATAGTAAGGTTTTTGTCTACTGGTGCCACTAACTTAATCAGTTTGGTGGCAGCCTAACGAATTAGGCCAATGTCCTTTTTTGTCAGGGTTAGGGTTGCAGTATTGGAGTATCCTTTGTCCTGTGCAATCCATTTGTGTACATTCATTTGAAAAGATAAACTCACTCAAATAAAAAAAAAATGTATTACATAAAAAACCCTAACCCTGGTCTTTTCCGTTTTACCAGCACTGGCTCGAAATATCTTTCCTTCTTCGGGCTCCTCCTAAATCAACTAGTCTAACTGGTAATACATCTGGTAATAAGGTTATAAACTCAAGTAAGTCATCCAGAATATTGCGTGTATGTTTTGTTCTGCTCTTATCTTTGACCTGAGAACAGACAGTGCTGCGGTTCATAGCAAGCAAACCACCTTCAGCTGTGTTTCCCCTTAGTGGCTCATGTTTCCAATAGGAGCCTACGGCCGCAATATCACTTGCAGTCACTGGCGCCATCTCTGGGGGGGCACAAGGTTTCTTGCAAAAAACCCTCAATATTGAAACGAAGTGAACCAGCACGTTTTCGTTGTCTGACCCTTTAAATAAAGCAAACGCAATAGAACTCTGTGCTGCGTGATAGAACTCTGCGCTGCGTGATAGAACGCTACGCTGCGCTGCACTGCGATAGCACACCGCCACCTCCCTCAACCTTCCTCTGCCCCACCAATCGTTCTAAAGAATCGCTGGCAACATTCCTGACATACCAATGGTTGGCAGAGTAACAAATGATTGACAGATCAACTATGTCAGGGAGCAGGTTGGGCTTACAACCACGCGTCAAGGACATACAAGAAGAGGAAATGTACGTGCATTGTAATGCTTCCCGATAACATCCACTCTTAGCGCGCTACGAAGACTCCTACGTTTAGACTTATCAAAGTTGTTTACCTCTATAGGCGTGGTTCCCGAACGGTCTCTTAGGGTGCCCTCACACTAGGCCATCTGTACCGTGCCCGAGTACTTTTGCCCCTTAAAGTCTAGATTGTTTGGCTAGTGTGAGCACGCCATCCGTACTCTAGTACAGTTAAATTCCGTGGCCTCAACGTGCTGAAATTGATTGTCAGAGATCGATTTTCCATTTCATGCGCAGGTGCATTACAGTGTTCTACAAAATATTGCAGTCTTTGCGAATAAAACATTGCGCGAAATCCTTCTAGTAGGCCTAAACATTTATTTAACCATGGGCGAACATAGCATAGCCTACACTGATTTAAAAATAGAAAATATATAGGCTAAGCAGCGGAGGAGATTGAGGCAATGACATCCTTAATTACGTCTGTCGCAGCCTTTGAAATTAGCCTGTTGATTTTCTGTTTACAAAGGTGTCTGACTTATTATTTATGAAAATAGACATTTTGAATAGTTTATTTAGCTTATTATAGGCTATAATACTGTTTATGCTGAGACTGCTTTGCTTTTTGCTACTTGTCTGTGTGCGGGCTTTGCGCACCGTCAAGGGAAAGGGGCGTGGTTGAAAAAAGTCTTTAGACCGCTTATTAAGTCCACTCGTTGCTTATAATGGTTTATTCGTTTGCCAGTATAATTTCCTTAATTTAAAAGACAGTTTTGTTCATTTTTGAATTGTAAAATGAATACAATAATTTTTTGAAGTTGTGAGTTTTTGAAATTATTGGAAGCGAGTTGAGCTGACCTCGCCTGCCGTACCGTATATGTACTGTACTGTATATTGGTGAAACACAACACTGCCAATGTGGCTGTTCCATGCGCAACAGGGATTTCTAAAGGTTACTGTAGTGGCGGCGACTAGCGTCAGGAGCTGAATCATCACTACGGTAGAGCTAAGAAGGTTCTACGAGTGCTTCAGACTAACCCTACCAACGAACGACGTACAAAAGAGATTCGTAGCAAAGAACGTTTTGGGAAACACGCGAGATGTTAAGGTAGAACTTAAAGTAGAGGTTACAAATGACATAGCCTTAAGAAGGCTTTAAGAAGGTTTCGGGAAACCGGGCCCTGATCAATACAATCTGAGAGTCACCAAAAAGACAGACAGGTGTTTGACTCTTTCCGTAAGCCTGCAGGTGGGAACAGTTTGCACCTGCTTTGCCACTCCCGCTGGACGATGCGAGTGAGCAGTGTGAAGTCAGTTACGTCCATGATTTCTACATTTCTAAATGAGTGACTGAAATGTAATTAAGCTAGGCCTACTCCCATTTATTCGGGCATGTTTATGGAAAATAAGTGCAAGCCCCGCCACTCGTAACGCACTTATAAAACGCATTTGTCAATTGATGGAACGGTTAAATCATACATCATCACAACCAAAATTTGGAAAAAATCAAATAAATTACAGATAAATAATTTGTAAATAATTCATGAACTACTGTTATGAACCTCAAATTCTGCAAGCAGGACTTTGGAGAAGTGATATAGATATAGCCTACTTTTTGGTGGAACACATTTGAACGAAATATTTATGACCCAATGTTGACCTGAAGTTGGCGCCACTCCAAGTGCGTTTACATGAGACTCAAGAAAGTCTAATTATTGGGTTAATCCAACTACTGAATGCATGCCATACGCGCTCCCCGGCCGTGGGAGCACGTATGGCATGCATTCAGTAAAGGTGGAAGCACACAGACACTACACTTAGATTTCACCCAAGGCTGAATATGTACATGTTTTTCTAAATGTGGGTCTCCGGCGGGAGAAAAATGTTTTCAGTAGACAGCTGTAAATTCACTTAGTGTCGGTGATTTATTTAAAAAGCTGGCGCAGAAGATGGAGGAAGCCGGTTTCGCCGGTTTTGTTTCATGTAGTTACCCCCTATAAGGAGTGTATCATCATCAACATGCATTCAGTACACACTACGCTTCGATTTCACCCAAGGCTGAATTAAAAGTACATGTTTTTCTAAATGTTGCTCATCAACAAGGTTGTAAAGTAGTAACTACGATCTTTATTCATTCATTGTGCCACGGCCGAACTGACGGGGGTATTCTCTGATATTTTGAATCTTACAGACTGCGTCGGGTTCTCCGACTCTCGGGTACTTCCACAACAAGTAAAGACTCATAGTGGGGGTTATCTCGGCCATTATGGCGAAGGAATTGGGGGAAAGGAACTTTGGCTTTGACTCTCTGAACTCCAGATTTAACCGAACATGGAGGAGAAAGCAATATTTCAGTAGACATCTGTCAGTTCACTTCGGGTCCATATAATTTCTCCATCTCCATCATTTCAATGAATCGGATTAAGCTGTGCATGTAAACGTACTGAATGCTTGCAGTACTGCTCCAAACATTCCATACCCCTCATTACACCCAGAACCAGACCTACAATACACTCATTACACCCAGAACCAGACCTACAATACACTCATAGACCTCTAATAAGTCCCGCCTCCGAGGCGCCGGTTCCCTCAGTCAAATGTCAATGGGAAATAACATATCTCTGTTACACCCAGAACCAGACCTACAGTCTGATCTTTGATGGGACAGCCTTGTTTTGAAATGTCCCAGTGACGCTGGAGAGGGACACCACCCCAACATACCAGCGCTCACAGACACGGTCTGAATGCGGTATTGTTGCAACACTATGGCGTCTGTCATCCTGTGCATGAAATGAACATAACAGGTTGGGTCGTAACCTGATGCCAGATGGTTTGTTACACTAAATCATTAGATCTTCATCCTTGGAAACTGGAAAAGGGTCCAATACATGGCCGGTTATTGGATGACCTGTCGAATCGAGCGGGCTGATAGGTAAGTCGGTAAAGTGTATTTATTTTTTGTATTTATTATTAAAGATACACACACACAAAGATACCCGGTTTAACTCCACACCCTGGAGGCAGAACGGTAAAGAATTCATTGATCCACATCAGGCAGTGAAGAAGCAAACTTCCCCTTGGGCCATCCACGCTTCCCTGCTGGAGTTTGTGAACCCAAGAGGAGAGGAGGACATGATCGGCCTCTGACCACTTAGTGCGCTTCATCAGTCAGTTACCCACATAGTTCCTTCGTAAGAAACCAGAGGGAAATGTATCACTGTGGGATTTGAGTGTATGGATCAGTGTTTCCCATACATAGGCCAATGTGTGGCACACAGCGCCACAGATTGATTCCGCTTTTCTTATTTTATTTTAACACGATTTTGTTAATCGGGTTTGTTAAACCCCTTCCCCCGTCAACCAATCCGCCACATATTGCTACCTGGTCTGTGGGAAACACTGTGGATGAACACAGATTACCCCGATCCTAACGGAGCAGTAGGCAAGAATGTGAAAACGTCCCTGTGCCCAATACCCCTCCACCCACCCACGACGTCTGAAGACCCCAAACCGGGAGAAAGGCAACAGGAACTTGACTTTGCAGACGATCTTACTGAGCAGTCGCTACTAAACCGGCCCTCATTGGTTGTTCTTTTGCCGGCTGTTTGATATTTTTGACAGACCATCGTACATAGTCAGATGGCACTTGCAGAATTTAGTTTTTTTGCTGAAAATGTGATTAAGAGATAGCTGCTGGAATGACAAGATCATTTATAATCAAGTATTTAAAAGAAGCCCTCCTGACAGAGGGAACTCACACCACACATCAGCGCCGACTTCACGTCTTGGCACCAGAAGGTTGGCCCCAGGTTGCAGTGCTGTGTCTGGGAGCTGGAGGAGTCTTTCACTGCAGCACATAGCTCTGCTCTCTGGAGGAAAGAACAGCAGAAGACAACCGTTTAAAAAAAACCTGAAAAGAGGAACCAGCCACAGAGAATTTTACATCATGGGGAACCAGAAGCAAAAGGACAAGGACACAGTTCTCATTTTGCTTCTCATTTGTCGACCATTTCAAAGATGGTTCACTGAGACAAACACTTTAGTGATGAACACATCTCACCTCGCAGGGATCTGAAGCGTCCAACTGGTTTCCCAGAACCCTTTGCAGCCGAGTCCCAAAGTTTTTCAGAAACACCTCGCACTAGAAGAGAGAAACACGGACACACAAGAGACAAAGTGTTTCCACTCATTTCCACACCAGACTTTGGTATTTGATCAGTTCCATTCAGGATATTTTGACTCCATCCAGATGTAAACGGTGGGTGTACCTTAGGGATAGCGTTAGGGTGCTGGAGACAGACAGACCCGAGGAAGGCCGAGGTCTGGGTAGGCCGGGTGGAGTTGAGGTCGAGGTGAAGCCTGCTGAGAACCACCAGGTGACGACACGCCTGGCAGTCCGAGGAAGGAGGCAGCATCTCTGGGGAGGTCAACAATGAAATACCCGTCCCATTTCTACAACATCATCCACAAGCATGGAGCTGAGCCTCACTTTGCGTTTCCTCACCCACAGTAGACGCCTCCTCCAGCAGGCAGAGGTGCAGCAGGGCACAGATCGAATGTGGAGCCGCTGAGGACAGCAGAAACTCAACAATCTGCTTTCCATATTTATCAATGAAGTCGTTGCATTTCCCCTTGTAGCTGCTGGGGAGCAGGGCGCACACTTGTCCCATGAGCTTCACCACCGCGTCCTGCCAGGGGAGAAGAGAGTCGTGTCAATCCAACCCAATGTGTAGATTGGTTTGCATTATGTGACTCCCTCTCTTGAACCTATCAATACCTATTACATATAAATAAGACAATATTAATATGACTTCTGATCCGACACACACTGTGAGGTGAGAGGGACTGCAGTCCCATTGAGAGCTGTCACTTCACTGAGCTGACGATGACAAGCTGGAGAGCTGGAGGCTCATCCTGCCTGCCGTTGCTGTGTGGCCTTCTACTTGTGAATGTAATGCAACAACAGCAGGAAGTTTGAAGAAGGCTCACCTCCGTCCTGTTTTTAGGCAGCATGTCCTCCATCTTTCTGATCAGGAACAAACACAGCGTGCACTGGGGGCTGAACTGGAAAGAGTTGTGTTCAGTGTAAATGGGCTATGGTACTATACAGATTAAAAGTGCATTTATAGAAGTATACTTCTGTTTTATAGTTATTATTATGGTCAGTACTATCTGATACTTTTCAGTTGAGATGCACCGTGAAACTGTGATGTAAACAAATGACATGTACCTTGTTGAGTAGGACTGTTTGGACTGACCTGAGTACTGAGGTCAGGGCTGAACGGAGGAGGAGAGACCTCTGTTTTGGGGACGACCTGAGCAGGTCCGACCAGTGCCAGAACACAGTGGCCCAGGACCTGGCACACCTCCCGGGGCTTCTACAGGGGGGTATTGTCACGTCCAAAGTCGTACTTAGCATAGAAACAAAATGCGCTGTAACCAGCCCTTTATAAGGCTGTAACCAGCCCTTTAAACAGGCTGTTGCCAGTCCTTCAAACAGGCTGTTGCCAGTCCTTTTAACACGCCATAACCAGCCCTTTAAACAGGCCGTAACCAGCCCTTTAAACAGGCCGTAACCAGCCCTTTAAACAGGCCGTAACCAGCCCTTTAGACAGGCCGTAACCATCCCTTTAAACAGGCCGTAACCAGCCTTTTAAACAGCCCGTAACCAGCCCTTTAAACAGGCCATAACCAGCCCTTTAAACATGCTGAAACCAGCCCTTTAAACAGACTGTAACCAGCCCTTTAAACACGCCGTAACCAGCCTTGGAGTTAACATTTCAGCTCTCACCAGTCGAGCGATCTCGGGAAGATAGGTGTCCACCCGAGATTTGCAGTTGTCGTGTTCATCACTGCTGAGACGCCTGCACAGGTGTTTCAGCTTCTCATGAAGTACTTCCTGCAGAAGTACACACATTGGTGTTTCACTTACAAACGGTCTTTCATTTCTGTCTTTGGCCTTGTGTGAAATCAGTGAAAGAGGAAGTTGGCAGTTGGAAGGACATGGTTCATTTATGCACACAGCTATTCAATCTGTTTATTGATCAGAAATGTTTACCTGCATTTACTCTTTGGTTTAAGTTAAATTGTTATTTTTTCTGACAAAAAACAATGATGTAAAATGTATTATTATTATTATTATTATGTATATTAAATTGCAATATTCTCACCTGTGTGTCGTTGTTGGAGCCTTTTTCTGCGGTTATCTTCATAATCTGGCTGCATTCTGAACATATATCAGGACTCTAGGAACAAGACAGACATACTGTTCTGAAGCCAGACTTTCACTTTCGTTTTATTTATTTGTATTTATTTTTATTTATACAGCGCAGGGACAAGGACACAAATGTCACACTGTTAGGTGAGCTTTAATGGTCACCGTAATGAAACGCACACTGGGCTAGAGGAGCACAGCTTACCAGGGTCCCGTGACTGATGTCGCTCTTGGAGTATTCGTCGATGAATCGGAACTCCCCTGTACAAAAAGACGGACAACAGTCACATGCAAACAGTCCGAATACACTTTACAACAACAATCTTTAAAAAATAATAATGTTCGTAATGGAAAACCATTTAAACGAACATGGTGATTCAATTGAGGTAATTGTGTACGATGCGCACAGTCATGTGACAAAAAATATCTTTCAGCTTTAAAATATCCGTTACGGTCTTCTTACCCGGGGCCAGCGATGCAGAGAAAACCACAAAGAAAAAACCAAAGACCTCCATTAAAAGAAGGGTTATGTGCTTGTAATAGACATATAACTGATAACTGATGTCTTCGGTAAGCGGTAGTACCTGACCTCGTCTCTCCTCCCTCTGGTACTCCGGAAGCGCAGCTCAACGGTCAGCCAATCATCGCGGTGAAATCATGCACCAACATGCACTAACCTTAGCTCAGAAGCTTCTACTGATGTTCCTATAATACATGATGCATCCACGACGTCGATGTAGAGCCTACTACTTAATTTCGGTTTCCAAACGGTTTAAGTGTTTTTTTATTCATTTAATGGTATTCTTTTGTGAATACCAGCCATGTAGTCGTGTTTTGCAGGTCACAGGGCTGCCAACTTTTGGGTTTTGGCCGGAGTGTGATTCTGTAGAATCTTGTAATGCATACCTTATAGCAGGGTCCGCGGGTGTAGACCTAATTGTTGACGGGGACATCCTGTTAAAACGAAACTAAGTTGTATGCAAATGTAACTCAAACGTTAAATGCATCAGCTAAGTTTCGAATTTCCTGTATTTATAAAGCACCTTAAAAAACAACGCATGTTTGCACCAAAGAGCTGTTCAGATTATTACTCAGTCAAGGCTTAGCCCACACAGACAATATGAACGGTAAAAAGAGTGCATACACAAGAACGCTCCAAACAATGAAACAGGTCCAGTCCTTTTCCTCCCCCTCCTCTTCCTGGTGTTGGCTGTGATGCCCGGGAACTTAAACACAATAGTCCTCTTCTTTTTCAGTTTTGAATACTTTATTGATCCCGAAGGAAATTGAGGACTCTGCATTTAACCATCACTAATAGGAGGAGCATTGAACCATCACTAGTACTAGGAGCATTGAACCATCACTAGTAGGAGGAGCATTTAACCATCACTAGTACTAGGAGCATTGAACCATCACTAGTAGGAGGAGCATTTAACCATCACTAGCAGCACTAAGAGTGTTTAACCATCACTAGCAGCACTAGGAGCATTTAACCATCACTAGTACTAGGAGCATTGAACCATCACTAGTAGGAGGAGCATTTAACCATCACTAGCAGCACTAAGAGTGTTTAACCATCACTAGGAGCACTAGGAGCATTTAACCATCACTAGTACTAGGAGCATTAAACCATCACTAGCAGCACTAAGAGCATTATACCATCACTAGCAGCACTGGGAGCAGTGGGCAGCCACAGTGCAGCCACATGACCGACTCCAGGGCTACTGCCTAGTGTGCCTACGTCAAGGGCAGTGGCAGGAGTCATTTTTGGTGTGGGAGGAAACCCTTGTGAATATGGGGAGAACACGCAAAATCCACACAAAACGGTCCCCCCCCACGGGGGTTTGAGCCGGGGACCTGGTGCTAACCACCACTGTGATTATCTATCTAACAGGGTCCAGATGAATGAGGTTAGGGACGCTACGCTCTGGAGCTACCTATAGAGGTCATAGAGGGTCAGAGGTTATAAATCACTCCAGAGTTTCTAACTAAATGTGGAATGAGGAAGGGACTCGGTGGACTCCAGTTTGTCTTCATGTCTCGGTTGAGGTGTTGGAATGCCTTTTGTTGTTCTTACTGGCAAGAAGACGCCCCTGTACCTCTGTGCTTCCTCAGAGCGTAACACAGAGGTGAGTCCTATTTCCTTTTATCGTGATACTGTAAAGTTCTGCCATAACCTTCTCTGTTGAATAAATAAACAAACCTCTAAACTATTTTTGTAAAACGCCTCATCCACAACATATTCTATATATGTTGTAGATAGGCCCGCCCACTTTGACCAGTAGCCAGGGTTTACAGTGCATTGCCACTTGCTCACAGTATGGTAGATCCTGTTAATACCTAGTTCATTTACTCCCATGTATTTAGGGCTTATTCATTAAGCAGGGTTTTTCTGCCGTTTATAAATGTCATGCTCAAACCCGCGCTTGAGCACGGCCCAGATTAGCATTTCAATGACTTTGGGCAGTACGCTAGCAGGCAGGGACATAGCACCAAATTCTGGGCCCTATGCCCGATGGGCCCTAAGTCCCGATGCCCTAGCTGCCTGCTAGTTTCACTAGTTTCACCTGCTAGTTTCACTAGCAGGCAGCTAGGATGATATAGCCATTTGGTAATGCAATGACATCTGCGGCTAACTAGCCTATATGCCATAGGTTATTATTTATCATGTGGCCTAATAACGGCTTAGTATTAATTTTATATTAGGTTGCTTTAAATCAGTAGCCTGCTGTTGCAATATTAGCCTACCGTACACTTTATTTATCCTTTACCTTAATAACCAAGGCCTCATCATTTGAAAGTGTAGCCTAGCCTATTATCTGCTCTTGCTTTGGGTTGTCTCTGTTCGTTTTAGCAATGATAACGGAGGTAGTTAAGAATCATCTTGTGTGTTTAAATGTTTGTGCTCACCTTTCTTAGTAAATTAAAGTTAGTCAGAACCTGACTTCCTCAATTTTGTCTTCTTATCTCTTAGAGTCTTATCTCTCCCTGTCTTTCTTCACCATTCTCTTTTGAGAGCCAGACTTCAATTAATTTAACTGTGGCTGTGACATATTGCCACATGATATTTAGTTATGTTATTAAACTATTTCAACAATCAAAAAAGACTTTAAAAAAAAAAGACTTTTTTTTTTTTTCTCTTCCATCACTAGTACTAGGAGCATCACTAGTCCTAGGAGCATTTAACCATCACTAGCAGCACTAAGAGTGTTTAACCATCACTAGGTGCACTAGGAGCATTTAACTATCACTAGTACTAGGAGAATTTAACCATCACTAGCAGCACTAAGAGCATTTAACCATCACTAGCAGCACTAAGAGCATTTAACCATCACTAGCAGCACTAGGAGCATTTAACCATCACTAGCAGCACTGGGAGCAGTGGGCAGCCACATGACAGACTCCAGGGCTACTGCCTAGTGTGCCTACGTCAAGGGCAGTGGCAGGAGTCATTTTTGGTGTGGGAGGAAACCCTTGTGAATATGGGGAGAACACGCAAAATCCACGCAAAACGGTCCCCCCCACGGGGGTTAGAGCCGGGGACCTGGTGCTAACCACCACTGTGATTATCTATCTAACAGGGTCCAGATGAATGAGGTTAGGGACGCTACGCTCTGGAGCTACCTATGGAGGTCATAGAGGGTCAGAGGTTATAAATCACTCCAGAGTTTCTAACTAAATGTGGAATGAGGAAGGGACTCGGTGGACTCCAGTTTGTCTTCATGTCTCGGTTGAGGTGTTGGAATGCCTTTTGTTGTTCTTACTGGCACGAAGACACCCCTTAACCTTCTGTGCTTCCTCAGAGCGTAACACAGAGGTGAGTCCTATTTCCTTTTATCGTGATACTGTAAAGTTCTGCCATAACCTTCTCTGTTGAATAAATAAACAAACCTCTAAACTATTTTTGTAAAACAAAACATTTCACCTGGGGCAAAATTAAGGTATTTCCCTTTTAAACTGCTTTATTACTAACTATTTCCCCAAGGTAGTCAGCGGCCTCATCCACAACATATTCTATATATGTTGTAGATAGATAACTACTTAATTGATCCCCAGGGGAAATTCAAAGTTGGTGTGTTTTACAACAACACCAACAGATAAGACTGCTTAGGCAGCCTAGTAGATACTGAATATGTGCAATGGAAGGTACCTGCTCTCTATGCCCACCCACTTTGACCAGTATCCAGTGTATACAGTGCATTAGGCCAACCCACTTTGACCAGTAGCCAGTGTAGTGTATACAGTGCATTAGGCCCGCCCACTTTGACCAGTAGCCAGGGTTTACAGTGCATTGCCACTTGCTCACAGTATGGTAGATCCTGTTAATACCTAGTTCATTTACTCCCATGTATTTAGGGCTTATTCATTAAGCAGGGTTTTTCTGCCGTTTATAAATGTCATGCTCAAACCCGCGCTTGAGCACGGCCCAGATTAGCATTTCAATGACTTTGGGCAGTACGCTAGCAGGCAGGGACGTAGCACCAAATTCTGGGCCCTATGCCCGATGGGCCCTAAGTCCCGATGCCCTAGCTGCCTGCTAGTTTCACTAGTTTCACCTGCTAGTTTCACTAGCAGGCAGCTAGGATGATATAGCCATTTGGTAATGCAATGACATCTGCGGCTAACTAGCCTATATGCCATAGGTTATTATTTATCATGTAGCCTAATAACGGCTTAGTATTAATTTTATATTAGGTTGCTTTAAATCAGTAGCCTGCTGTTGCAATATTAGCCTACCGTACACTTTATTTATCCTTTACCTTAATAACCAAGGCCTCATCATTTGAAAGTGTAGCCTAGCCTATTATCTGCTCTTGCTTTGGGTTGTCTCTGTTCGTTTTAGCAATGATAACGGAGGTAGTTAAGAATCATCTTGTGTGTTTAAATGTTTATGCTCACCTTTCTTAGTAAATTAAAGTTAGTCAGAACCTGACTTCCTCAATTTTGTCTTCTTATCTCTTATCTCAGGGAGTCTTATCTCTCCCTGTCTTTCTTCACCATTCTCTTTTGAGAGCCAGACTTCAATTTACTTAACTGTGGTTGTGACATATGGCCGCATGACATTTAGTTATGTTATTAAACTATTTGAACAACAATCAAAAAATGCTTAAAAAATAAAAATAAAAATAAATACTTTTTTTTTTTTTCTCTTCCAGATTACTATTTAAGGTTAACAGTCAGGGAGGCAATGATTTGAATAACACAGTTGAATTTACTCAACACCTTTTGTTTTCGGTCCCACTCTGAACATTCATTTGTGCAGTTATTAGTTAGTTAGTAGTTTGTTATGCTGGGCAGTGTCTCTTTATGCTGATGAATCATATAATTGTTAATTGTGGTTAAGTCATGGGTTTAAAGACTTGGATACTGCGTTGATTGGTTGTCCCAACCAACCCACCCCTCTATTGGAAACCATATCCCAAGAGAGGATGCACTATTGTTTCCAAATCGAATCAATGTTATAGCTTTTTATTCAGACTAAAATTTAAAAGTCAAATCAACAATACCAATAAATGAATATACTTTACACAAAATACAATTAACCAAACTGTGCTTAAAGGTGTTCCATGTCTCTTTTTCATCTCTCATCAGGGAGATGAAACATATCTTTCTGTGTTAAGACTGCTTTGTAGAACTAGACTGGTAAGATTATGTTGCCATCTGGATCTTGTTTTAAATGGATTCTATTTCTGCACAGATGATGTCACGTGTAAATGTCACTCCCAGTACAGTCACATATCATATTCACATTTACCTCTGCGGCACTTGTGTTTATAGCATTAATACTCTTTTTGTATTAAAATTCACTAAATAAATCATATTATTGTTGTATTATCTTGAGAAATAATCTCGACAGATCTTTGTTCTGATGCCAATTCCAGTAAGGGTTGGAGAGGGTTTTCCTGGCAGTCCGGTTGACCAGGTTTCCATTGGCACTCACACGTTTGGACATTACTGGAATGCAGGTAAACCCCATTGAACAACTGGTTCCAGGTATGTGTGTGTGTGTGTGTGTGTTGTGGCAACCCGGCTCGGCTCGGCCTTCCTGAACCAGCCTTCCTTCAAACAGCACGCGATTCGCTGGGTTGTTAAGCCACAAAGGCACTTTTAATCAAACATAAAGGATCGTTCTTAAAATAACAAAAAGATAATCAGGTGCCACAGCCACAACGGCTGGACTCTCCGTGCACCCAAGCCAAGAGAGCCCTGAATGCACCTTGGAGCAGGCTTTTTAAGGTCTGCTCTCCTTTGGGCCTCAGGTGCTCTGCATCACATTGATTGTCATGGGCCGGGTTGCCACAGCGTGTGTGATGATAATCTATGCTAGATATATAGTGTATATATATTTTTTTTCTACTTGAACGTCATGATTGTTATTATTTGTTAGCAGTCTAAGTAAATGTGGAGAACTCGATTATGCAAACTATATTAAGAACAAATAATGAACTGCGAACAACGAGAGGAAAAACGAGAGGAAGGTAAAAGTACTGCTTCATCATAATCGGGACGTTGCAGACGACAGCAGCCATGGGGGTCCTGAGACCCTCTACTACAGGAGGAGGCCCATATGAAGCCTGCTCCAGGGAGGTGAAGCCTGCTCCAGGGTGATAAAGACTGATCCAGGGAGGTGAAGACTGATCCAGGGAGGTGAACCGTCTTGAAGCCTGGTTCAGGGAGGTGGACTGTCTTGAAGCCTGGTTGAGGGAGGTGGACCGTCTTGAAGCCTGGTTGAGGGAGGTGGACCGTCTTGAAGGCTGGTTAAGGGAGGTGGACCATCTTGAAGCCTGGTTCACTCGCAATTTCTTCGATCTCTACAGCAACGAGGCAGGAGAAAGTGTGGATTTTTGCAAACATCCTTCTGCCCTGTTTGCTGCTTGTTCTCCAGGCCTTCAGGGATGAGTTGATCCTCTCTTCAACCATGACCAAGGCTCCCAACAGGTCCCTTCCACCCAGACAACCTGTCACCTCCACAGCCCCGTCCTACTTTTGCTTCCTCTCTGAAGCAAGATGATTGTCTGGGGGAAATCCAGTGATTTTGACATGAATACATTTCTTTTCTACTTTTGCTACTTTTGCATCTTACATTTCCCTTCCTTCACTCTCACACACAGGTTTTCTAAATTATGTTAAGTGTAAATATAACCCCTTGTGTCTCAATGTTCCACTGGAATGTTTTAAAAGGTTAAACCGATAGGGAAACTAACTTCCTAGAATGATGCTTTTGTGCCAGCAGTGATTAATGACTTAACAACCCTACCTATATCAAGTTACAAAAGACAGCTGTAGAACAAGAACTGTAGACTGCTGTAGAACATGTTTTACATCAGGTAAGCAATTAACTAGATGCCGGTAAATAAAGTAAATAGAATGTTTCCTGGTTACTACAAGTGATGACACACACACACACACAATTCTTAACCATGCTGGCCAATGCAGAGCTACAGCATCACATCATAATGGTGGTTAGGCCTACCAAGTTTAGTACAATGCAGAGCATCACATTCTTAACAGTGGTTAGGCCATCATCATCATCATCATATTTTCCGGCGCAGTATTGGCCTTGGGGCGCTTCTGCGTGAACCTGTGCTCCATGTCCAGCAGCCTCTCTATCTGAGTCCAAATCTTTCTTGGCGTCCTTAGGTAAAATATAACCCGTTTCTGTAGTTTGCTATATATACTTATATATTGTGGCCTCGTCACAATCAACATGATGCAGAGCACCTGAGGAGCCGGGAGGAAGCCTGCTTAAAAGGCAGGCTTCCACACCCATTCGGGGCTCTCTCGTGGCTGGGGTGGACGGAGAGTCCAGCCGTTGCTGGTGGGTTCACTCCCCGAGGCGGGTTGCCACAATATATAATGTTTACTACTGCCTTTCATGCATTCTTTTGTTGATTTAGTTAATTGTTATTTGTTTACATTTAAAGGGTGATCTTTAAACTATGTTTAATATGATCAAGACGGAGGAATGTAGAATGTTGGTGTTTTTTAGTGATCTCTCTGTGTCCATAATTCTTAGTGTGGGGACAGGCCAGTGCCTCTCCTACTGATACCAGATGTTATTTCCAACAATCCTCCATTTGTTTATGTCCCAACAAGGACGAACCAACCAGGCCGTCTGGGACATAGCCAGGGCCATATACCTTATCAAGGGAGACACTGGATCTGTTCTTGTTATTCACGCTTTCTTTCCTATAATGCTCACCACAAACCTTTGGTTTGGGGAGAAGAGGGGGTCGCCAGCCAAGGAGCACGTCTGGAGACTGCGCCTCACCACCTACACTAAGACTATTCCACCTAAATCTGTACCTGTGCTGTATTACATCCTTGAATAAACTAAAACTAATTATATTCAACCCTCTGATCCAACTGATCCAACCTATCAAGTGGCCATGATTTTCACTTCAAGAATTCTTACATTCCAGACTGCATACATAACCTACATACTTAAGATGTTGTCGGTAGCATAAGTCACATATTGGGAGGGTGTCTGTTGTATAGTGCAGCTGTTTGTTAGAGATCTTGAAACTCAGTCACCTTTGACTTTTTGGGTCAATATTCTTTCTTCTGTCAGTCCGACTAAGAGCATTCTTCCATTCAAAACCACCCGCACCATCTTTCTCAGAAACCCGTGCCATATGAACTCAACCTTGCTGAGTTTGTACTCTGTGAGTTCCCAGGTTGGAACACTGTAGAGCAGACGAAATCGGACACACGTAGTAAGAAACTTCACTCTAGTAGCCAGCCTTATGCGTTTATCCATTAGGACAAATGTTCATTCCATTTCTGGAATGCTGCACCAATTCTTGTGTGGAGGGAAGATCAGATGTTCTCAAAGTTGAATAAGCATTCAAAACAATTGCTTTGAATGATAATATGAATTAATTGTCATGCTAACCTTTAACATTTAATTTTCCAAACAAGAACCTTAAGCCCCACTCACCACTTCACCAGTCAGTCATCTGCAGCATCTAGACAGACGCCATGTTGGGGCCTCTGGTTCTTATGGACATGTACACCTAAGGGCTCTGCGGCCATGTTAGTGCCTCTGACCTGGTTCATATGGTGCCGTCTCCTGAGCAGGTAGGCCCTTAACCTTAACCATGCTCTTCATGTTTTCTCTGCATGTGGTAGTGATGCAGTCCTTCTCGTGGGTATTTTAGCCCATGGCAGCTTGAGGCCTATCAGTCCTGTGGCTCTCAAATGTTATTTTTTTGGCAAACTGAATTCTTTGCCAACCTTTTCACTGGCAACAAATGAAGGATATTTTATGCAATAAACGGAATGCATAAAATATCACAACACTGAGGCCATAGACATGATGCTGCTCTCCGAAGCCTCAAAGCAGATCATCCTCTTGGAACTCGACGTCTGCATCGAGGAAGCCAAGGAGAGGAAGAGAGCGAAGTACGCCGAGCTGGTGGAGCAGTGCCGCTCCAACGGATGGTGAACGAGGTGTGAGCCCATCGAAGTAGGGAGCAGAGGGTTCGCTGGCCAGTCCCCCCTCAGCATGCTGGGCATCACAGGAGCAAGCAAGCTAAGGGCCACAACAATGGTCGCAGAGGCAGCTGAAGTTGCCTCAAGGTGGCTGTGGATCAGGAGAGGAGAGTCGTGGGTGAGGTAGTGCTACGTGGACACAAGCCGGGACTTGATAAATTCTGGCTGAGTTGCCTGAGCGAGGGTGTCTGTTGCAAGACCCGAAACACCTGATGAACCCAGGATACAACACTGAAGATCTGTCCAGGTGCATCGCAAGATGTTTTCTATGAAAAGAAAAGTGGAAAAACCTATTCTGTTAGATAGTGGATATTTTCCATCTTTTATTCTTTTGCTTGTGCTTCACGCTATGCTGAATTCACACACCCGACCCAGTTACATGAAAAAGGAAGAATGTTGCTCTCCTACATTACTTCAGGCAGAAGGAAAAACAAAATGTTTATCGTAAATAATTCCATAGATGTTTATTGTGTGTCTGGTGTCTTTGCTTGCTTTCTGGATCCACTTGTTTTTATTTATATAAATGTATAACAGACGTTTAAATGTATTTTTATCTAAATAATTATCTTAATTTCATTAACACTTCACCATGCTCATCAACAAGGTCATTTTCAAAGTGGGTATAGTAGACTATTACTAATACTACTACGAGTATGACTTTAAATGTTGTCCTTTTTGTTGTCCAAATGATCCATTTACCTAGCGTGTTGCGTGGGTTGAACTTGAAGGGTGTGGATCACCGCCATCCGTGTCATATCACGTCCTGCATACCAGTTATTATGGACTTAATGATGAGTTTCAATTCCAAGTCGCTAGTTGATTTGATTTGCTTCATATCCAAAGTAAAGAAAGGAACAAAGGCACATATAGAAAAGTACAATAAAGGCTCAAATGAAGTAACGCTATATGGATATCTGTGCTACAAGCCATTTGTATTGTACTTCACACTGTACTAAGTTCTTCAAATGTCCTCGTTGTTACTTGGTGAGTGGGAAACAGAGGTCATTACACACCGATGAAATGTGGCAGATTGTACGTGAAGACAAAACACTTTTCAACAAGCTTTTATGTATAAGGAGGAAGTTATTTGTGGGTATTTCTCCTAAATGTTTCCTTATTTATCTTTTTCCTCCTTATTTCTCCTTCATTTCTTCTTAACTTCTTACAAAATCTATTAGGTTTGACTTTAACCAGAGCCAATAAAGTTGTGTTAATTAGTATTTCTTTTTAAGTTATTTTCAGAAATAATTGTTGTGACACAGGCATCAGCTAACACCATGTCCAAGTAGGCCTCCCCCAGAAGGGTGTGTCTCTAAGCTATAAAAACAACCTACCTATGCTTTGGGTAGAGTCTTGGGGACGGACTGTTACTGCAGGTTGGTATTTCCTAACACATATCCTTCATTTTAAATGACATTATATTCGGTTACACTGTATATTTGGTAGGCTTCTACATGTAGGCTAAACATAACCACTGTAAACCTTTTTCAGATATGTATGAGTTTCTCTGTCTACTGATTGTGGCTCTGGTGGGGTTGCAGTGCAACGCTAGTAATGGTAAGTGCTCCATTTTTTTTTTTTTTAAGTGATAATCGATGCAGCAACAGTTCTAGACCTTATGACCTGGAGGCTTGGGCCAGATGCTCTGTTAGAGGGGTCAGTGACCCAGGCGTAGCCATCATTTCAGAAGTGAGGGGGACAAATTGTTGTCTATTGAGTAATTTATCATCCTCTCGCATTCAGTTGCACCTCTCCTTAGTGGCTAAAGAACCACATAACCACAAACAGCACAGCACCAGGGAACCGACTTTAGTTCTTTAAAATGATATACTATCAAAATCTAAAGTCAAAATCTAAAATCTAAAGCTGCCAAACTGTGGTTGAGTTGACACAGAACGACCCTCGAGCATCTACAGGGTAAGTAGCCAGATAATTAAGTGCCAAATGACAACACTGAACACGAAAAGTTCTATAAAACACCATTCCTGTTTCAAATTATCAGCACCAAAATGGAATGGAAGTGACAAGGTAACAGGGTAATAAGCCACATAATTTAATTTAATGGAAAGAAGGCAAGGCAAGGCAAGGCAACTTTATTTATATAGCACTTTTCATACACAAGGCAGACTCAAAGTGCTTCACATATAAACATTGTCATACAATAAAATAAAATAATAGATAAGTAAAAAGTAAAATAGATAGAAAGTAAAGGCAAAGTTAAAAAAACAACATTTTAGAAAGGCAGAGTTAATAAAAATGCATTTTAGAAAGGCAAAGTTACTAATAAAATTAAAAAAAAAAAATAGAAGCATTGTAGATTTAAGATTTAGCAGAAAGCTAAAGCAAACATAAAAGTCTTATGTTTCAACTTACAATAGTTTATCCCACTTACAGCAGTTACGAAGAAGTGACAAGTGAAAGCGACAACAATAAACATATCGACATGAAGATGTCGCTATTTTACATTTGCTGTCGTCAACTATGACAGCACAGATTAATCAAGACTAAGACAAATTGTATGACCTATACCTGCTGCCTTTAAAACACAAATAATGCAGTAGTCAAATAATATCTGAAAAAAAAAAAAAGTCTCTTTGAAATTAAATATAAACAACATCTTTAAACATCCATGTCAGTATTTCCCTTTTGAACTAAAATAATAACTTAAATAACTGATGTTAATATTTGTGGCCCTTCTTTGGGCCTTGGGTGACGTCTGGCCACATTTGTTATTCATTTATTTCAACGTTATCAGTTTACATGAAGGCAATACTGGGTGCCCCCAGACATGGTGGTATCACATGTTAGTGGTCTAGTCACTACATCATATATGTAGTACACTGTACACATTACACTGATAACATTACACTTCACCTAAGTGAAGCACCCAAACGTGATTCTGCGCCTCTCATTAGCCGCAATGAATTGCTGAGCAATTTGTCTCCTATTTAGATTGTCCAGTTTATCTTCCTATTGTATGAAGATTAAAAAAATACTACAAATAATAATAAAATTACTCACCTTACACGGTTTGTTTGGAAAAAACAAGATCAAGTTTTTTTTGCCTCTTGGCTGCTGGTTTGCTGAACATGCTTGACAGATCTGAATCAACGTCTGTGTGTGATTGAAATCACAACACGACAGCGGTGTTTGCCACCTAGCTCCGCCTGCTCATGGTGCGTTCAAAGCGGCTCGGAAAAACGCGTTTCCATGTGTTAAAAATGAATTGAATGGTTGTAATGGCTGTAAAAAGTGCGGGGGACAGAGGGCACAGATACGGGAAGTGCGGGGGACATGTCCCCCGCGTACTCCGCGTCCGCTACGCCCATGCTAGTGACGTGCGGGGATAAACCCGTCCCGTTAATGGAAAAGAATACATTATTTTACGAAAATAAAATACATTATTTTCCAGAAATAAAAGAAAAAAAATATTTCCATTAACGGGACACCTTGGAGTAGTTTATCCCACTTACAGCAGTTACCAACAACGCTTTCACATTATTCCCTCTTACACCAAAATTTGTAATTAGCACATATAAAATGTTTATAGCTCACTACTTATAATAGCCTACAACCATGTAGCATGGACAAGGTTTTCACTTTGGTAATACATTCCTAAAATCGACAAAACATCGTCTCATCCTCAGGGACGGATTAAACAAATATTGGCCCCTGTTCACAATATCAAAAAGGCCCCCCCTCCCCCTGACCGCGACACAAACGCGCGTGCACGTGACGTTCACGTGCAGCCAGCGCGTCTCTCTTTGCTGTCGCTGTGCAGGCTGGTGCACAATTTCACACAATGAAAATGTAGTAGGCCTACATTATGTCATATATTATAACTCAGGCCCACACAGAAATGAATTCCAGCATCTGTTTTTATTATTAGGCTGTAATGTCCCAGTCTACAGACTAGGAGGAGAGGCATTAAGCCTAAGGTCGGTGTGCGTAAGTGCAGACAGTACACTGTAGCGCTGGTTACAGAAGCACAAAATAAAAACAATCAAACCGATAAAACAATAAAATGGAGACGATAAACAATAAAAATGCAGACGCATAAAATAAAACGGACGAAACAGTTAAATCCTTAGCCTACAAGCTTTCTTCTGACTTTCTTGGAAGCAAAGTCGTGGATTAGGTCATCAAATTTCAACTCACGGACGAGTTCTGACTCAATTGCCATGAGTGACAGGCTGTTTAAGCGCCTCTGTGTTAACTTGGTCCTTAATTCGTTTTTAATTCTCGCCATCTGAGAAAAGGACCGTTCTCCCTCACAATTGCTGACAGGAAGCGTCAAATGCAGTCGCAGTGCTATGTATACATTTGGGTATGTTGACTGCACTCCAGAACTAATTATTGTTTTTAGCAGTTTTGATGGAGGCATGACAAGACCTTGAGTTTCATTTCGAATGAAAGATCTGAATTGAATCATTTCATCAGCGAATTCTGATGCGTTTAAATCACATGGATAGGTATAAGAAAGCATGTTTGCTTTGGCAATTACATCAGTGTCACGTGCAGCGTGAGGAATGAACAGAGGTATGACGCGCACCATGCGATGATCATTCAAAGTTGTTGTCATGGCAATGCTTGTTTTTAAAATATTAAAACAATGTAACAGTCACACACTACATTTTCTAAATTACACATACTCTTTATATATACATTTATAGTATTTTTTTTTTTATTATTATTATTATTTTTTAAATCCGAGGGCCCCCATTGGCTCAGGGCCCCTGTGCACGTGCACACTTGGCACAAGCCATGATCCGTCCTTGCTCATCCTGACAGCAAGATGTTGTTACGGGGTACTGCCCCCTCCTGGTCCCCTCTCAGAACTGCAATTAACAAAATTATATAATTAAATGACAAACAAAAATAAATATAATCTGAAAAAAAAAGATCAAATCAGTCATGGAGCTCATACACCATATATAATTAACTATAAATTATTGGCCCGGCTTGATGTGAAAGTACTATTCCAAAATAACGAGATGGGCATCCATTTCTCTTCAGGTGACCACAAGGTCTTCATTGAGAACATCGTCAAGGAGGCCATGGCGAAGGTGGATCAGGACTACGAGTACTCCAGACGAGAGTAAGTGTCCCAACTCGATTACCGAAACATGGATCCATCACGCGAGATAAACATGAAGTGGTCAAAGGATTGACTAACAGAAAAGGCCTCTCCTTCTGTTCGTAGGAGCCTTTCACGTGTTCGGAGGAACAGAGTGAGTCCTTCGGACATCCTGAGGCTCATCAAACAGCCGTCTGGTCTGTCCCGCTCCGCCGTCCGCGCCTCAGACTATATGGACTATGCCATCCAGCTGCTGCAGAAGAGGTCTCTGCAGGAGCACCGCGTGCACAAGCGCTCCATCAACGCCACAGGTAGACCCTTGTTTTCATAACCAGTACCTCCATATGGGCCTGGCGCTGCTGGTTGACTGACCTCTGCTTCCATCACTCAGATCTGGTTATGGAAGAAGACCTGAGAACCATCGCTGATATAACAGGCTGCACTTCGAGGCTTCGCTCCCCATCTTGCAAAACCACACCCAACCTAGAGCGGTTTCGCACCACCAACAGCGAATGCAACAACAGGTAATTATTTAATTTCTGACCCCTTCTGAGTTGGTCCTGTGATCTTTAGTGGCCCCACAGGGCTTTAAGTGTGGGCCTTATGAGTGTTTTTAGGATGCTAGAGAACACCACAGTCTGTCTCTTGAGGGCCAGTGTATCCAGTGTGTGTGGGTGAGCAAGGGGCCAACCAGGTGTGTGTGACTTCCTCCTTCAGGATGAACAGCCGCCTGGGAGCCGCCATCATCCCCTTTACCCGCTGGCTGCCCCCACAGTACCAGGATGGCTTCTCCCTGCCCATTGGTTTCGACCCCCAAGTCGAGAAGAACAACCACCTCCTCCCTTTTGTAAATAATAAACCATTTACTTATTCTGACATATTTATCAGAGATAAATATCAGAGATAAGAGTATTTCCATTTTCTACTTGGTTTGTTTGTTTGACCAAGACCCCCAATTATCCCCTTCGTCTGACAAGGTGCGGAAAGTGTCAAACCGAATCCTCAGCGCAGCGAATGACGACTTGGTCAGTGACCCACTGTACACCCACCTGGTGACCATCTTCGGCCAGTGGACCGACCACGACCTCACCTTCACCCCGCACGTCCCCGTCATCCGCTCCTTCAACGACGGGATTGACTGTGCCGAGACGTGCGACATGAAGGAGCCCTGCTTCCCTATCGTGGTGGGTAACTCAAGCCTCACACGCGGCACTAGAGAGGGGGCTCCATCCTAGATCCACATCATTCACGTAGCCCGTCTTGTCTCTTCTCACCTTCACTCAAGTTCCCAGACGACGATCGTCGCCTGCAGAACAACCCGGAGCGCAAGTGCATGACCTTCTTCCGCTCGGCGGCCGCGTGCGGCTCGGGGAACACGGGCTTCCTGTTCGGAGGCCGGGCCGTGCGTCAGCAGATGAACACCCTCACCAGCTTCATCGACTCAGGGCAGGTTTACGGATCCGACGTCAGCCTGGCCACCAAACTGCGAGACCTCAGCAGCGACCTGGGGCTCCTGAGGGTCAATGCCATGTACAACGACAGCGGTCGGGAGCTCCTCCCCTTCACCACCATGACTGAAAACACGTGCACCAACCGCGCCAGAATCACCAAGGAGCCGGACGCTGAAGAGGTCCCCTGCTTCGTGGCTGGTAAGAGAAAGACATCGGAGCAAATAAAAGCGAAAGATCAAATATAATTCAAAACTGCATTAAAAAGCTTAATTGTTCTGCTCCCTTTCCAATGAGGAATCACAGCGATGTTGGACCTTCTCCAAATCAGATCCATGACGTCAAAGTTCAACATCTCTGGGATTCCGCCATGGAGATGGAGGAATCACTGAGATGTTGGACCTTTAATGTCATTGGTCCAAAGGTCAATTATCAAACTTTTACACAATATTTGTACCTGAAAAAGAGTTGATGTTGCAAACGACAATTTTTCCAAACATGCGTATGAAGCCGTAATCTTATGGTATAAATAAATGACAGCTTGACCGTTCCCCTTAAAGAACATGTGGGATGTTCTCTGTCTCTTGTTGGCAAAGTAACATGATAATAATGCACATGATGGAACCGTTTGGATCTGCATGCGTGAGTGAGCATGAGCTGGAGCTGAAGGAGAGCATCAGTAGTCAGTGCTGCTGATCCTAAAAGGGCCCTCTGTATTTTCCTGGAGGCTGCCATTTTGGGCTAGGGATTTAAGGATGGCTCCAACTGAAAGATATATCAATAAGATAATATGATAATGCAGTTTATCAATAGGAAATATTCATTCTACATTTCCAAGTGTGGAAGCGTTGAAGAAGAATGTGATTGTGATTATCATGACCCCTGAGGCCCTGACCTTTTGGTTTTCTGTCTTGTCTCCAAGGTGACGCCCGCTCCAATGAGAATATTGCGCTGACCTCCGTGCACACATTGCTGCTCCGGGAACATAACCGGTTGGCCCGCGCTCTCGCTAAGCTCAACCCCCACTGGAGCGGTGAGAGGCTGTACCAAGAGGCCCGCAAAATCATGGGGGGGTACTTCCAGGTGGGACTGACGTCCACAGAGATCTGTTTTTTAATCTGTTCCCACTGATCATACTCACAGTTTGGCCCTTTCCACTCCACCATTAGGTCATTACCTTCCGGGATTACTTGCGGCACATTGTCGGACCAAGCACCATCGCCAAACGGCTGTCCACCTACCCTGGGTACAGTGAGGCCGTGGACCCCAGCATCTCCAACGTGTTCGCCACGGCGGCCTACCGCTTCGCTCACCTTGCCGTCCAGCCCGTCATCTTCCGTCTGGACGAGGACTTCAAGGAACACTCCAAGTTCGGCAACGTGATGCTGCACACCGCCTTCTTCACTCCGTGGAGAATTGTTTTTGAAGGTACACCTTACCTTTTATTCAACCCATTCAGAACCTGACTACAGAGCAGGGGCATACCTGTACCTGTGCCTTCTGACCTTGTTGACCTCCGTGTCCCCAGTTTTATTTTTTATTGAATGTGGACTGTGTGGATTATACTGATGCCCTTATGTAAAGTGTGCCTGAGAAAGAAAAAAAGGCATGAATTGCATTTATTATTCTTATTACCAATATTCTTCTTCTTCTTATTGTGACCATGTTCTGCCTCTCAGGGGGTGTGGACCCGATCCTCCGAGGGCTGGTGGGTCAGAGGGCAAAGCTGAACACTCAGGACCAGATGATGAACAACGACCTGAGAGACCGTCTGTTCGAGTTTACTGAGGAGATGGCTCTAGACCTGGCCTCCCTGAACCTGCAGAGGGGCCGTGACCACGGCCTCCCAGGTAAACCCCCACCCCCCCCACCCCATTTGGTGTGATTCAGGCTGATTTAGACGGATACCAAAAAAAAGGAGAAAATGTTCTATCCCTTTTTTATTCTTGTGTAAAAGGATACAACGACTGGCGCAAGTTCTGCAACCTCTCGCAGCCCAGAAACCAGAGGGAGCTGGCGAAAGTTCTGCAAAACTCTGAGCTGGCCAAGGACCTGATTGAGCTCTACGGCACTCCTGACAACATTGACGTGTTCCTGGGCGGCGTGGCCGAGCCCTTCGTCGCGGGAGGCCGGGTGGGCGAACTGTTTGCCTGTCTCATCAGCGTCCAGTTCCAAAACATCCGCCAGGGAGACAGGTACTTACACTGCAGCCCGCTCTCTCTCTACACTCATACCCCATCCTCTAAGACAATTCGAGGGTATAGATTGTATAGATCCAAACAAAGTAGTTGTGTGGCTGAGAGGCTGAATGAATGATTGAACGTCCATTCCAGACTTTGGTGGGAGAACGACGGGGTCTTCACAGGAGCCCAACGGAAATCCATGCTGAGCGCATCGCTTTCCCGTATAATCTGTGACAACACGGGCATTGTCGAAGTCCCAGAGAGACCCTTTGAATACAAGCCCCGTTCTAGCTACACCAAGTGTGAGAATATCCCAAGCTTTGACCTCAGCCCATGGAAAGAGCACGGTGGGTGGATGCTCCCTAAGGATGGAATGGCTCAAGCACTCACTGCTGTTTCCTTCTAACTCTAATTTATTAATGGTTCCTTCCTACAGAGGGTGAGGGGGATGATTCAAAAACAAGACCCCCATCCACCTCAGGTAAGGCCACTATGTTCCTTATTTCAGAAAGTAAAATAATAACCCCAGTTAAACGATTCAACCACAATGGGCTCCAATCCTGTAACAGCAGCACAGGTCGGGATGGTTCGCTTCCCTTTTGAAATGTATCACTTATTTATACCAATTGAACTTCTAGTAGGTCTGAGTAGCCAGTTATAGAGCAGTATGAGCTAGTTTGGAGCAGCGTGAGCTCGTTTTTGAGTAATATAAGCCAGTTAGGAGCAGATGCATTAGCTATACCTCCATCCTGCTGGGCTGTCAGTCGATAAGAACCATATGGTTTATCTTTTTAACCACCAGGGCCTCGCGGCCCACCCGGGCCCCCAGGCCCCCAAGGTCCGGCCGGCCCTCCCGGGAGTGCACCCGCTGTCGGCTTCTCGGTACGACTGGCCGGGGGTTACCCCAAAGCCAACGTGCCCATCGTCTTCAGCAGTGTACTCTACAACGGGCAGGGCGCATACGATGTCAAGAAGGGCTTCTTCATCTGCGTGGAGCCGGGCGTCTACGAGTTCCAGTTCCACTGCACCATCCACGGCAAATCCGGGAGCATTGATCTGAAGCGTAACAACGAGCTGATCCTCCACTCGTACACCACCAAGCAGAGCGGCTACCTCACCGCCTCGGGGAGCACCCTCCTCCCGCTGAAGAAGGGCGACATCGTCTACCTGGTCGCCAACGCTGGAGGAAACGGCCTGACCAAAGACAGCTACTTCTCCGGCCATCTGCTCTTCGCGGTCTAGCGGAGGACTCTGCTGAGCTGCAATCAACAGCACACTAGAATTGAAGTGTTGAAAAATGTGAAGATTTGGGATAAATGAAGGATATTTATATATTTAAATTAAATCATGAATTTATTTTTCTTTGGTTGATTTCAAATCATGTAAGAAGTGAATGTAATGGCGTAATTAAATTACACATTATACAAACACATATAGTGAAGCAAATCCCTTATGCATGTGACCTATTTTCCATTGTATGGATCGTATCCTTTTATAAGTGAATCGTAAATAGGGACACCACGTGAAAGTTGCAATGATGTTAGTGACATGCTGTTAAATGATTAAATAATTGATTAAATGTGTGGACTGTTTGTTGCTTTCATTTTTGTGTTGCTGTGGTGATGTTACAGATTGATAAGATAAATGTTTTATTTCAAATAAGCATTGTACAAAATGTTAAAGGTTAGGTCATTTCTAGTAAGAAAATGCCAATGGTTAAAAGATCTGTGTGGAAGCAGCACCCTATTTCGATTCATTCATGAAACAATGTTGAATAGAGAAGTTGTAGGTCCAAATGACAGTCCAAAGATCTGATTGGTTTGAATTCCCTACACATCATTTGCAAAGTGCTGACATAGGACAAATGTATAATTTATTTTTAATTGAAATGAACATGACCCATCTCTCTACGTAGGCTAATGTGTTGAGTGAAAGCAACTTTATGCTAATTTTTTTTTTTTTAAGTTGATAGATTACATTATTAAGACTGCAATGTATTTGTGTCTTGTGAGCAAATCAACCTCAACATTAAAAAATAAAAAACTTATTAAAAACTTTAAAAAAAAAATATATATATATATATATATATATATATATATTATATATATATATATATATATATATATATACATATATATATATATACATATATATATATAAATGAAATATATATAGTGAAAATGATAAATATATATATATATATATATATTTTTTTTTTTTTAAATCATTTTCACTTTTAATGGATGCTGGCACCATTGGCTGGCCAATAGAGGGCGCTAGGGCCCTGCCCTCCCCGATGGCAAGGGTGTTTCCAATTCAAATACGTCAGGTATTTGGGGAAATGAAGGTTGCGGTCCATCGAGTCCCTCTTAATATCACTGCTGGGGCGAGATAAACATTGCTGTCAGTAAGGCAGCGCAGCCAGATTTGCACTCAGCAACATGAATGTAGCCAACCAGCATCCCCCAATCTGATGCTCGATCCCTTCGTCGTGACTTTGAAGTGCATCAGAAAACGCTTATTTTAGTAATAGTGACAATATTCATAAATCTGCTTCCTCGCCCCACCAGCTAGCTCAGGGATACCACTGGAGGCTAATGTCGTTTTTTATGTTCATTCTCTGTAAGGCCGTAATTCATTACACAGAATGAGCTTCCCAGAGATCTGAAATAAGGAGCACCAGAAGCTCAGAGAGCTCTGAAGATGTCCTGCCTGGGATCGTGTGTGACTAGGAAACGGTGATTCCATAACAACATGATCAATACAGCTTTTTTTTTTTTCAAGAAGAGCTGGGAACTGGACAGATTCCGATTTGCCGGAGACTCCTCTCAGTAACTGGTGTGTGAAGTATTGCATCACCGCCATCTACTGGACCGTCCTGTGGCCAGTGTGTTCCAGGATTGGCCTGCCATGTGTGAAAGGTCGCACGACGGAAATGTTCCAGAACGTATGCTGCTATCCATTTGGCCTTTTGTGTTGGTACGCCGACCTGCTCAACGAGAACGACCTGGTTTCTCGCCACAGGGGGGTGCCGGTGCTACCACTGCAGGTTTGTAGGGTGCCCCAGGGTGCAACTCTCATTTTGTTGACGGGATATTGGGGAATACTTTAAATTGGCAATCTCGAAGATTTACATTTAAATTGCCGTATTATGAATGTTAGAAACGGGTCTTTGTTGGAAACACTGTTTGTATATCTGGGGGAAATTACCGCAATTCGCAAAAGATTTCACGAACGAAAGGAAAATCATTAAGATTGACAATGTATATTCAGAATTACATTGTAAACTCTGAACTTGTTCATTATGTAAATTGTATCTCCATACATTTAATTATATATTAATTAAGTATTTCATATTTTCTGTAATTGTATTTTATTGCATACATTTTTACTAACCAAATATACCAGCAATTGTTTAATGCTATTTTTCGATTTCTGGATTGAATTGATTAAGTATAGGCTACTTTCAGAAAAATCAGTACTCTTTTTGTGGAAACTGGCATTTGCATTTATTCATCAAATAACTTTTACCAACTCTTGGTATTCTCCTGCATTCCTGAATCTAAGAAATAGAAGTGTATCAAATGGCATTGAATCAAATTGTATTAAACCGGATGAAACCGAATCACATAAACATTTCTAATCGAATCTGACCGAATCTTTCAAACAAAAAGTATCGTTGCCGTATCACATTGGAGACCGTGCGGTGCATCGCGACGTATAGTGCATCGTCCTTGAAGGACAGATGCACGTCCCTAGCCCACAGAGCTCATGAAACATGGAAAGCATGTCAGATCAGACCAGAGGTTTAGGAGCAATGGTGCTGCTGAAGATGACGTGGGTCAGTCCATGATGTCACCGAGGAGGTGGTTTGGACCCTCGAGCCGGTTCCTCTGGGTTCTGCCAGTGAGGTCAGGGAGAACCACGCCGTGGCATTGGAGGATGTTCTCAAGGCTATTGAAGAGCACAGTAAAGCTAACTGGGGAGCTCACTGGAAACCAGGAGAAAGCAGCAGGTGGCACTGGTGGGAATGCTAGACCCAAGGCTTTTTGGGTTTGGGTTTAGGTTTACTGATATTGTCCGCCTGTTTGCATCAGGTGCAAAGGGGGGGGGGGCACACTGCAAAATGGTGCAGAAGCAATGCTCAATAAACCTGTCTGTGGTCGGACCCACACCTCTGGATTAAAAAGGAGTAACGTATGTCTAGTTCCAGATGTGATCCTCTTTCAGAAAGATCTAAATTGTGGTTGAATCCTAAGACACATGGCATTTGGTTGAGTTGTGGGGACCACTCTGAGGTGCGGTTCCAGTGTTTATCTGCTCAGGCAGTGAATGTTGACAGACAGGAGCTCCCACCAGACCGGGAAGCAGATGATCCTGGACCGCTGACACACTAGTGGAACACAGGAGGAAGATGCTGCCCAAGCTGCTCTCTCAGCCCAAGACTCAGATGTGATCAAGGAGGTGAACCGGTCACAACACTAGAGGACAGCACGGCCCGTCCAGGTAGGGACGCAGCAGACCCCTGGTCCAGGCCTACCGGTCTACTGGCATACCTTCAGCATCACAGGAGAGACGGGCCTTCTGCTGCAAGCAGTGGATTGGAATCCATGCACAGACAGAAAACACCCGTAGCCTATCAGATTAACGTATAGCACTAAAAGAGCAAGCTGATAAGAACGCTGAAGGTCTTTTAGAGCTGTAAGAAATGTTGGAAAAAGTCGTTGACTCTAAACTGGTTTAGATTCTATATATATATATATATATATATATATATATATATATATATATATAGAATCTAAACCAGTGTATCAAATGGCATTGAATCAAATTGTATTAAACCGGATGAAACCGAATCACATAAACATTTCTAATCGAATCTGACCGAATCTTTCAAACAAATCTAAAATGGTTGTTTCTTGTAATTTTGAAAAACATATATACACATATATATATATATATATGTGTATATATGTTTTTCAAAATTACAAGAAACAACCATTTTAGATTTGTAATTGTATGGAATGTTTGGAAAGTATTGAAAATATTGCTTGAGCGCCTTTATTTCGAAATGATCTTCACACAAACTACTGTATTCAATAAAATACTTTTTATCTTGTTAAAATGCCAGAAGCCAACAGAGGGCGCTGTTGTAGCATTTCTAAACTCCACTTGAAGCTGTAGGCCTAGTACTTCATGCTCACTTGATTCAGATATTCCACGGCATCACTGTTGCTTTCATGAGGGAATTGGCTGTCAACATCTGAACACAAAAGTGATTTATTAGCTTTGTAGGCATACATCCTACCACGAATATGTTGCGGGGGAATGAGAGGGTTAGTCACATATATGCCTAGATATATAGGCCTACAGATATCTTTTATTTGTTGGTTTTCTTTTTGCCTAAATGCATAAATCACGGATGGAATTTCGTCCAAGTCGATTTTTTTGTTGTGGAATAAAAAGTTTCCCCGAGGATTCGGACTGCGTTACGGATCCGTGGCGCAGCTTCCAAGCACGCAAACGGCCGGTAAAACCTTCTGTTCTGAGTAGGTCTACTCGTTACAGGTCTGCTCGTTTTAGGTCTACATATAGCCCCCCTCACGGACTTCACATAGCCCCCTCACAGACTACACATAGTCCTCCTCGCGGACTACACATAGCCCCCCTCACGGACTAGAACCAGGACCGGGGCGGGTCGTCGCCGTCTTACTGCGGGGTGCAGATGTTCCCGGGGGTCTTTACGTTTTTACTGAAATAAGTAAACAGATCAATAGCTGGATCGATGGGACGCGGTGGGCTGGTTCTATTCCTCACACTGGGAAGAAGGGACGGGAACCAGCTGCTCCGTCTGCGGCCGACCCCTACACGCCCCCCCTGACCTCCGGGACTGACTGCCCTCCGCGGTGAGTGGCGGGGCCCCCAGGGACCCGGGGAGGGGGCGAGGGGAGGACGAGTGGCACACGATACCCCATTGTTCGCTTTAGCAGTCACTGATTCCTGGCCCACCCCCGGAACACGCGCTGACCGTCTCAGGGCTTCATTGATCAGAAACTCTGCGGTTCTCTAATCCCCGGATCCTCCACCGGCACCAGCTCCACGGAATGACATTCAGGCCCACGTCACGTCCGGGTCTTTAGCGACATGTTGTTAAGGTTCAGTAGCTATAACCTGGGACACATGTCGGAGGGCTGCTATTTTCGATCGAATATATCAGAACAGTGACGTCATGTTGATGAGGGATTATTAAAGCTCTATCAACAAGTTGCTTTTTGGCCTATTTGCAGATGATAAACGTGCAGCCCGTCATCAGCGGTTCTGTTAACGGGGGCCTGATGGGTCAGGTGCTGGTACCGAAACAGGTCTTCATCCTAAATAGTCCTGTTCATTGTTACATGTTGGAGTAACAATTTCTCGGTGAGGTTGATGGAAGGGACGATCCACTAAACACGTGTGGAGATATGAAGTCTACAAGTGGAATGGTTCTCACAATACGGCATGTTACATGTTGCTTTGATTACGCGCCTGAGTGCTATGTGATATTCTCATCGGGCGGTAAATTAATCCTAATCTTATAGTGTCTCATCGCGCCTCGTTTATCATCATATCGCCTATTCCTTAATGCTGCTGCGGGTTAACTACAGCTGTCAATCAAATAGTCTGAATAGGCTGAGGATTCCGCCGCAGCGCGCGGGCCGACATCTGACGGCCTCCCGCTGGCAGATGGCTGCTTGGCGGGAAGAGGGGTGGTGGGGGGGGGGGGGGGGGGGGGTCCTGGTTCATTGTTCCCGGCTCGCGCTCTGAGCAGAGACAATAGGACAACCAGGGTTCAGGAAAACATCCAGTGATGGGGAACGAGCGTCTCTGATGTAATAAAATAACGTTCTGATAAAACCGGCGGAGGCCGAGTCCTCCCCTCCCTCAAACCCTCTGTACGGCCGCTGTAAGCTCTAATGTTGGGTCTAAAATATTGTGTTGGTGAGGAAAGTTTCCGTCTGAAATAATGAAAGTGCTTGATTTAAATGTGGGCATTGACAAGAGAAGCCAATCAGAGCGGGCTAGGAGGCTCTACTGGTACCACTAAGGCCTACTGCTCCTAGTACCAGTAGGCCTACTTGTACCCCTAAGGCCTACTGGTGAAGCCTGATGGAGCAAAGTGCTGGGTGGAGCAGACCGCTGGGTGGAGCAGACCGCTGGGTAGAGCTGACCTCTGATGGAGCGGACCACTGGGTGGAGCCGACATCTGGGTGGAGCAGACCACTGGTAGGAGCAGACTGGGTGGAGCCTGATGGAGCAGACTGCTGGTGGAGCCTGATGGAGCAGACCGCTGGTGGAGCAGACCGCTGGTGGAGCAGACCACTGGGTGGAGCAGACCGGGTGGAGCCTGATGGAGCAGACCGCTGGTGGAGCAGACCGCTGGTGGAGCAGACCTCTGATGGAGCAGACCGCTGGTGGAGCAGACCTCTGATGGAGCAGACCGCTGGTGGAGCAGACCTCTGATGGAGCAGACCGCTGGTGGAACCCTGTGTAACCCTAACCCTAACCCTAACCCTAACCCTGATGGAGCAGAGTGGAGCGTGACGCTGATCTGATTCCTCTGAACCTCCGCGTCACGCGCATTGTCCCGCGAGCAGACGGCGGCTGAATGAACGAGACACGCTCTGCTCAGTGAAGACCTGAATGAATGATTGAATGAAATTAAATGAATTCACCAGATTTGATTTGCACCACCTCCCCGTCGGCCCACGGCGGTAGGCCTACTGGCAGGCGGTACTGGCAGGATAACCGTCTACGTCCCGGGACCTTTATCCGTTTTAAAGAGAATATTAAACCTTAAATCCGTTAACACTTTTAGCCATAAGGAAAGACACACGTTTTTCTTGTCCAGTATTGCAAGAAATATTTACTTCATTGTACACATATAATTTCCAGCGTTTCATTCCAGCATTTACAGCGAATTGTAGTTTTTCGGCTCCTTGATTATATCAGGCTCCATGCGGCCCATCGTAGGCCAATAATCATATATATATATATATGATTATAGGTCTCCTCGGCTCCATGCAGGCCCATCGTACTTTATATTCAAACATAAGACAAAGAAGCCGACTACTCCTCTGCAGAAGTTGAAAGAGCAACGCAGGAGTCAAGAGCTGAGCTCCAGCTGGCGGAGGGCCAAACAAGGGACGCACTTTACACCAATAAGAGCATCCGCCTCCACCAGCGGTCCCCTGGCCCCTCCCCTCCTCCTCCTCCTCCATCGGCGGCTCATTCTGCTCCACCACTCCGTCTCCTCCACCACCACCGGCCGGCCGACACTACACCGCTCATCTCATCCTCTTCATCTGCACTTTCAGAGCAGGACTTTGTAGGCGACTTTCCCCCCCCCCAGAATGTTTTGGACGCCGTGTCTTCAGTGAAGGTTTGACATTCAAAGAGCGCACAGTTGGTCTATGCGCCTGAAGTGATGCCGGTGGAAACAGTTGGACAATGATCGCAATCAGCGGTGGGATTTATCTTGTATCTGTTCAGCCTGACAAGACAAACTGAGGAATCTGGAAGAGAAACCCTCCCGAGGCAGCAGAGTTTATGTGGGTTTATGTTGTGGGTTCAATCCTAGTATTACTTCAAGCTCTTAGGTTCAGATCTCGGAGTGCATTCTTCGTTCAGAGCTCCAGCCCTCCTCGGACACTGTAGGTTAGGGTCAGGGTTAGTAAAGGTTGAGAAGGACACCCAGCTGTGAGCACTAGTGTTTAAATGTTCGGGATTCAGGAGCACCTGATTCGAGAAATTGGCGGATTAAAAGACCGAAGCCTCGCGGAGGAGATGGACCCGATGCGCTCCTGGGTCAGGAACGTCGGGGTCGTGGACGCCAACGCAGCGGCGCAAAGGTATTGTGTCAAATCTTATACTCTCAAGTGTATTTTACTTTAAGAACAAAATGAATCAGGACCTCGAGAGGCCTGTAGACATGTGCCGCGATGGAAAACTCTAGGAATCAGGGGCGCAAAGGTTTTTCCGAAGAACTCCAGCGTTCATATTCCGGGTTAAATCATCTAATGCTCCACGCGTTGAGTTCAAGAAGCGCTTCAACTACTTGTTGCAAATAAGAGTTTTCCGTGAACTTCATAATTCTTAACTTTAATCAAACCTTTAATGTCGCCTCAGTAGGCCAACATATCAGACTGTAATCAGAGATCATTCAGACCTGCAGACATCCAGGGTCAGAGATGGAGGAGCGGTCATTAAACCAAGAACTCAACTTTAACGACAGAAAGACTTTAATGCATCGTTTGGTTTCTGAAAGGATTTCTGAGGATCTGAAATATTCTTTATTTCTTCTATTTCTTAATAGCTTCTATATTCACCCCCAGAAAATTACATTAAGCATCGGGCTTTATGAGAAAAACAATAATTTCAAAATATATTTTTAAAAAGGGCAAAAAAAACCAAAACGATAATAATGTGATATGAAGCCTTAAATAAATATAAAAGTGACATTTATGGTTATTTATTGGAAATAACTAATGTTAAAAACATGCAATAGACGAATAACGATGGTTCTGTATTTGTTCTAAATAGTTTGAAAGTTGTTCAACACTCAAACTAATTCACAAGGCTATACAAATAAGATGTCATCGGTCAAATTGGTATAATAACCTACACTGATGACACAATTTATTTTAATATTTATTACTTTTACAGTCGTTTGACACAGATATGGAATATCCTTATTTTTTTGTTGTTCTCTATTAATCCTGAGTTAATCTAAGTCCAAGACTTGCACCTAAAATAGGCCTTCATATTTTCAGCAGATTTCATCTGCTTTTGCACCTACTGCCTTGGACCGAATTGAACCGTCAACCTTATTATTAATTCAATTAAAATATTAGGCTACAATTTAAAATGTTCCTTCAATTGAAAAACGAGCCCGACTCCCATCGCTGTGAACTGGTTTCAGCCGCTGGTTCCCTGCGTCAGGCGGGCCTCCAGTGCAACGCGGTGGTTTTATCTTTTAACTTTTATAAATGTGCCCTATTTCTCTTTCCTATTTTTGTTATTTTGTGGTCAACTAAAGAACACCAATGCATTTAGACAAAAGTTACAGCAGACACATTATTAAATTGACACGTTTTAATAACTAATGTAAAATCCTTTCGGATTTCTTGTGACACTGTTTGTATATATATTTTTTATAAACAATGCGTGTTTTTTGTAAAATGTCCCATAATATACAGATGTTTCTTAGCCACTTTCAGAGGAAAATGCTAATTACTTTTAAGCGCAGCTTTTCATTTCTTTTGATCCATTCCCTGCAGGTCTGACTGGAGGCCTTTGCTTTGTTTTGAGCTGTTTTCGATCTATTTTATGTAAAGTCATGTGTTTTTCCCTGAGGATATGCTTAATTAATTAATGAAGTTGTTTGGTTATTTGGGGAGTTGATAATATTAATAATAACAATAATAAAAAACACTTGTTTATTATACATATTGTATATCGTATTCATACTACAATTTGGCTTAAACAATTATATATTCCAAGTTAAATGTTGGCCTACTTTCATGTTAATTATGAAATACGTTTATTATTAATTATGTGTTGACGTCTGTAATTAATAATAGTAATACAAATCATTATTAGTATTATCAATATCATTTAATATTTCTTCATTTGCTTTTGATAACGTAAAGCACATGATTACACATCCTGTGAGCTTCAGATGCAGGCTCAGATTTTACAGGATCAAATGATCGATTGATCGATGGAGCGATCAGCCTCTGACCCGTCTGTCTCTGTCCCCAGCAGCCCACTCTGACCCGTCTGTCTCTGACCCGTCTGTCTCTGACCCGTCTGTCTCTGTCCCCAGCAGCCCACTCTGACCCGTCTGTCTCTGACCCGTCTGTCTCTGACCCGTCTGTCTCTGACCCGTCTCTCTCTGTCCCCAGCGGTGTGGCCTTGTCCAGAGCCCACTCTGACCCGTCTGTCTCTGACCTGTCTGTCTCTGACCCGTCTGTTTCTGACCCGTCTCTCTCTGACCCGTCTCTCTCTGTCCCCAGCGGTGTGGCCTTGTCCAGAGCCCACTTCGAGAAGCAGCCGCCCTCCAACCTGCGCAAGTCCAACTTCTTCCACTTCGTGCTGGCGCTGTACGACCGCCACGGGCAGCCGGTGGAGGTGGAGCGCACCGCCTTCGTGGACTTCGTGGAGCACGAAAAGGTGGGGTGATGGTGGGGGCTGTGTGTGTGTGTGACCGATGGTGCAAAACCAACATGGAAAGTAGACAAATGAGGTGATATGGAAATCCTAACTGCCATCGTGTCAGTGTGAATCTATAAGGATGGTAAATACAGACTTATTCTCCTTCCTATAGATCTAATATATTTTTTAATTGATGTTTAATCTGAAAAGCGTTGGTATTAATGGATGTCAGGACAGGGAATGTCTTGTGTCCATGAGATCAATTTACCAAACCGTGTTACACCTTACTGACGTCTACGGCCCATCGATGGCTCTGAAGCCACAACAACACACTGAGGATGAGGAGGGTGATGGGAGATTGAAAAAGAATATCTAATGACTAATTAGCAGCCTGCCTCATTAGGGGCAGACATGACTACTTAAAAATAATGCAAATGATGCTCACCCCTGTTAAGTTATACAGTAAACTAATCATCAAAGTATCTTCTGCTGCCAACCCCAACAAACACACACACACACACACACACACACACACACACACACACACACACACACACACACACACACACACACACACACACACACACACACACGCAAACACACACACACACACACACACACACACACACACACACACACACACACACCTATACACAAACACACATCTATACACACATGTTTGTGGACTCTATTGGTCAGACATTCCTCTAAAGTGAGGACGAGGTGCTGAGAAGGTGTGAGGGAGACAGAGAGCGAGAGAGAGAGAGCGTTCAGAATGGTCATTGTGTCTCGTGTTGACGGATGTTTGCGCTGGTGGCTGGGAGGGGTGGTGATGGTGATGGTGATGATGGTGGTGATGGTGGTGGTAGGGTGTCTTTAAATGACATATCTCTGTCCTAAGAAAGACGAGAGGAGACCATCCAGCGATGTGTTGTTGAGAGATATGACCGAGGGAAGGGATGGAGCTGAGAGCTGCTGTCGTACTGTCACTGCTGAAGAGTCAGTGGACCCCCCCCCCCCCCAGAGAATAGGACCAGTGGGCAGGATTCCCCCCAGCTAAGACCCGTGTGTAGCCCCCCCCTCCCCCCGAGAAGACCAGTGTGTAGGACCCCCCTCAGAGAAGACCAGTGTGCAGGAGCCCCCCGAGAAGACCAGTGTGCAGGACCCCACCTCCCCCCACCCCCCAGAGCAGACCAATGTACAGGACCCCCCCCCCCCCCCCCCCCACCCCCCTGTGTGTAGGCCCAGTGGAGCAGCTCGTTGTCTGCTGGTTATCCGGCCTCTGTTCTGTTCTGTTCTCCTGAGGAGAAGGAGCTGAAGGAACGTAAAGAGTCTCCGGGTCCAAGACTCACTATTAAACCACTCTGTTGCTGCACAAGTTTGCTCCCGAGTTCTGGTAGTTTCTCTCTTGGCTATGGTTCACCTCACTCACACGAGCCCACTCTTCTCTCTCCTTACTTTTCTATCCAGTTACTGTCTCCTACCTTGTTCCCCCCCCCCCCATCTTCTCCTTCTTTCTTCTCCTCTCTCCCTCGCTCCTCTCTGGCCTCCTGGGTTATTGGAGCAGGGAGCGGTCCTCTGAGACCACTTAGAGGTAGACCAGTTGAGCTGCAGAAGAAGAACAAGATGAAGGAGCAGGAAGAAGGAAAGGAGAACGCATGAGTGAGAGAGAGCGCCAGACAGTAGATAGATAGATGGATGGAGAAGGAGGGAGAGAGAGAGGGAGAGAGGGAGAGAGAGAGAGAGAGAGAGAGAGAGAGAGAGAGAGAGAGGCAGAGAGCGAGAGTGAGAGAGAGAGAGATGCAAGCCTGAGGGAAGTAGGGATAGAAGAGGAGAGGAAGTTTTTGCCGTCAAGGTCGACTGCTGCTCACTCACTACAGTTACTTCACACACACACACACACACACACACACACACACACACACACACACAGACACACACAGTCACACGCACTCTCACACAGTCACACATATACACACAAACACACACACAGTCACACACATAAACACACACACACACACACACACACACACACACACACACACACACACACACACACACACACACACACACACACACACACACACACACTATTAGTATACATTTCCTGCGTTTCCGTGTGTATTCAGATCAGTGATTACGATCACATGGCCGACACAGACTTTCTGCTTTCTTCTTTTCTAATTGAATGAAGAAGCGGTCGGTTTCTTACACTGTGTGTGTGTGTGTGTGTGTGTGTGTGTGTGAGAGAGAGAGATCGAGAGAGAGTGTGTACGTGGGTGTGTATGTGTGTGTGTGTGTGTGTGTGTGGATACAGTAAGCCGTCAGGATTCATCCTCACAGCCTTCAGTTCATCCTCTAAACAGAGCTGCTAAGTCAAGGTTAAGTACTTAGCTCATGAGCACAATGTGAGGGTCCCATCTGGGGGGGCTTTGAGCCCCAACCCCTCTGATCTCGCCTGCGCTCCCAGTGAAGGGTGTGAGCCGGAGGATTAGAGACCAGGAGGTTTCCCTGCCTGGTCTCCTCTGAGGGACGCCCAGCCGTAGACAACGTCTTCCCCCTCGCCCTCTCCTCCACAGGTCTCACCGTCTAACGTGTGTTCTCTCTCTCTCTCTCTCTCTCTCTCTCTCTCTCTCTCTCTCTCTCTCTCTCTCTCTCTCTGTTTCTGTGTGTAGGAGCAGAGTGGTGAAAAGACCAACAACGGAACACACTACAAGCTGCAGCTCCTCTACAGCAACGGTGAGTGATGAAGCCTGATGTGGTTTGGGTTCTTCCTCTCCGTTGGTCTCCTGGTTTTAATGGTTAGAAGAGGTCTGATTCAGAAGAACATCAAGTTCAGCGTGAGGTTCGTCCAGACAGGGTCGTGCTGGAGGGGGTGGGAGGGACCTTGACGTCCAGATGAACAGCGTCTCTTCGTCCTCTGTGTAGCTATGAACGGTTCACCTGTAAAAGGGCCTGTTAAGGCTTTACTGCTGGTGGTAATAGCCGTTCAATATATTGACCTGGTGTTCAGTGGTGGTCCTCCATACACTACAGTACATCCATGCAGGCTGATCATTCCAGACAATTACGCAAACATAGGAAGCATTCAGAAAGAGAGAAAGAGAGAGAGAAACAAAGGCAACAAAGATGTTTGATATAAGGCTGTTCAAAATGTGAACATGGAAACAGAAGGGCAGCATGACTGACTAGACCCCCCAACTCCCCCCCCCCCACCGGTACCCCAGCGATCACAAACATCTTTTAATCTCCTAGACACCCCTCCGATTCGCTTGGGTTGGAGTCCCCAATACTTCTTGAAGTACCGAGTACTTACACGTTTCTGTCGCTTCAAAGGAGAGCCCTGCGCTCGTTGAAAACCCGCGCTCACCAAAGTGTTGCTCAGAAGGAAACGCCTGGGCACCGCGAGGAGCGCTTCAAATCCCCGCTCGCTCCTCCGCACCTGAGCACGGCTCTGCCGCGGCTCCTCGCAGGAGGAAGCCGCTCCCAGGCCTATATATGGGCACGCGGCCCCCCGGTGCCCTGCATCAGAGAGGGGAGCTGGAGAAGCCGTTCCCAGGAGCCTCCGCAGCGCTGCCATCCCCATGGCACCCATGGGAGAAAAGATGAAAGACGCCTTTCTGAGCAGAGCCCTATCTATATACACCCTCAGCACACACACGCGCACGCACACATGCACGTACACACACACACACACACGCACAAAAGCACACGCACGCGCACACACGCACAAAATGACGCACACACACTCACACACACACACACACACACACACATGGGATTGTACATCAACAAACACACAAACATGCATATACACACTGTACATGTGAGTGCGTCAACAACACTCCTTCTCTTGCACTTAATCTGAGCCCAACCCTCCAGCGATACCCAAGGAATATCAATCAGGACTTTGATGAGGGAAACACATTTCAAAAGTAATTCCGATAAAGGCGCAAAATCCTTGCAGAGTTGAAGGAGTAAACAGAACGGCTTTGGGACTCGACCAACCCTCTGCTGTTGACCAGGAAAGCTGTTAAAGGGATGGGACCCTTTAACAGCTTGCATTTAAAGGGTCCCATCCCTGCTGTAGGACTGTAGGGGATGTCCCTGCTGTCCCCTACAGTCCCAACGCAGCTCTGGATTGTTTTCTGTTTGCTATATCAATATTTTAGCCATTTTGTATTACATAATTGCATAGTGGGCCTTCTCAATGCATATTTCTTTTTTTTGTCAGATTGTTTTTGAAATTGTAAAAGCAAACTGTAGAAATCGAATTAGTCTCTTAATCCCAGATGGACACCCAGTTGCACTAAGAGATGTGTGTAGATATAAGATTAAATCCTTGTTTTAAAACGTGTTTAAAACAATGTTTAAAATGTTTTACAGATTTACATTTGCATGTATTTGCAGGCTACAGTCTCCTGTTTTAAATACTTTGCTTTTAGGAAACTTGAGGACTCCTGAATCTGACGTTGTTGTTGTTGTTGTTGTTGTTGTTGTTGTTGTTGTGGTTTCAGGCGTCCGGACGGAACAGGATCTTTACGCCCGTCTCATCGACTCGGTCACCAAACAGGTGGGTCCCTCTCCTCACCGCGACGGGGAGCGTACGGGACAGCCCATTGGTCCATTAAGTGTTGAGGGGAATCTAACCTGCTCCTCTCCACTCCCTCCCTCCAGCCCATCACCTACGAAGGTCAGAACAAAAACCCAGAGATGTGCAGAGTTCTGCTGACGCACGAGGTGATGTGCAGGTGAGTCCCACACACACACACACACACACACACACACGCACACACACACACGCACCACGCACACACACACACACACACACACACACACACGCCCCTCACTTGGCCCTCACTCCCGGATTGGCGGTCCTATGAGGAGACGTACCGGGGTACAGGAAGCTTAGGTTGGAGACAGGCAGAAAGAGAGACAGGCAGAAAGAGAGACGGGCAGACAGACAGACAGACAGCCAGACAGACAGACAGACAGACAGGGGTGTGAAGGTGGGGTAGTGACCCGGGGACGGTGGGCTGGGGGGGGGGGGGGGGGTTGATGAGGGAGGCCGAGGAGCTGTTGGGGAGGGGGGACAGAGAGGGGGGCGGGGGCTCCATTGTGTGACCAGCAGATGCCGAATGTGACTCACAGCTGGCTAATAACAGAGCTGGGGAGGCAGAGGGCAAGCGGCACAGCTGGGGAGTGAGCGCTCCTGACGGAGGGGGGGGGGTGGGAGGCAGGAGCGGGGTGACGCGAGGTGTAGAGGTGGCAGATGGCTAAGGGGTGGGTGCACTTTTGTTATGCAGCGGAGGGGACTGCAAAGGGGGCGGGAGGTTTGGGAGGGGCCCCTCGGACAGGACTGCTGACGAATGGGTGATGCTGTGAGACTGTGTGCGCGGGCGTGTGTCTGTGTGTGTGTCTGTGTGTGTGTGTGTGTGTGTGTGTGTCTGTGTGTGTGTCTGTGTGTGTGTATGTGTGTGTGTGTGTGTGTGTGTCTGGGTGTGTGCGTGTGTGTGTGTGTGTGTGTCTGTGTGTGTCTGTGTTTGTATGTTTGTGTACACATATGTGTGTGTGTGTGTGTGTGTGTGTATCTGTGTGTGTGTATATGTGTTTGCATGTGGGTGCGTGTGTTTTTGCGTGTGTGTGTGTGTGTGTGTGTGAGTGTGCGTGTCTGATTGTGTTTATGCTCGCTGCCTGGTATTCATGTTTGTGCGTGCGTGTGAACGTGTGTGCCATGAGTCTGGCTGGGTGGGGTTTGATTCTGAAATCAATGTGACAGATTGCCTGGCTGGCTTCTCCGCTGTGATTGGTCTCTTGCTGTTTGTTGGGAGTGCTGTTGTACCTTCTCTCTTTCTCTTCTTCTTTTGTCCATTCTTCTCCTCCCTCCCTCGCAGCCTTTGTTCGCCTCTGGATCTGCGCCGACTCCGGGGGTGTGTGTGTGTGTGCGTGTGTATGTGTGTGAGTGTGTGAGTGTGTGAGTGTGCGTGTGTGTGTGTTTGAGTGTCTGTGAATGGGCCAAACAAAGAGTAGAGTCCTTTTGCTTGGCTTTCTTCTGACTCTACTGTTTTATTTCCCCTTCTCTCTCTCTCTCTCTCTCTCTCTCTCTCTCTCTCTCTCTCTCTCTCTCTCTCCCTGTTTTAGTCGCTGTTGTGAGAAAAAAAGTTGTGGAAACCGCAACGAGACGCCCTCTGACCCCGTGATCATCGACAGGTAACACAACAAACACTTGATGAAAACCCTCCACCATCTCAGCCTCACTTCTGCTCTCATCGTCCCTTTGT
>NC_140275.1:18703732-18735272 GCF_964030765.1 Micromesistius poutassou | reverse complement strand
TCTCTCTCTCTCTCTCTCTCTCTCTCTCTCTCTCTCTCTCTCTCTCTCTCTCTCATCTCTCTCTCTCTCTCTCTCTCTCTCCTCTCTCTCTATTTAGACAATGTTCAAATCTTGCCAAAGTTACCCCTTCCTCCTTTGTGATGTTTGAACTCCCCAAATGTTACTGGGTTATGATTCTCTCATTAATGATGCTTCAGTTCCCCGCCGTCTGGGGGCTGCACAGAGCTCTGTGTGTAGAGCTGTGTCGAGTCCCGTGGCCCGTGAGGAGTGGTCAGCGGAGTTAGCCTCTACGCCGGGCTCCATAACAGCGAATGTTTTCGCTCCCGTTTACGTTGTGTTTACAGCGGCCACACAGGGGGATGTGTTTTATGCTCATGTGAAAAGGCAGTTTTCCGTCAGTACTGATTAACGCTGATGAATGCCTATGATTCATTTTTGCGTGAGCGGGCTCCTCTCCTGACGTGGTGTTGCTGCTGATTGGGGCCATGTGTGGAGCGCTCGGTGTGGAACACTTATGTGGAACAGATGCCTCAACGCATCGGTTCAGAACCGAGGAATCATAGAGGAGGCAAACTATTAGGAAACAACTGTTCTCTGTTGTTTCCCGTGCCATGACCAAACTGGTATTTATTTTGAAACAACTAATTGGCAGTGAGTTTAGTAATGGGCCGACTAGCTGAGCGATGTAGCTAGCTCACAGCTAACCCTTTGCAGGGCTGGTTTGGGCTGAGCTGTGTAGCTAGTAGCTAGCTCACAGCTAACGGTTGCAGGGCTGGTTTCATGTGGAGTCTGGGAAACGAGGCAGATGCGGACAAAGGGGATGTGGAATATGTGACACGGATACAGAAGGCAGCAGGCAGAGCATAAAGGGCAGCCCCCCTGTGGTGCCGCTGTGGAAAATGATCCCATGCTTTTAAAACCTGGACTTAGGTCTGTGTTTAGTTTCTTGTTGAGTGTCCCATGAAGGGTTAGGGCTCACCCTCTCTGGGGCAAGTGTTTGAGCTACAGCTCGCTTTTCAACGGACGACAGTTGATATCTGAATATTGGAGTGAAATCGTTTTCTCTGGTTAGTTACAGTGTTTCAAAGGAGCAAGCGTACTAAGTAGCAATAGTACATATCTTTAATCCTGCCTCATCTGGTTTATTTGTCTTTAGGTTCTGTGCGCCGTTCATTGTATTCCAATGTTTTTATCGTGAACTGAACAAGGCTCAGATAAAGACACACATGTAGAAGCTCAAGGGAAACGTGCTCACATCTTTCCTCTGACCCAAAGATCCCCTCCTCTGATTCTCAGCGTGCGCCGCCTCTCCTCAGCAGCGTCTTGTGTGAGGGTGAATCACGCTACCAGACCAAAACAAACAACAGCAATATTCAACTTTTGCAACCACAATAGAGAGAGAGGGGGGGGGGAGTGGTGTGGGTAGGGGGGGTGTGGGCAGAGGGTCCTCGACTTCTTATTAATTATGCAAGATTAGTCTAATTATAATTCAGTAAATGAATGTGTGGCAGAAGGTGCGAGGCAATGGGGATGGGAGATTTGCATGTTAAGTGGGCAGGGGAAGCGGCTAATGCATGCTAATATATGCCTCAACGTCTCGCTTTAATTTCAGCGTTTGCAGCTGTGTGCGTCCGGACTGAGGGGGGGGTGAAAAGTTGACTGTGTGTGATTTTGGGAGGGGCAAAGGTAGGGGGGGGGGGGGGTGTCAGTATATGAAAGTGTGTGTGTGTTTGTGTGTGTTTGTGTGTTTTTGTGTGTGTGTGTGTGTGTGTGTGTGTGTGTTAATGTTTAATATGTTGTTACATAAACAGGAATGATTAGATAGATGAAGGCCAGCAGCATTCCAGAAAGTTAGCGTGTGGGGGACAGAGAGTGATGACATTGACCTGATCATGGCCTCGTAAAACCACCACCACCACACCACCACACCACCACACCACCACTACCACCACCACCACCACACCACCACACCACCACCACACCACCACACCACCACACCACCACCACCACCACCACACCACCACACTACCACCACCACCACCGCTCCCACACCGCTGCCACTCCACGCGGTCAGGGGGCTGGAATAATGCCCTCTTCTGATTGGGTGAACACAAAGCGACCACAGAGCAGGTGGCGCGGAGTGTTACAGCAGCCTGAGGCACCGCCCAGTCACTGGGGCTGAGAATACACCCCAACCCCACCTCTACTGCCCCCCCAACCCCACCTCTACTGCCCCCCCCACACCACCTCTACTGCCCCCCCACCCCCAACGCTCCATCCCCTCCTCTACTGCCCCCCCAACCCCTCCTCTACTGCCCCCCCACCCCTCCCGCGGTCTCAGATACGGGGAGGTATGTTGCCATGTCAATGGCCGGGGGGGTTCAACGAGATGTAGAGCTGTGAGAGTGACCGCAGCTCCTAGCATCACGCAGAGCTACTTGCGCCACGCAGAGCTCCTTCCTTTAGCACACGCTGGTCAACATGTTTCAGAAGGAGGGGGCGGGGGGGGGGGGGGGGGGGGGGCAGAGTTCACTCATCCAGCACAGAAAGGAAGGTGATCTGGGATAAGCTATGACATGGGGAGAGGTGGAGAGGAGGAGAGGTGGAGAGGAGGAGAGGAGGAGAGGAGGAGAGGAGGAATCAAGGTGTAGCAGAGGGTTGTAGAGCAGGCGGAGAGGGAAAGAGTCGCTGACTGGGATTAAAAAAATACATGTATTTATCTTTTTTTACACTTTTCCACACTCGCCCCGGCTCAAGCAGATATTTGGGGTGGAGGTCGAAACTCTCACAGATAAATTCGAATCACCGACAGCCAACAACAATATTGATTGTCCTCCACTGAAATAGCTCAAATAATGAAATATTGGACACAGTTTTGGAAGCCCCGGGCGGTTTTGTAAGTCCTGTTCACGTGGGAGCGAGCTCGAGGGGGAGTGATGACAGAGGGAGAGAGAGAGAGAGAGAGAGAGAGAGAGAGGGAGAGAGAGGTAAAGGATTAGCAGTCACTGGGAGGGTCCGGGGCTGTGTGGCCAAAATGGAGTCCCTCGGTTGAAGTGACATATATTTAGTAGAGAGCGCGGTGTGGGTGGGATTGGAGAGACCATATACTAAACCTTCTCCTGGAACATCCCTTATCTTCCTCCTGCTCTTCTTCACTGCTGTTGTTGCTTAATTGGAACATTAACGTGTGTTTGTGTGTGTGTGTGTCTGTGTGCGCGTGCTTTTGCAAAAACAACTCAATGGACACCTGGTGATCTATCAATATTCTTGCCATTTGGCGTAACGACAATTCAACACAGAATATTTCCCAAAACAATATATATTACATATAAATGATATACATACATGAACATACATATATAAATATATATATATATATATATATATATATGCATATATAATTCTTCTCTTCCAATTAACTTTTCTGTCCCATTGTTATTGGAAATTAATATTCTCTCAAAACTAATTTTATCTCATTAGATTTAACACACACACATGCGCTCACACACACACACACACACACACACACACACACACACACACACACACTCAAATCATGGGTAAATGTTCTTGTTGTTTGCCTCTCTCTCTCTCTCTCTCTCTCTCTCTCTCACTCTCTCTCTTACCTCTCTCTCTCTCTCTCTCTCTCTCTCTCTCTCTCTCTCTCTCTCTCTCTCTCTCTCTCTCTCTCTCTTGCTCTCTCTCTCTCTCTCACTCATCCCTGTCTCTCCTTCTCAGCATAGGGACTTTGGGATTGCGGCAGAGCCGCGTTGCCATGGCAGCGGGCTCTGTTGCCGATCTGTGTACACCTGGGATTTGAAGTCTCTTTCCGTTCTCTTCCTATCATCCATTTATTCTATACATGTTTCTATCTCGCTCTCCGTCTTTCTCTCTCTTTCTCCAGCTTGCTTTGGACTTGCAGAGATGCTGTCAGAAACACACTCTCTCTCTCTCTCTCTCCCTCTCTCTCTCTCCCTCTCTCTCTCTCTCTCTCTCTCTCCTCAGTCTATGTCTCTCTCTCCGTCTCTCTCTCCTCTGTCTCCACCCTCCATCAGTCAGTGGAGAGCGGTGTACATAATGAGGCCCATACTGAGTGAGGAGGAGAGTAGAATAGTGCTGTGTCCGTACAACGCTGGGCTTCCATCGCCCTGTTTTTCCTCATCTTCTTCTTCGTAACATCTCTTCCTCTCACTGTCTCGTTGTCTCCTCCCTGCTTCCCTCCCCATTCCCTTGTGGGGGGTTCAAATATGGCACCGCATGTTGCCACGGTCCCCTGGGCCCCCCCGCGGCATACATCACTGTCTCCCGCTCTTACTTTGAAACGCACCAGCTCACTTCACTGGACTCCACACTTTTAGATTTCACATCTCTTGATTTAAAGAGTAATAACATTGACTCTCATAGTAAACCAAACAGCGTTTGATTGATGTCATCGCTGTGATGGCACGCACAAACACACACATAATATACACACACAAACACGCACACACACACACACACACACACACACACACACACACACACACACACACACACAAATATACACACACAAAGACACAAACAATCACAAACACACACACACACACACACACACACACACACACGTGGGTACAGGCAGAACTAACTTGCACGTAACCCCCAAAAGGAAAACAATGGAAGCTGTCTTCTAATCATAATTAACGTCTCCTTTGATTAGCGCTGTGCCCGGCCGGCCAGGCGCTGCTCCTAATGTCTTCATGCTCCTCTCCCGCGCCACGCTCCAACGTGTCCTCTTGTTTACCTCCGCAGGTTCTTCCTCAAGTTCTTCCTCAAGTGTAACCAGAATTGTCTGAAGACGGCGGGGAACCCGAGGGACATGAGGAGATTTCAGGTACGGCGCCGTGCGGAGAGACAGCTCTGTGAGCAGAGGGGAGGAGAGAGCGGGACTTAACATGTGCGGAGAAATGGATACAGTCAAAACAAAAGGCAATGTAGGCCGGCACTTAAAAAAAATCGGCTGCCACATTCTTGCATGAACACGGATACGGGGCCAGATTCACTCCACACGGTTCGCTCTCAGAAGGTATTTTCCGATGGCATGCATGGCGGAGAAAGTCAAAGGTGAATGTTAAGAATCAATATAGAGTCAGAGAAATGGAAAGAGAAACAAGAGGATTTGAGACGTGTGGGAGAGACGGGAGGGTGGAGGGGGGCAGGAAATAGGTTGAGGTGTTTCAGGAAGTTGTCAAGAATTGAGTGATTGGCTCCAGATGGAAGAGGTCATGCTCCGTGACCCAGGAAGTGGTCACAGGGGACACTCCCGCCTCACTTCCTCTGCTGTCTTTCAGCATCAGCGGCCAATGCCTAGTATTCCCCTCCTTCTCCCTCTCTGTCTTTTTCTCTCTCACACTTTCTAACCCTCCCTCCGTCTCCCTCCCTCTCGCTCCTTCTCTGCCTCCCACCCATGTAGTCCTCCATGTTGGTTTTAACTCCTGCATGGTGGGACATGGAGGAGTTATGAGGGGCCGGGCTCTTCAGGGGCCCTCTCCTCTTCAGGGGCCCTCCTCAGGGGCCCTCTCCGGGTTAAAAGGTGACGAGGACTGAGCAGCAGGCGCTTCTTGATCGATAATTTACAGTTATTTTCCCAAAGATCAGGCTCCCCATACCTCACACGTTTCCTTTCCTGTTCCCTTTGGGTTCAGTCTCTCCTCTCCTCCAGATGACTGCCATGTGTTGACCCTGATCTAGCTGGGTTCTCTTTTATTCTGTGGAACTGAGTTCTTTAGTTTTAGTCACAGAACCATTAACATCAAAGTAATGATGACAAAGTGAATGAAGGAATTCTCTGGCCTTCACTCCAAAAAATATGAGATTATCTCAAAAGATTAGTGCATCATATTATATCAAGAATCAGGAGCAGTTTATGCTCAGGAAGTTTTCCTTGGTAATCTAAGGGGTCCCAGAGGGGCCCGGTCTTACCTACAACCCCCTTACCGTGCTGATGTCCTCCCCTCAGGTGGTCCTGTCCAGCACGGTGACGGTAGACGGCCACATCCTGGCCGTGTCCGACAACATGTTCGTCCACAACAACTCCAAACATGGCCGCCGCGCCCGGCGCCTGGAGCCCGGCGAGTCGGTGGAGAACGCCATGGAATATGGTACGGATTATAGCACCGATACACACGGCATACAAGGGACTCACCAGGAGTCGTCAGGTGTCTCATCGCCGTCTCCAAGGCTTTTAATTGGAATGATAATTATTAATAAACACCATAAATATTGGTCAGACCTTCTTTTACCGAAAGTCATTGTGCGTAGTTCGTTCTGTAGACCTTCTCCGTGGACTAACCTGGCCCCTCTCTCCCTCCAGCGACGCCCTGCATCAAGGCCATCAGCCCCAGCGAGGGCTGGACCAACGGCGGGGCCATGGTCATCGTGATCGGGGAGAACTTCTTCGACGGCCTACAGGTGGTGTTCGGCAGCATGTTGGTGTGGAGCGAGGTGAGGGACACGATGACCTGCAGCGTGTTGTAAACTGTAGGTCCAATGTTAATGTGGTAGCTTGATGCTAGCCAGGTACAGTACTGATTCCCTTTATCCCTCTGGTTCCTCCTAGTTGATAACGCCTCACGCCATCCGAGTGCAGACGCCTCCTCGCCACATCCCCGGCGTGGTGGAAGTAACGCTGTCCTACAAATCCAAACAGTTCTGCAAAGGCGCCCCAGGCCGCTTCATCTACACAGGTAAGAGAGCTGCTCTTCCACCGGGAACACAGAAGCCCATCTGTTGGGACACCCAAGGTTCTCAACAGAGCTTTAGAACAAACATCAACCTCACCCGCTCCTCAATTAACTGTCTTACTCTGTCTTAAACTGTATTCACTCTTAGTCACATTTAAGAGGAGCTTCTCCACTACTCAACTGTTCATGGAGCTTTCTCCAGGGATGCAGTGGTCATTTAAAAGAGCTCTTTGTTCCCAAAGAATTATCTGCAACTTTCTTTGACAGAACCACACGCATGTTGTTCTTTCTTTCCAGCCCTGAATGAGCCGACCATAGACTACGGCTTCCAGCGCCTGCAGAAGGTCATCCCCCGACACCCCGGGGACCCCGACAAACTAGCCAAGGTCAGTACATGGGGACCCTGATAAACTAGCCTAGGTCAGTACATGGGGACCCTGATAAACTAGCCAAGGTCAGTACATGGGGACCCTGATAAACTAGCCTAGGTCAGTACATGGGGACCCTGATAAACTAGCCTAGGTAAGTACACGGGGACCCTGATAAACTAGCCTAGGTCTGTACATGGTGGGTCATGTGAGCCCTGTTCCTTTCCATCCATCAAGACATTATTTCATCCCACCCTAGGCATTGAATTAATGAATGTATTGTTGTTTTGTTTGCAGGAGATGCTACTGAAGAGGGCGGCGGACCTGGTGGAAGCTCTCTATGGAAACCCTCATAGCAACCAGGTAAACAAGCACCTCACCACAGCTGCGTGTCTCTAAATCAACTTTCTTTAACGGGTTGGTCCCATTAAGATTCAAATCTCTTTTGCAAGAGATGCATTTAAAACACGTTAAATTTACTTACGTACGAACATATAACAGAGGCTACAAGTTTGGACAATAGCTCAAATAAACCTTCAGGTTCCACATGGTTCCCATTGACCACACACACCCTGACTGTACTGACGCTCTCTGTGGTCTCCTGCAGGACATGCTGCTGAAGCGCGCGGCGGACATCGCGGAGGCGTTGTACAGCGTGCCGCGGCCCCACAGCCAGCTGCAGGCCCTGCCCAGCTCCCCGGCCCACGGCAGTGTCATGGGCCTGGGGGCCTACCCCTCCCAGCTGGGGGTCAGCATCGGGGAGCCCCTGCAGAGCAGCCAAGGTGAGGACAGCGGGCAGACCTAGACCTGGACCTAGAAGTAGACCGAGGTCAACAGTTCTAAAGGACCGCCCTGTGTTTTCAACACCGGAGCATCTGAGTGGTTAATAAGCATTGACCATGGGATGTTTGACCTGATCTGGTCTTCCAAATAACTTTATCTTTCCAAGTAACAATAAGGAACACACTGACTCAATCCAATGTGCAGTTCAATGCTAATGATCCTTTAAGTAGAGCGCAAACATATCAAATATAAAGAAGGGTTAAAAAAAAAAGCTTAGCAGACAGTATTTGAAGAAATATTATACTTCTACTAGTACTTCTCTGGTACTATAATAATACAAAGAAGAAGAAGTACTATACTAGTACTTCTCTGGTACTATAATAATACAAGAAGAAGTACTTCTACTAGTACTTCTCAGGTACTATAATAATACAAAGAAGAAGTACTTCTACTAGTACTTCTCAGGTACTATAATAATACAAAGAAGAAGTACTATACTAGTACTTCTCTGGTACTTTAATAATACAATAAGAAGTCCATGTATGCTAACACTGAGTCTGTCCTTGTCTCCAGGGTACATCCGTAACTCCAGCAGCCTGTCTCCTCGTGGCTACTCCACCGCCTCCACCCCTCAGCACTCCAGCTACGGCAGCGGGGGGATGAGCGGGGGGTACGGCTCGGTCCCCATGACCAGCCTGGGGGTCCCGGGGTCCCCTGGCTTCAGCAGTGCCTCCCCTACGGGCTCCCCTTACGGTAGGACCACACTCTGTCTGTTTCTGTAGAAGCCCTCAACAAGGGGCTGTGAACCCGTAATATCACGCTCTCAACAAGGGGCTGTGAACCCGTAACATAACCCCCCTCAACAAGGGGCTGTGAACCCGTAATATAACTCAACAAGGGGCTGTGAACCCGTAACATAACTCAACAAGGGGATGTGAACCCGTAACATAACTCAACAAGGGGATGTGAACAAAACTCAACAAGGGGATGTGAACCCGTAACATAACTCAACAAGGGGCTGTGACCCCGTAACATAACTCAACAAGGGGCTGTGAACCTGCAGGGACAGGGCTAGGGGTTATTGCCATAGCTGTGTCTGATTGGCTGAAGCGAACTCCAGCTGTAATTCACTTGGCACCAATTTGAGCCAATCAGCGACATCAATTGCATTGACCTGTGTACACTTGGATCGTGTTTTTTCTACTTTCTGGCTGGTCTTGCATTAATGTATCGATGTATCGTATAATAATTATATATATACAGTATATATATATATATATATATATATATATATATATATATATATATATATATATAATAATCCTGCCTACCAAGTCCAAAACACGGCGTCCATTGTGCAGGGTTGGTGTTTGTGTGAAAATTCAAAGTCTTCTTTGTCGTCCGCAGTCATGCCGTCCAGCCCGACCATCACGGGGGGCTCCAGCTCCTCCTCGTCCCTCCTGCCCTTCTCCTCCTTCCCCTCCACCAAGCAGAAGAGTGCGTTTGCCCCCGTGCTGCGGCCCCAGGGGTCCCCCTCCCCGGCCTGCCCCGCCTCGGGGGTCAGCTTCAGGGGGAGCCACCCCACGCACTACCTGACCCCCCTCTCCGAACTCACCAACGCCGTCTAGCCACTGGACGCTGCTCCCCGGCCACCCCCTGCCGCCCCCCCCCCCCGGCCTTCGCCCCCCCCGGCCGGCGGATCATGGATGTACAGTCAATGAAGGAAAGGAAGGAAGAAGAAAGCAGAACAGAATCCTAGTTTGGGTTTGTTTGTTGGTTGTGTGTTGTCTCTGTTTTCCTCGAGCGATGACGGGCCTCGCCCCCCCGATGTAGCAGTGCACCCCCCCCCCCCCCCCCCCACCCCACCCCCACCCCCTCGGACCTCCTCGGCTCTTGAACTAGGAGGACACGAGAGAGAGACTGATGAGCGTAGCTCCCACCTCCCTGGCGCCCCGGCCCTGCTCGGCCCAGCTGGAAGACAGGATCCGTCCCAAAGATGAGCCCCCGATCCAGAGACACGGAGGCTCTTTACCGCCAACCACAAGACTGGGAGAGCTCTCCACCTGATACTCTTTTCCTTTCTTTTCTCTTTCGAAAGCCAATCAGGGAGGACTGCACTGGCCTGATGGAGACGTCTGAGCCTTGAAATCAGAAGGGGGGGATTAAGTCAAACTCCCCATTCCTTTCCTATGGCCGGGGTGAGTGGGCAGGGTTTGATTCTTCCCCAAACTGCCATGAGAGAAAGTTGGCAGATTCCCTAAGGGGAGCACTGGTTTGGATGAAGGACAACTGGGACAGCTCTGATAGGTTGAATCTCTGCAGCAGGGCGGGTCTGTGTGGACACACCCCCATAGGCATGTTTGTACATTGTCTGTGAGTTAGCAAGAGATTTTTTTGTAGTAGACTTTTTGAAGACGACTTACATTCCGTGATATAGACCCTTATTTTTTTGTTTCAATTGATACGGTTTCGCAAGGGAAGAAAGGTGTCCCTTGTTTATAACTACAGGGAATCATATATTGATTTATTTAAGAACAAACAATTTAACTTATTATAGTTAGTTTAGGGAATAATATAAATGTGTTTTATCAGCGCCTGATCCTTTTTTTGTGTTATTACAATAAGGTTAATTTACAAATGTCCATCACTCTAAAACGATGTACATCTAAGAGGAACTTCAAACCAATTGTTTTGTACTGAAACGTTCGGAGGTTGCTTATTACAAAATAAATCACGATTTATCACACTCACACAATACAATAAATGGAATGCCCTTGCTATAAAGGGTACATTAGTTAGCCTTATTTTTATTCATTTTATTTGTATGCATGCTTTTTCACATTGATGCCCTTATATTATTTAATTTCACATTGCAAATTTTTAAGTATAAATTATTAGATATATGTTTTTATTGTTTCATATTAAGTAGTTCAAGTCAACGTTTCTCATCACTATGCAGTACAGAATATAAATTAGCACAAACCGGAAAAAGCAACTGACAAATTGGATGCCTATAAACATAACACGTCAACATGAATTATGTTTAAACACAAAGGTACAAATTCATACTCAGGATATGACAGAAGAACAGAGAGAAAATGTATTAGTGTTTCGTTGATTTTATTTATTTAAAATTTTATTAGCATTTAAAAATATGTTTTGGAAACCTTTTTCCTTTGAAATGGTATAAGAATTGTTCCAAATGTGGTTTGTATATCTCCCAGGTGTAATTATATTTTGTGCTCCAAATAAAATAATTCCAAAAAACAAGCACATTGTTGGGTTTGGTTTTATTTCAGCTCCTCTGCTGAGCAGTGAGAAGCCGTCTCGCTCTCCGCTTGGCCAGCCCTGGTGCACAGCGACAAACACACAAGTCCATTCCGAGCCATCCATTATCCTGTAGATATTCCCAGGGCTCCGCGGTTCCCGGTGTTTCTCCGTATCTCCCGAGCGGAGCCGCATCTATTCCTGACTGTGGCCGTCACCTGGGCTTGCGGCAGCTTGCTGCTCTGTGTGTATACATATCTGATGAGCCATGGAGTGTTAATTGTGACGCCGGCGTTAAAGACTGAGTAGGGCACGTCAAAATACACCTCCCCCCGCTACCACCCCCCCCCCCCCCCCCCCCCTCCTCTCCTCCGTCTCCATCCAAGAGCCGGCCTCCTTGTTGTTCTGCTGAGGACCGGGCCCCTGGGGCCTCCCTGAGCGCCTCAGGAGTATCACTTTATATCTTACACTCCTCCTCCTCCCCTCCTCGTCTTCCTCCTCCTCTCCTCTCTCCTCCTCTCCTCCTCTCTTGCTCTCTTGCTCACCTTCTCTCCCTCCCTGCTGAACTACAGGCATGCGCATGGCTGGTGCTGCTCTCTCTCTCTCTCTCTCTCTCTCTCTCTCTCTCTCTCTCTCCCTTCTCTCTTTCAGTTTGTGTTTGAAGCCCTCATCCCCCTCTTCTCTCACTCCATTCGTCGTCCCCTCTCCACTAATGTAATTAGCACTGGTAAAGAAGGCCGGTTAATTACTGCCATTTTTTTTTTGATCAGGTAATTAATGTTATGCCAGGAAACAGCAACTGTTTCATTAACGCAGCGCTCAAAGCAGTGAAGGGGGAGGGGTGGGGGCACGGGGGAGGGAGGGAGGGAGGGATGGGGGGCGGGGCAATGGATGTGTGTCTGTGTTGTTGTGTGTTCTTCATGTACAGACAAGAAGGGCACAGGACTCCAGGAGAAAGCCTGTAGGGTCTGAACCCTCTCAAGACATCCTCCACCTCCCCTCACCTCTCCATCCTCCACCCTTCTCTCATCTCTCTATCCTCCACCCTTCTCTCACCTCTCCATCCTCCACCCTTCTCTCATCTCTCCATCCTCCACCCTTCTCTCATCTCTATCCTCCACCCTTCTCTCACCTCTCTATCCTCCACCTCCCCTCACCTCTCTATCCTCCACCTTCCCCTTAGCGCCTCATCCACCTTAGCACCTCACCCCTCCACCCTCTGCGCTGGTCATCCCCAGCTCTGTCTCTCCATCCTGAGCAAACGTCTCCAGAAGCCTCCTCTCTCCTCCTCTCTTCTCCTCCCTCCTCCTCTCTCCTCCTCCGTCTGCTTTGTCTATAAAGATCAAGTGGCACTTGTCAATTGGCAGAGCGAGGCTCTCCTCCCCTCCGCTGTTCTCCTCCTTCCTCGCTGTGCTGCTAATTTGACAAGTTAAAGTCAGCCTCTGGTTGTCAGCACCTCGGCGTGGCTCTCCTCAGCAGCGCTACCTTCTGCCCGGCGGTGCAGCGACCAGATGCTCCTCTTCCAGATGACTGTTCTGTTTATTGTTGTTGTTTTAGCGCCGCTGCGATCACGCCGCCCCGTTTACTGTCTTGTGATCACTCTGCCGCCGCCGCTAAGCAGCGGAGGCAGGCCCCACCTGCTCTACATCTACATTACTGCTCCGTCAGGCGTGGCGTCGCACCACCACCGCGCCGCCGCCGCTGCCGCTGCCGCCGACGTGACGGAGGCGGAGAGCCTCCTCGCCACCGAGTTAGTAAAGTCAGGCGCTGGTACAGTGGTGATGGTTTAGTACGTTAGCACTGTTGTGTGTTGCTGCAGAACAATACAATGGAAGGCGTGAACCCACAGTCAGAGTACGGCCCGTCCCCTCCCTCTCTGGGGATGTGTTTGTGTTTATATACCCAATTAGCCCTCCGGCCACCGCATGGCCGTGCATTAGGCTGACATTAGCCCCCGGTGTATATAACACGACCGAGTGTGTGTGTGTGTGTGTGTGTGTGGAAGGGTAAAGGGGGTTGGGTGGGGGGGGTTGAGTGTGTGTGTGTGTGTCTGTGTCTCTGTGCATGTGTGCGTCTAATGTGGTAAACCTCTTTTTCATTCCCCACATCATTTCCAGGACTGCTTGGCTTATTAGGCAGTGGAGGTGGGGCCTGACCGCGGAGGGGACGGTTCTGTTAAATAGATTGGTGCCTGGCCGGGACCCTCCCGGACGGAGCTGTTTGCCTTTGGCCGCTCGCTAAAGCCTGTATTGTTGCCCATTAGGGCGCCGGACCCCCATGCCTCCTTTTCTCAAAATGAATACCCCCACCCCTTCTGCCGTTCCCCTGGGTGTCAGCAGAGTGGGGTGGCAGATGGGACAGACAGAGAGCTGCCCCATGAGACCCCCCCCCCCCACACACCCTCCCCCACAATCACACACTCACAACTCTCGCACACACGCGCACACACACGCACACACACACACACACACACACACACACAGGGCGGCGAGCACACACACACTCACTCACACGGGCCCGCACACACACACACACACATAGCCGTGTGCACACACAAACACACGCACACACCTACACACACAGACACACTATCAAACCCATACACACACAAAAAATGCTCAATCTCCTTATTTCTTTTCCCCTTTTGTCACTATGTCGCACATATATAACCTATTTCCTTTCCTCTCTCTCACAAACACACACACACACACACACACACACACACACACACACACACACACACTCTCTCTCTCTCACACACACACACACACACACACACACACACACACACACACACACACACACACACATAAAACAGCAACAACATATAGGCTTGCAAATTAATTTTGTTCATATACATATACAATTCATATACAAGGGCGAATATGGACAAATACATCTCCACACACACACACACACACACACACACACACACACACACAGAAACACACACAGACACAATCACAGACACACACAGATAGACACACAGACACAGGCACACAAACACGCACACACAGACCCCCCCCACCCACCCACCCACACACACACCCACACACACACCCACACACACACACACACACACACACACACACACACACACACATGCACACAAACACACACACATGCACACACACACACACACACACACACACACACACACACACACACACACACACACACACACACACACACACACACACACACACACACACACACACACATACACACACACTTCTCCCCTGCCCCCAGAAGCAAACCTCATCTGTCAGTCTGCTGCTTTTGTCCCCAACTCAGAGGTTTTCTGTGACGTCTCCGTCCCTTATGCTCCAGGTGGGACTCTGCGCATGTGCATATTATATATATATATATATATATATATTTATAATAACAACTAAATAAAAAAATAAATGAATTTCTAGGTAGGTGTTTATGTTTTTGGGTCTTTTTGTGTATCTGAATTTTTGGGTATAAAGTAATTAATGTGTGTGTGTGTGCGTGCATGTGTGCGTGTATGTGTGCACATGTATGTGTATATTAAGTGTTTTTATTTATGCGCACACACACTTCAGTTATACCAAGGCTTTATACATATGGACATTTAACAATACCTGTAACAATACATTGGGCTACATAAGCAATATACATGCCTACATGCATGCATACATACATACATACATACATACATACATACATACATACATACATACATGCATACATGCATACATGCACACACACACACACACACACACACACACACACACACACACACACACACACATACTTACATACATACATACATATAAACATACATACATACATACACACATACATACCAGGACTACATACACAGGGCTACATGCATAAAGCTACATACACAGGGCTACGTTTACCACAAAAACAGGGAAAGCTAAGAGAGGTAAAGACATTAGCCTAGATTTGTTTGACAAATACAGCCAAACAAAAACATACCCATTTTGTTTCTATAGGCTATTAATAGTTTTCCTTCGAAGGAAAATATCTAACAATTAGCAGGATAAAGGAGTTGGATGTAATTTGGCTGTTTTCAGGCGGCGGTCTGAGGTGAGGAGGCTCCGCGGTGGTGATTAATTACCGTCAGGCCGGCGGTGACGCTGGGGCCCAGCGGGGGGGGGCGGCCGCCGACACGGAGGGAGGACCGGCCCGGCTAATTGACCCGGCTTCTGTAAGGCCATCCATCAACCGTGGCCCGAGTGCCCCCGTAAGAAACACATTATTCAGGGGTAAGTTAGTTAACCAACTACCACCACCTCCTTCATTAACGCTGCTAGGGGTTCCTACATGTCCGTCTTTGAAGGCGCTTTTTACATTTGACCCCCAGTAGAAAATAAAATGATGACTTCCAAGAGTGGGATAAGGCCTCTGTAGTCAATGTCCTCACCTCTGCCATTCACAGCCCTTAACATTTCTTTCCTAATCGTTTCTGTGCGTTTGAGGTAGTTGGGGACCACTCTGTTGGACGGAGACTTCCCTCCGTAACTCAGACCTACACATGGATCAATCCAGACCTCTGGAGAGATAGAGGAGCTCATCCCACTTGTCTTCACGTTGGTGCGGCTTGTTAGCTTATCGATCTCCTGTCACGCTATCAAACATCCTGCTGGAATAAAGAGAGCTCTGACGGCTCTGAGACAAATGGTGGTTTCTTCTAAAAGGCGCTTCCCATCGATGAGGCTGACTGAACGTTGCATCTGGCTCGACGTGTAACAGCATCATCTGGGTTAGATATATCTAAGCTCCCAGAACATTTCCTCTCAGGCTCTGATTCCTCGTGCTCCGGGCCTGGGCAGCCTCCTCTCAGCCTCAATAAGACCCCAGGGCCCGTTCACAGTCCTCAACCCTTGTTTCCTGGGACCGCAGAGGACAGACGGGGTCTCCTGGGCTGTGGGAGAAGGTTCAGAGAGCAGAGATGGGGTCTGCTCATCACACCTGGCCGGGCCCAACATGTGGTTTCACTTCTGTCCTCCCGGGACTGTCCCTGGCTGCAGCGGGGAGCAGCAGGGAGATGGGGGGGGGGGGGGGGGGGGGAGTATATTTGAGTTGGTGTGCGGTGCAGACAGACGAGAGTGAAGCAGAGCCCTGGGGGATTCCCCATCGCTGAAAGGTGACATACACATACCACAGTCTGTTCCAAAACATCCTCCCTTAAATCTTCCTGGACCTTTGGAGGGTCAGAGCAGAAGAAACAACAACACAGAATGTAGGCCTACTCACTGAGCACTAGCCAATCACAAAGGAGTTTGCATTAGGGGGGTGTTGCATGCTTGTGTCTTTACCATTTGTGAATGCATGTGAGACGAGGACAACAGGATTTAGGAACAGGGAACTTTTAGTAAATCTTGGCAAAACAAAATGTAATGTTTAAACCAAAGGATTCATATTAGGGACAGCTTGCAAAGAAGGATGTAAACCATTAGATCGGAATAATGGAAGTGTGTTACTGATCGGTGCAACTGCCAACTTCACATTCTACTGCTTGTGGGCAGTAACAACCTCTATGGTTACAACCCCACAGCGCCATCTACCTGCCAACAGCGGAACGGCATCCTTAAACCTTATTCATTTTGTCATATTTGTTTAAAGTAATCCTTTCGGCTCCAGTGAGCTCCAGACAACATCCTAAGTATACAGATAGCACGAAATATGCTGTTGGTATTCGTGTGTGTATAGTGTGTATGTATGTATGTATGTATATGTAGGCCTATGTATGTATGTATGTATGTTTTGGTGTGTGTTAGAAAAAGAAACGGCGGAAAAGTGTTTTTTTTTACCACTCATTTGCTTAATCTATACTGCGGTGGCAGCACTGTAAACAAACTGTATCACAAACACCTTATTTATTCAACCTGTCCCCGCAATATGAATGCGCAAGAGGATATCTAATCAAATCAATCCATTCATTAGGAGAGCTGCTGGTATTTCTGCTTTTGCATTAATTTCATAGTCATTACCATATCAATTAGAGAAATCAGAGATCATGTAATTAAGGTTTAACCAAAAGCACCTGCTGTCTCTCTGTTGCTGTGCGTGTGTGCGTGTGCGTGTGCGTGTGTGTGTGTGTGTGTGTGTGTGTGTGTGTGTGTGTGTGTGTGTGTGTGTGTGTGTGTTCCATTGCTAATCTAATCTCTGGCCTTTGACAGGAATAGTTGCCATCAATCTAAGGCTGTCGGAATTCCGTTTTTTTTGTTTTGGTCCGTCTATGTTTATGCGGTATGGGCGGTGCTTGTTGGGGGCGGAGAACGACATGTTGTCATGGTGATCCAATTGATTGGCAGTCAACTGATTATATAGAAATAAGAGGGGAACAGGTGGGAAAAGGCGGTTTGCATTTAGTATTTCTTTAGAAGGAACAGATTGGGTGAAACGAAGTCTGTTCTGCCGACAGCCTCGTTGGTTGGGCTCTTGTTTCACCAGGTAACTGTACACGATGACAACAGATCTCAGGAGAGTAGACTCTAAACGCTCTTCATCGGAGGTTGTGGAGACAAATCTATGTTCTGCTGCATTATATGGTAAGGACCCTGGTGGTTCTCTGGTCTTTGGTGAGAACCCACGGGAAAACATGACATTTGCATTATTAGTGTTTTTTTGAAGAACTAACTGGAATTGTTCGTAAAAAAACGTGGATTATGGCCGTATCCTTATTATGATGATTCCTTTCACATCATTTTTGGGAATATTTTCATCAGTAAATTAACAGTCTGAAAGAAGGCTCAGCCAACTGTTTAACTTGAGTTTACAATCAATCGATCATCAGCACATTAAATATACACACTATAATTAAAAAGAGCTTGCTCATAAAGGTTTTGCATTCTGTCGAACAAATCTGGAGGTCTATGATATAGCAGAGGGCGGACTGCCCCCTAGCGGCCCGGGGACGGCAGTACGTGCGTCTCTTTCAGCCGCAGCACTGGGCCTCTTGTGCAGAGAAGACAGTTTCTCATGACTTATACAACCTCGATCTTGTCCCTTCATCTAACAACATGTTTACCATTGCACTATGTAGCATCACTTTTTGTTCAATAGGATCTTTCTACCTCATTCCATTATTTCCGATATTTGTCTATAATGGGAGATAAGCACTCTGAATGCCATTGGCATCACACAGTAAAGACGTTTAAATGAAAGCAAACCCCTGTTTGAGCTAGTCCATTCCAACTTTCAACTTTTAAAAAAAGCCTTCTGGTCGACAGTTTTTTTTCATTTAGGGGCGGGACTACCACCTGTTAACGCGTCTCCTATCTGTTGGCAGAATGCAATACAGACGTTTAGCCACTAGAGGGCGATGCACATCCACCTACATTTAATACCATGTGCATTTAAATCGAGTGCATTTAAATCTCGAATTTAAGTCTTCAGCCTTGACTTTAAAGAGTAGACCTGCAGTTAACTGGCAGTGTTCTAGATACCAGTTTCATAGGAACTGAACGCTGCTTTTCAATGTTTAGTTTTGTATTTGAGGACAAAGAGCAGACCGGTCCCAAAGACATCGAGGCCTCAGAGCAGCATATCAGAAGTAAATTCTGGACCTCATCCATTCAGTGCTCTAGAGGCAATAAACAGCATAGATAGGCATTTGACAGACAGGAAGCCAGTGTAAGATCGTAGAACTGGAGTGATATGATCCACTTGGTCTCACTGAGGACTGGAGAAGCAGCGTTCTGAATCAACCACAGTTGTCTGATGGATTCTTTAGGAGACCTTAGAGACACTGTAGTAGTCCAGCTGACTATAGCTAAAGGCATGGAAGGTTTTCCAAATTCTGCTGAGACATGAGATCTGTGTTCCTTGATATATCCTTAATGTGGTCAGAGGTGAGTCTTTAATTGTCCTAATGTGTTGGTTGAAGTTCAGTTCTTAGTGTGTGACTACACCAAGACTTCAGAATGATTTGTGGATTTCAGCATTCCCAGCTGAAGCGGAGCGCTGACTTCCAGACATTCTTCCTTGGCTCCAAAAACAATCACTTTGGTTTTTATCTTTGTTTAATTGAAGAGAATGCTGGCAATCAAATCATTCATTTGTTTAATGCACTTTCTCAATGCTTGAATTGGACCACAGTCCCTTGGTGCTATAGTAGGCCTAACATAGATTTGTGCGTCGTCTGCATAGTTATGGTAACATATTCGATGTTTCATGATCTGAGGCAGTGAGAGCATGTAGATGTTGAACAGGGGCTTCACGTACAAAGCTTGCTTACGCACAAAAAAGCTGCGTAAGCCACTTCTCAAGCAGACGTTCGGATGTACAAAGACTGCCTCGACGTGAGAAAGTGCGGTTCTCCACGCAAACTGAATGCCTGGCTTACGCACATTTCTGCTGCATTTTGTCAGTTGGCGGCAAATAGAGGCAATGCAGCGCAACAACATTAGGCCTACTCGATCACGAGTCATGAAGTAATATTGCAATATGTGGCTAGTTCAAAGTGGATTTGAACGTCGGGATGTGTGATCTTAAATGTTATTGTTGTCGAGACGCATAATGTGACACTGTTGTTGATATTAGGCTAAACGTAAACAGACCCATACAATTATATTGTCGCTATTGGAGTTAAAAGGAAATTAAAAGGAAGCCCCAGCAATATTATTTTCAGTGATGACTTGTTTATTAAACGTTACATATTTCAGGACCACGCATGACATTTGGGCTAATGGAGCTCTCTTCACGCATTTGTCGTCAGATTGTTGACTGCAATATTATTATTTGATGTTGCGTGGAGTAAGAACAAGTTGTTACTTAAAATCAATCTATCAATGAACCAGTCGGTCGAGTTCGAATTATGTGCATATTATTGACACCTTGGGTATATGGGAACAACCTATCGTCAGCATGCATCCAAATAAATGAGAATATAAAAGCATGCGCAAAATGTGGCAATAATCGATAGGTTGACAATGGCAGTGTTGGCCTTGTTAGAAGATGGTCGCATTCGAAATGAAGGGGTGTTCCGCGACTATTATGATTTTTTGGCTAAAAAGGAGCCGATCCCAAATCACAGCTGCCACCCTTTGCTCAAATAGGGCGAGCTCCCCGACTCCGGCCCGGCCCCGCTGCCCGTCTGACCCACACTTCTCCGGTGGGCAGACACCTTTATTTTTACGTCCACCTTGATGTCCAACCACTTTTTTAATGTCAGCCACAGTTCGGCTTTCGGCCCCAACCTCATTGACCGACTTGGCAACGTTTTCCCACGCCAGTTTTTTGCTTTTGGTGCTGATTCCGGAGGAAAGAGAGCCAAACAAGATCTTATTTCTGGCCTCTACCTCCGAAATCAGCACCTCCACCTCGCATTCACTAAAGTAATTGATAATTTTTTCTTCCTTTCTCCATGTTCTCCTTTCTCCGCACTACTGCAGGCCTATTTATACGAATTAGCATATTAAATGAGGGAGGAGACTGGGTGGAGAGACGGGCTCGTGCATGTGCGCTCAATTTCACGTTAATTGGGATGTACAAAGAGAATCTGCGTGAAATCGTGCTTACGCAAGGATTGCTATACATCCAGATTTTTTGTGCGCAGCAGCTTTCCAGATTTTGGCGTCCGCAAAGTTTTAGTCAGAAATCCAGGCAAGTCTTAGTAGCCTACATGAGGCCCCAGGAGAGGCCCTAAAACCGAGCCCTGCAGGTCATTTCTGTATGCTCCAATTTTTCATTACTTATAGACTCAAAGTAATCCCTGTCCTTTATACAGGATTCAAATGAGGTTACTGGTCCAGAAAGTCCCCCCAGCGCTCCAGTGGATCTGGCAATATGTTATTGTTGACTCTATGGAATGCAGCCCTGTGCCTACGTTGATCTAATTCATCACTGGTGTTTATTTGGAAAGACTTTTAAAGCAATAGCGCCCTCTACCGCATGGCAAGAGAATGTTTTTAAACAGCCAGTTCTGAATTGGAAACCTTCCGGGACTTTATAATTGTCCTCCATCACAATGTTTTAGTATTGATGCTATTTATGGAAACTCCTCCCAAGCATATGTAGTATTCTTTGCCGATGTGAGTTATTCTGGAACATTCTGTTTCTAATAATTGTTTGTATCTAAAGTTACTCTGTGCTCTGCCTTGTTTGATCTTTTTTATTATTGGTATGCAACATTAGTGTTTACAGTTTTTGCCTATTTCTTGAACACTATAGAGTCTATAGTGTTCAAGAAATAGGCAAAAACTATAAACACTAATGTTGCTTTGTTATTATATCTTAAACATATGTAACCATACCTTAAACAAAAGCGCTGCTTTGCGCTTTAGTTGCAATTCTGCAACACACTTGCTCCTTTCTGCAACACACCTTGCTCCTGCACACTACGCAGTATTTCATACATAAGACACTATTAAAAATACAAAACACATTAGGGTAATTGAAAATACTTCAAAAAGGCCTCAGTTAAGCCACGTTGAGAACATTGCAAGCATGGATTCAGGGAGAGCAAGAGGCAGAGGTAGAGGAGGAAGAGGAGGACAGAGACATAGAGGAGGACGTGGTCGAAGAGGCCATGCACGGACCATTATTTCCGATGACAAAAGAGCAACTTTGGTGGACCATGTCATAAACCATGGCCTGACTATGAGGGAAGCAAATCTAAGCCTTTTCACAGTTTTATCCATAAGGACATTCCGACTGGAAACTAGGTCTTCAACTCTCTCCTTTCTACTCTACTCAGACTAGAGTATTTACAGTAGTGTACCATATCACATTACCATATCACACACTGTATTGCACTGTATTGCAGGGTGGCTAATGCTCCTTTTGGAACGAAAGTGGTAGTTTAGTTTTGTGACATACTGTGATTACGTACATTGAGATGTTTCAGTACTAGTACAGTATATACAGTACTGTAAAAAAGAAGCAAACCAATACAGTAACGCTGCACGTCCTGGGGCATAAGCCTTCGAGGGCTACTGCACCATCATGCAAAAATAGGTCCCTACAATACCCAACATATCATCACATTTCTAGATGCACTTCATGATGCAGCTGTACAGGATAGATCAGAGCAGCCCAGGTTTGTTGTTGTCTGGGATAATGTTAGTTTCCATCGGGCTGTTCTGGTCCGGATTTGATTCACCAACCATAATCAATTTGAAGTTGTATACTTGCCCCCTTACTCGCCATTTCTAAACCCTATAGAATATTTTTTTTTCGGTTTTGTGATGCCACGTATATGACCGCTAACCACATGCCCACATGCCTCTTCTGCAGGCAATGGAACAGGCCTGCGGAGACATTGAGGTAAGGTCAATCCATGGATGGATTCAGCACACAAGGCAATATTTCCCAGATGCTTAGTGGGAGAAAACATTGCTTGTGATGTTGATGAGATCCTGTGGCCAGACCCCTCAGACGGCAGGATCCATCAGCCCACCCACCCACGCACAATTGCCGTGTTTTTCTGTGTTTACAGTACATTCGTTTTTTTATTTTTTATTTTTGCTTAAACTGAATTTACTGTACTGCAATGTACGGTATTGAGTATTTGATTTTTGGGTTGTTGTAAAAACGTGCCTTCTGTGGAAGTGAATAAGTGAACATGCATGCATTGTTTTATATAAAGTAGACTAGTGTGTTGCAGCTGATCTGAAAGTGTATTCATATGATGCAAGTGTGTATTTGACGAAGGATTGTTAGGTTTCAATAACAGAGTTTCAATTTGACATAGATGTGAATGGTGTGTTGTGTCTTATTTGCGTGTGTTGAGTTTTGACACAAAGAGCCAAGTTTTGCAAAACATGTTCAAGCAACGGGCAAAAACTGTAATAATACAATTATTACATTTAAATAAACAATTTTTATTCTTCCAAGGTCTTTCGTACCATGGCAACCTGCAATAGTAGCCTTTGTGTCTTTAATTACAACACATGAAACTATCTTTTTTGATAATTATTATATCATTATTATAAGTTTAACATTTGTATTTGTAATGAACACCGTCGCTACATTACCATTATTATTTTTTTTATTCCACAGTGGAATTAAATTACATTTGACCATATTTTAGTATTTTGGATGGAATCTCTTCTCGTGTGCCATCCATCCTATACATAGGGCTATGTTGCTGCTCCACTCATGTTGTTAGATGTTACAGTCATCCGTCTGGATGTGAGATGATAGCTCTGGGTGTGTTCTCTGAGCTGTACTCGGGCTGTGGTGCAGTGCAGCACTATGAACGCTTCACCCCAGCGGGTTTATAGCAGGGTTTACCTCGCCTCATAGACGGTAGTTCCTGCAAAGTCCACAGAGAGGCGCTATTGACCTGGATTATTTCGTCCTGGTTAAGCTCCGTCAATTGTTTTTTTGTTTTTAACTGACTGCTGTACACAAATCGGAGCATTCTATAGCACTCATTATCCATCATGAATTCACTCGGCTCTGGTTAAATCAAATCAGTTGCTGTCGGTTTTAATTCTCTAGTTCACATTTAGAACAGATGAGTTTGCTGCCTGATGCAGTTACCTTCATTGTCTTTATTTTCTATTGATCCTCATTGACGACCATGCATGGCATTATGGGGACAACCAGTGATGATTTGTTTTTCTCTCCTAGTTGGTTTAAAGAGAAGCAGACAACTCGGAGCTTAGTGCTGATTCTGGACCGCCGTGCTGAAAGTATGATTAGCTTTATTCTTCTGTGTTCAGTCCATCTCTTTTCCTTGTTGGTGGTACTGCAACGGCGTCCTTCTCTCTGAGAGACCTAATCCACCTGAGATGGAGCCAGAGTCCTCATAATGAAACTGTGGGCATCTAGAGCCAACATACAATGCGTCTTTTATCAGAGGCTTACAACGGGAAGCTTAGACAGCAATACAGGAAAATAAACAATCAAAAATGTCTCATTGACATTCTATTTTGATGCTGCGATAGCAGGTATTTTGAGAGATAAATATGGATGTGGGTCAAGATATGACAAGAAGAACAATATTTTTAATTTAGATGTGGACGTTCCCTAAAATGTCGATCTATTTGTAAATGTATGTGTTGATAAGAGTTGTGAATGAATGGGCGTGAGAGAGGGCAGCCTCATGGTGTTCCATATGTCCTTCTGGATGTACGGCGTTGACCTTTCCTCTGGAGCTATTCCGGGGCTCAGACGGGATATCATGCTCTACTCGCTCTAATCACATTACATGATTCATGTGCTCATAATATATCAAATGCAAACGTGGCGTTTTCCTCCTTTGAGATGCAGATTCATGGATGTTGTGTGACATCATCTACTCAGAAGGCTTACAGCGTAGCGTTGTCTTCAAGTGTTGATTCCACGTATCCACTCAGACTCTGGAGCCCATGTGATCTGGATCTGTTGAAGAACTAAATTAGACCACTTAATGAGAATGATCCCCAAAGGCTTTTCTTTTTACTTTCACCTGTGGAGTGAATCAAATTGGGTGGAAAGAATTCTGTGTGCTTCTCTTAAGAGAAAACTGTGTCAAGTCTTGCTGAGGCTGATTTGACTTGTAAAGATTGACAGGCAGTTCACTCAGGAGTGACTAGTAGTAAAATGAACCGCAACATTTATTGACATGTTTTTGTGATTAGATACCATCAAATTATCCTCTCAAGGAGACGATGGGTCCATGAAGTCTGTTGTTTGTCCATGGCTTGGCCCTTGTCAATAGTTCCAATAGAGCATGGATGGAGCTCCTAGCCTGAGGGAGATGAACCTAACCCGGAGGTGGAGGGGATGGAGGAGGGCCGCAACAAGTCACAAACAGCAGATATGAGCATGTAGTAGAGGTGGATAGATATATACGCAGTGTTTTGGCTCAATTGCTCCTGTTTATCACAAAATGGTTTCCGATTGGCTGAGAGAAAAGAGGCGGGGTCTGCAATGGGAAACCAGTGGGAACAAAACTACAGCGCGATAGTCATCTTCCTGATTTAACTTTTGCTTTATACATAACACACTTCTGCATCGGGCAAGGGCCATTCTGGCAAACCCTCTTCACCCTCTTCATGCAGAGTTTCGACTCCTCCCATCTAAGAGGAGGTACACATTCCCTTGTCAGGCCAAATCAAACAGATATTTAAAATCCTTTGTCCCGTCTGCCGTTAGATTCCTTAATACGCTGTAGGCGAACCTGTTGGGAAGGATGTACAGTACTGTTATCTGTGATGACTATATGTATTTATATGTATTTATTGTGTCATGTGTGTGCTATGTGAGCTCTACTGTGTTGAACTTTTGCTGTAAACCAAATTGCCCTTCGGGGACATTAAAGATTTTCAAATCAAATCAAATCGTTAACAGATATCTAGTGCTTCATGGGAAATTCCCAGCAGAAAAATCCTCACATTTTACTGCTGGGTCTCTAATCAACTGCTGGCAGCATGATGATTCCGAAAGCAATTGTTTGATCCATCTCTGTCACCAATACATCATGTACCTAGTTCCACTGAAAGAGTAAAGCAACATTCTGTGATACATGGGATAAGGGAGTAATTAAAGTATCAGGATGGTTCAGCACTTAGCCATGGTGGTGCATCAATATGTTATAGGCCTGCCTGCTCAGACTCAAAAATGTCTGTTTAGTAGAAATGAGCTTACAAGCTTGTTTCTCCTTCTGCCCAGCTGTCTAGAAGGATACGATGACGGACAGTCTTCAGCCATTCCTCAAGGCTGGAGGGAGGCTGTGAGAAACATTCAAGTCAGTGTAGGAACTGTGTGTGTGTGTGTGTGTGTGTGTGTGTGTGTGTGTGTGTGTGTGTGTGTGTGTGTGTGTGTGTGTGTGTGTGTGTGTGTGTGTGTGTGTGTGTGTGTGTGTGTGTGTGTGTGTGTGTGTGTGTGTTTCAGTCATATGGATGTAACCGGATGGAAGTCCCCACCATGTCTCCTCAGCCAGGTGGTTAGCGGTGGGTGGTGAGTTGCTCATGTGCTTGTGGGTACTTGTTGTCTTGTTGCAGAGAACCAGGGCACCTGCCCTCCCCTCCCCTCCTTCTTTCCCAGGGCCAGGCAGGTTGCCCCCCTGTCACACACACACACACACACACACACACACACAGACTATCTAGTGTTGTGGTAGAAGCGACTCCTCTCCCTGATCCTTCCACTGCCCTGACCCACTCCTAACCCGCTCCTACGCCTAGCTATCTTTACCATGACACTCAAACACAACTCACCGCCAACTCATTCTAAACTACACGTGTCCAGTGCTGAGGTGTGTATGAGGTGCACTATGTTGAGGTGTGTGTGCACGGTGCTAATGTGTGCAGGATGCAAATGTGAGTGTGCCTGGGGCTGACATGCGTGTGCACGGTGCTGACATGTGTGTGCACAGTGCTGGTGTGCATGTGCACGTCGCTGACGTGCATGTGCACGGTGCTGCTGTACGTGTGCACGGTGCTGGTGTGCGTGTGCACGGTGCTGGTGTGCGTGTGCACTGTGCTCACCTGTGTGTGCATGGTGCTGACGTGCATGTGCATGGTGCTGGTGTGCGTGTGCACGGTGCTGGTGTGTGTGTGCACGGTGCTGGTGTGCATGTGCACGGTGCTGACGTGCGTGTGCACGGCGCTGACATCAGTGTGCACGGCGCTGACGTCAGTGTGCACGGCGCTGACGTCAGTGTGCACGGCGCTGACGTCAGTGTGCACGTGCTGATTACAACACACCCCATTGCTCTGGTCATGGAGCTTTTTCGACGAGAGCGGCTCTTTAGGTAGACTATAAGATAGGTACCATCAGTACCAGTACGTTCATCCAGCTTTCGCCTGCTTCCATGGCTGCACAATGCTGCGTTTGTGTGCCAATTTGTTTAGCATTTGGCAACCCGGGGGTATCTGGCAGCCTGGGGTTTCTGGCCACCTGGGGGTATCTGGCAACCCGGGGTGTTTGGCAACCCGGGAAACAAAATGTTTTGACCCAGAACCCAAATGTCAAAGGACAATATACTGGCTGTATCCTTGTTGTCTGATTTTCTGATGATTTCATGGTAATTTCATTATTCAGTACACTTGTTAAATATAGCTTGATGAAAATCTGTCACAGGCTGTAATTAGCCCCTCCAATAGTTCCATTCCTCCTTAATGAAATGATTGGAGGGCCTACCTGTCTGTTGATTGACTGGCTACCTGCACTCTTTGGACATGAGCAGTCGTCAACAAGGCGAGGCAAAGTTATTGTTGAAGCCAGCGAGCTAGTCTTGTGTTTTGGGGGACTTGCTTTGGAGGAGGCCTGAAGGGAAGGGGGGGATTTCTTCAGATGGATTCTTTCGGAATCCAGCTGACTTGCTGGTTTCTCCAAATTGCCAACCCTTGCTTTAATTCTTTGCGTTAATTATGTTCCTATCACCCTTCAACCAGAGGTGAGGTATTGAAGTGTTGGGTTGTGGCCTAAGGCGCCGCGCTCGGTTAGCGAGTCCTTCACTAGAGGAAGCTATTTAGTGAGATCCCTTATGTAATACTAAACTCATTTCTGTCATTCAAACAGCTCGGAATAAGTTTACTTATAAACAGCCAACTTATTATTTTTATTATTTTTTATGTGAGCCCTTAATGCAGCCGTTGGGAGGGGCCGGTCAACAGATCCTGCCCAGGCTCCGGTAGCTCCAATGCCAGCTACGGTATTGTGAGTGTTTTACTCTTCTATCGCAGAACCATTTGTGCTGTCTGTGTTTTTCCACAATATTTCTGCAATGACAATAATATCACTGTAACGATTGAGGAGGATGCAGTAGGGGGCACCTTTGGTTTGTAATTTTTGAATCAAACAAACTGCATTGGAGGTGCAAAGATTTGTTTTTGTTCTCAAAAATGTATTGCAGGGAAACTCATCTGTGGGCTGGCGTGTTCCCCTATAGCATTCCTCTGCTAACTATTCTATCCCAATCTAATACAAACCCCTTTGAGATGCTATGCAGATATTCCTGGTGAATATCTAAATCTGATTTCTATATAATATAAAGCTTGCTTATTAGCACGCTGACTTCATCTGTTTAGCCATATTTTAGAGGTGGTCCCTGAATTCCATTCCATAAAAATAAATAGCATTACCCTGTATAGCTCTGTGTATACAGTGTATAGGTACAGTAAGTATTAATAATAAACGACATTTTAGCATTAAAAATACGAATATCATTTGAATCTAAATAATAAGGAATGAAATTGTAATGGGATTATAGAGGAAAATGTACAGCTCTGCTGTGTTCATGATGTGTTATGTTTTGCAAAGTTCATATTTAATTTGATGCAATAAATGCACTCCTTGTTATCACTTTGTTTTAAGTCTTGATATACCTAGTGAAATAACATTTGAACATAAATATACATTTTAGACAGCCTGCTGGCCATCAGACTGAAGTGACCGCACCAACATGAGGCCTGGAAATAATTCTAGGGTAAACACCTGTAATACTAATCATAACTAGTTTGTAATGGCGGTTAGATGTAATGGCCAATATTCATAAGGGCCATTCTAATTTTTTTCAGGCAGATGCAAATATACCAAAAGGTTTAGTGTATAGAATTTAGTGGAATGAACTTATTTAGTGGAACATTCAAAGGTATGTTTTAATTTGCTTATAGTTGAAAATCAGAATGAAAATCAGAATGGTTGTGTTTCTGGTAGAGTCTGTCTCCACAGGGAGCGGGTTCCACGCAACCCGCCCTGCCGCCCCACCCTGCCGCCCCGCCCTGCCGCTCTGCCCTGTTTCTACAGGAGCCCAGATCGGAAACCGTTTGAAACCTTTTTGATAATAATCGCCATTTGACTTCTAAGCTATAAACAATAGTTTCACAGACCAATAACTAATTACACTTCATGTTAACTATCAAGAAACCTCCTCACTTGACCCATGGGTACTCTACGCCTCTCCAGGCCGGAGCGGCCAATGAGCTCCTCATACGCCGTGGGTAAGGAGGGGGTGAGGTGGGGGTTTGCAGCTGCAACCTCACCGCTAGATCTACTCAATCCTACACACTGCGGCTTTAAAGTTACTCGAAATGAGCATGAAAAGCAAATATCTATCTGAATGTTTTCCCGGGGGAGCGTGTCCCCCTACCCTCCTAGTTTTGTCAGGTTTCCTCTATCAGCGCAATGTTCTCACCTTGTTTACCCCTTACCTTGCAGCCCTGCTTCTGCTATAGACCCTTTTCACAGAGGTGTCATCGCAGGACAAACGCAGGTGTCGCTCATAATCCTAACTATGGGTCTGCTGCTTTAATGCGCTCGCTGCATTGGTCCATGTGTATTAGATTCACTGGTTTGTCTGCTTCCCGTGCCATGGTGAGCCATAATGATGAGCAGCACCCGTGTCTGCCCTCCGATGAGTCCTCTGTGTAGCGGGTCTATTGGGTGCAGGTTGGGTGAGGCAGAGGGTAAAGGTCAAAGAGCTACCACCATCGATGGGTTTCAGATCGTTAAACATGAAACGGAAATTCAGTTTGGTTTAGGGTCGTGGTTAGATCTCTGGGGTTGTGTCGGACCTGTTTTCACATGTGGATTAATAGATATCCCGTTTATTTTAAAGGCCAGTTGCTTGGTGTTTGTGATTGGGGTGGGGGTTATGTTTAAGCTTGTGGTTTGTTAACTGCTACTCAATATTGGTGCCTGGAGTTGTGGTTAGGTGTGAAAGCTTTGCGTTGTGATCAGGTCTTTGAGGTTGAGGTTAGGTGTTTGAGGTTTTGGTTCGGTGGTTGAGGTTGTGGTTAGTCGTTTGAGGTTGTGGTTAGGTGTTGAGGTTGTGGTTAGGTGTTGAGATTGTGGTCAGGTGTTTGAGGTTGTGGTTAGGTGTTGAGGTTGTGGTTAGGTGTTGAGGTTGTGGTCAGGTGTTTGAGGTTGTGGTTAGGTGTTGAGGTTGTGGTTAGGTGTTGAGGTTGTGGTTAGGTGTTGAGGTTGTGGTTAGGTGTTGAGGTTGTGGTCAGGTGTTTGAGGTTGTGGTTAGGAGCTCTCCAGAAACTGTGGAATACAGCATTGTCTTTCACAGAATTGCTTAGTCTGCTGCTCCAGAGAAGGATTTGAGATTCATCTTCAGATGATCAGGTATAATTCGCTCCATGCACTTGTTCCAATTCAATTGAACCATCAACCCCATTCCCACGCTGCACTGAGGCATGTCTTCCCTCCACCGGCCCAGAAACTAGCAGAATAATAATGCTGAGCTGGCAGGGCCCCTTAACGGTGATGGTGTTTGATGCACACATCCTAACATAGCAGCGGCCTGCCACAGAGCCACCAGTGACTGCTGCTGGTTTTTCTGTTTGTTTGTTTGTTTGTTTGGTTGCGTCGTCTGCTTGCGAGCGACATTGGTTTGTAAGGTTTGTAAGGTGGCAGCGCAGGCAGTACCACGATTCTACCAGTTTACTACAGGAGACATGGAGATGGTGAGGGACTGTGTGCCTCACCACCGTAGGGCGGGAAGCAACAGAACCACAACGGGGCAAAATGCAAAGGCATCCCAGTACATTACAATTTATTCATTTGGGAGACGCTTTAGTCTAAGGCGACTCTGAGCAGGACGGTGCAAATTGAATCATGCAACCATTAAAAGGTGCAACTAAGGAAGAAGTGGTGCAGGACTCGGCAGATACCATTGCAGGATAGCTATATGGGAAGCAATGCAGGGCATTGAATTCAAGCAGGAAAACAAAAGAGATTTGAAGACGTGGAGTGGCCGCTTAAATGACTTATCAAGGAATTAAAGTGATTCCAGATCTGTATATCTTCCACACAGCTCTAACGCTGTACCAGGGTGAGAACAGCACCACTAATCCATTATCTTCTGCATTCCCTTGGTCGTCAGAAGCACTTCTGCACACTAGGAGTCCCTGGAACAGACCAGATGAGAGAAGACCAGCCCCTGAAGTCTAATGTGTCTAATGCAATAACAGCCTGCATTGGAATGTCTCCTCAACTGAAATGTAATTTATCTCTCTCGCAGACAGCAGATAACCCGCAAACATCTTGGAAGGAAACCATGTTGTTGTTTGCTTTAGTGCCTTACATGGCTTGACATGCATTAAACACACATTCTCGTAAACAGGGATTGAACCAGGGTTCCCCTCTTTGCGCATAATGCGGTGGCGTGCATGTGGTCATGCGTGGTGTTGTTGGCGTGTGTGCGGCTACAGCATCACAGTGAGCCATATGTGTGATGCTATCCCAGGCAGGGAGGGAGGGAGAGAGAGGGAAACAGATCAATTTTGCCTTCGTCAGCAGTGTTGCAGGGGGAGGAGAGAGGGAGGGGCTGGGGATAGGGAGAGGGAGAGAGAGGGAGGGGCAGGAGATGGAGGGAAGGGGAGAGAGAGAGAGGAAGGGAGGGGGAGAGAGAGAGGGAGGGATGTGAGATGGAGGGAGGGAAAGGGAGCGAAACAAGGGTAGCAACGCTAGTGAACAGGTGCTGTCTCCGTCAGTACCTCTCTGTGTGGCACACACACACAC
>NC_140275.1:18698732-18701232 GCF_964030765.1 Micromesistius poutassou | reverse complement strand
AGCAGTTAACACCGGATATACTTTTTGCATTTCCTTCTGATATGTCAGTGCTGTGCTTCAAAAGAAAGTGTCAATAAAGGTCATTGTATTTTCAATTTTGTTTCTCAACAATGGAGACAAGGACAGAAGGAGCCCAGGTGACTCACTCCACCAATGAGAGCAGCCAGGATTGAGTCACTGCTCAATCCTATTAGACTTCTTTGTGACCAGAGGGGGGTAGGGGTATGGGTGATGGGGGAAACACTGGAGGTGGGTGCAGCTCAATCAACTGACACCTTTCACCCAGGGTGTCAACTTGATGAAGGATACAAAAAGATGGAGTCAAAGGTGTGAAATGCAGAGAGGATTGACATGCAAGCTATGCATGATCGAAGACCAGATTCCCTGAACCATTGTGACATAAGTCTTAAAGTGACAACTCCTGGACGAGGAGAGAGTACACAGCCCTTAAAGGTCTGCTTTTCTCTGTCTGAGCCTCCAGATCTGCACGGTCTGCAGATTCATTAAGAGATTGATGTGGTCACCAGAGGTCAGCCGGTCACCACTAACGACGGTAATAAACAAGCTGAGCTCCGCCACCGTCCATGTGGAACAGGATGTCACAAGACGGGACGCTGCAGTGTCTTCCTGTGGGGGGCGGGGGTGGGGGCATCATCAGCCGAGCGTTGTTGTGTAACATGTGGCGTCGAGGGGAAAAGGAGTGGGCCAAGGATCTCTGAGGAACACCGCTCCTCATCATCAGATGGGACTGGGCCAGGTCTGACCCCCTAGGGTCTTTGAGTCAGGACCCAGACTGTCTGAGCGTGGTCCCCATGAAGCCAGAGTCAGGGTTAGTGGACAGCAGGACCACAACCACAACCACGCCAGGCCGGGTCACAAGCCGAGCTCTAGAAGCCTCTGCAGCAGGGCTCTCTCAGGTCCCCCTGTCATGAGAAGGAATGGCCGGTGTGATTTCCTGTGAAAGCCCGGCGCCCGGGGACGGCCCTGGCTGCTCTGCAGCGTGTGGCACGCTGGAGGGAATCAATAGAGCGCTGTGCTTCATTAATCAGTGGACACCGGCACGAGGACTCACCCCTATTTCACCAACCTTTATTTTTTGCCTCATAAGGTGCCATTTAAGGGTCTGATTAATGCCCATGAGTGACTCATCTCCAGCAGCCGGCCAACCCACCGCCCGCCCAGCCAGAGCTCCGGTGGAACAGTGCAGGCCTGCCAACGTATGCAGCTTGCAGTGAGGCTCCGGTGGGGCAGGCTGGTGTAAAGTGATCTGCTGCTGATGTGGTAGAGAAAGGAGAGCTCCTGGCTGCTCCACGTGAGGAGGGTTGGGGCCAGGGACCGGGGAGGCCGGGGTGGGGCTTTGGCTGCTCTGGAAATACCTGCAGAGCACCAGGGAGGAGACGGGAGGGCTAGCGGAGGAGACGCCGGTGGGGTTCTGGGGGCTGACGGGAGGAGCTTTGTCGGACGGCTGTGTGGAAGCGTTTTTCCTTCAGAACATTTCAGGGCTGGTGACGAATGTCTTGAGTGAAAAAAAGATTTTATCTAGAGCGTCTGGTAAATGATGTAATGTACACTGTGCTTAGATCACAGACGTCCACAAGTCATGACGCTATCTGATCTGATGTAGACACACACATCACGCAAAACCATCTCATCATGTATGCACACACACACACACACACACACACATACACACACACACACACACACACACACACACACACACACACACACACACACACACACACTCACACACAATTGATACAAATGTGCATCTGTGTGTGTTGGCAGGATTGTTCTATAGTAGGCGTATGCAGTTCTACAACACTATGGATTTTTTGGGCTGGATTGGATGGTTTTGTAGAAGATTCTGCCAATACTTCTACTGGAGACCGAACCACGGAGGATTCATTCTAAATGAATGAGCATCCTGACACACACTCATTCACACACACACACACACACACACACACACACACACACACACACACACACACACACACTCGTCCACACACACACACACACACACACACACTCGTACACACACACACACACACACACACACACACACACACACACACACACACACACACACACACACACACACTGGTCCACACACACACACACACACACACACACACACACACACACACACACACACACACACATACACACAGACCCTCTTAATTGGCTTCATTGTAGTTGTGACCCAGCAGGGGTCCCACGGTGGACATCACCGTCCCGCGGCATTCATAAACAAGTTTGGTCCTCGAGAAAAATGAGCACGTCGAGTCGAGAACAAAGAACCTTTGTCCCTGGGATGAGTTGTGTTCATCATGTTTGTGTCGCCGACCAAAGTTTCTTTAAGTTAAACATGAATTCCTGGCATCTACTGTATATAATTTACTGCTGTCATTTACTGCTGCCGCTCATTCTCATGATTGATTATTATTAGCTCAATGAATGTTACGTCCCTGTCTCTATTGTTTCATAACAGTGTCTG
>NC_140275.1:18564558-18698532 GCF_964030765.1 Micromesistius poutassou | reverse complement strand
CGCCTACATACTCACACACCCACATTCCAGCACACATACACACACTCATGCACACACAAAGCCATAGTGGTAGCTATTGACTGCAGATGAACTGCTTGATGATGGTTACTGTAGTAACAGCTCTGTGTGTGTGTGTGTGTGTGTGTGTGTGTGTGTGTGTGTGTGTGTGTGTGTGTGTGTGTGTGTGTGTGTGTGTGTGTGTGTGTGTGTGTGCGTGCGTGCGTGCGTGCGTGCGTGTGTGTGTGTAATGGTCAGACTTAGGTAGGTCTCCCAGTAAATAAGGAGAGTCCTGCTGCCATAGAATTTGACTGGTGGTCTTTCTTTTTAATTGGATTATAGTTTGTATTCAGTGTTTTGGTGTTTCTCTTTTTGTATATAAGAGAAAGGACAAAAAGTACAGACACAGATCCAGTCACACCGCAGCAGAGGGAGAATATAATAAATCATCGCAGAACAAATTGAAAATCAGAAAACAGAGCGCCATTGCTTACGTCAGGTGGAAGAACAAGGAGAGATGTTGACATGTCTGCGTCATAAAGCATGACTCCCTGTCTGTCAGGACGTAGGCGTGTCTCCTGCAGCAGAGCTCCATGCTGCCGCCCCAGAACCCGCGATACGGACGTCGTCCCCCTCGCCCCAGCGTTTCCTCTCCTCCTCCCAGCGGCCCTCCGCTGCTCCCAGGCTCCGTGGCCCTCCGCTGCCGTCCTGCTGAGAGACGACCTAAAGTGTCATTTGTTGCCATGCCTCCTGGTGGAGCATGTGGTGCCTTTTATACTGCAATCTCCTGAAAGAGAAAGAGAATGGGAGAGAGAGGGGGGGAGAGAGAGAGAGAGAGAGAGAGGGGGGGAGAGAGAGGGGGGAGGGAGAGAGAGAGAGGGGGGGGGGGGGAGGAAGAGGGGGAGAGAGGAGAGAGAGAAGAAAGAGAGGGAGAGAGAGAGGGGGGAGGAGAGGGAGAGAGAGGAGAGAGAGGAGAGAGAGAGGGGCCGGGTGCAGCTACAACAGAGTTTAAAGAACAACGCAGCAGCGCTCTATACGACTGCTCACACAGGGCTCAGTGTGTTTCCTCCTCTCATGCGTTGTGTGTGCTGTAACACCCAGCCAACCCCCTCTCTGTTTCTCTTTTCATGTGTTGCAATGTGGTTGATTTGGCTGCTTTGATGTTTAGCCTTTAGCCCTGTTAGTTATTAGGCTTTTCAGTGCAGATGGACACCTTTGAATCAAAACACTATATATCTTTATATATCTATGAACATATCGATATAAAGGTACATATCTATAGATAGCGAATACACAATGATTAATCTTTGGAGTGAGAAGGAAGGGGAGATGGCTGCTGAGATAGAGGGGGAGGGAAGGGGAGGGGGGGAGATTATGTAAATGAAACGGAGAGGTGGATGGTTTGCCGCAGTGAAGTCTCTTACACACGTGGTTCCCCTCTCCCCCTTTATCTCTCTCTCACCCCCATCTCTCTCTCTCTCTCTCTCTCTCTCTCTCTCTCTCTTTCTCTCTGTGTCGCTGTGTGTCTCTCAGACCAAAACACAACACGGTGTAAATGCCAGCCCCATGTGTCAGAGCATGAGCCAACACTGTCACACAACACAGGCACACACACACACACACACACACACACACACACACACACACACACACACACACACACACAGGGGCATGCACACAAATGCCCTCGCACACACACTTGGATGCATGCATGTGCATTCACACGCACACACACAAGCTCATCAGCTCATCAGTCTATGTCATAATGCTCTCCGTCTGTCTGTTACTGTCAGCTATACCTCTCTCTCTCTCTCTCTCTCTCTCTCCCCCCCTCTCTCTCTCTCTCCCCCCCCTCTCTATCACTGTCTCTCTCCAAATATATTTTGTGGCTTAAAAAGGGGCAGGGAGGGGAGGACTGGTATGTATGTGTCCTTCAATCACACACACACACACACACACACACACACACACACACACACACACACACACAGTGGCGTACTCACACGTCTTCACTCCCATGTAAGAGACCATGAGAGAGACCATGAGGGAAGGAGCCAGCCAATCAAACGGCTGGGTCCTCATCATCAGGAGGATGGAGGCATTGAGAGGAAGCCTGGGGGAGATCCATTGATCACATTCATGTTTTTATTGACCATGACAATAACACAACTCTCCCCGTCCCCCTGTCTCTCTCCTTTACACCTCTTTATTCCCCTCTCTCCATTCTGTGTGTTCTCTCTCTGTTTCCTCCCCCCCTCTCCCGTCCCCTCTCCACTCCCCTAACCTGTCCCCTCTTCTCTCCCCTCTCCTCTCCTCTCCCCTCTCCTCCCCCCTCTCCTCTCCTCCCCCCTCTCCTCTCCCCTCTCCTCTCCCCTCTCCTCTCCCCTCTCCTCCCCCCTCTCCCCACTCAGGCGGATGCAGGAAACAGCTTCCTGCGGGCGGCCCGCTCTGGGAACCTGGATAAGGCCCTGGACCACATCAAGAACGGCATCGATATCAACACAGCCAATCAGGTGAGAGACCCAGTCCAAACTCCAGAATGCTGCTACATAGTTCTAGTTTCTACCAGGTTATGTGTCATGTAGAGTGGTAAGTTTGAGTGGACCGTGTTAAAACCACCACAGTGGAATGATTCAAATTCAAATTAAACTGAAATCCACTTTCAGTAATGATTAAGGCTGAGCTCAGAGCATCCAATCAAATACTGGAGCTCCTGCCATGGCTCGCATTGTCTGACAACTCTCTAAATGGGAGGGCTGGCAATGGAAAATGTTTGCTGTGCAAAATGTCTTTCTATTGCATTTCTGTCTGATTTAAACACCAATATACTCAGCTCAATTACTAGGTGTGTAAACTAGGGCTGTACAAATTTATTGTAAAAGGGCCACTTCTACTTCATTTATTCAAAATAAGTTTTTTGTTTGTACTACTTTAATGTTGAATCAATACTTTTGTCAATGTGATACAAATAAACAAACTATATATATATTTCATGGTTAAATGAACCTCAGATATTTACAGTAATGTTTATCTTGAATTATTCCTATTTAATGTATGTTCCTTTGGCATGTCCATTGCATGACGTATTGATGAGTGTTGTGTGTCCATGTCTTTGCCAATGCATCCATAGAACAGTGTGTATTGCTGACGGTAAGCAGCGCTATCTGTAGTTAAAGAAGCAGCTAGTACGTCCAGGGTCTCCCGAGAGGACAGGAAATAGAGCAGGGGCTTCTCCTCCTCCATCTTGCCTCCTCCACCCTGACGGCTGTTCCCAGGTGGCTAGCGTGCTACGAGGCTAGCGTGCTACGTGGCTAGTGCCTCAGGCTCCCAGCGCGGGGCCCAACGTGTGTGTGTCTACGTGTGCACGCTGTCCTAGAGTAGTCACCTGAAGCTTACCTTTTGCTACAGTGCTGTCAGGATCTGCATGAGAGAAGGACCCATGGAAACAGTGTTTTAATCAGGCAGAGAGCTATGTGATGCCTGTTTACTGGCTGTTATTGGTATTGGATACTCCCTTAGGGCAATGAAGGGAGACCCCACATGGACAAACACGGAACTACAGGACAGAAAAAATACCTTAGTCACCAACTAAGTTATGATACAGATATATGTAGAAAAATATTGTATCCAATTGTTTTCATTATGATGGCTACATTTTTTTTTTTATAATTTCAAGAACTGAATGTGTGTTCCTATAACTGAAGGAGTTCTGTGATTCAGCCGGTGGGTTGCGTGATGTGTTGTAGTGTCAGTGGGGTGTTGGAATATCCCTGTGTAGTGTCAGTGTGGTGGGGCTGGGGGTGGTGGTGGTGGTGGTGGTGTGTATAGGGTGGTGGTGGTGTTGTGAATAGGGTGGTGGTGGTGGTGGTGGTGGTGGTGGTGGTGTGAATAGGGTGGTGGTGGTGGTGTTGTAAACTTGTTGGCAAGCCACCCCAGCTTCAAGGTCTGCCAACGAGTCACGAATGAAGACATAAAGCCTATGCTTATATATTTATACCATAGATTTCACTGCAGGTTTATTATTCATATCATGAGTCAACAAAGGAAGATTATTCAGAGTTCTGCCACAAGAAAGGATCTGTGGAATTCAACTCTTCTTATAAGCAAACTAAATTATGCATTGCATGTCTGCCACGACTAACTCACTGGCAACCCCTCGCCCTGAAACAACCACTACCTGCGCCCTCACTCCTCATCTCCTCACTCCTCACCTCCTCAGCTCCTCCCTCCCTACACCCTCACTCTTTACATCCTCACTCCTCACCTTCTCACTCCTTTCCTCCCCACTCCTTACATCCTCACTCCTCAACTCCTCATTCCTTACATCCTCACTCCTTACCGCCTCATTCCTCACCTCCTGACTCCTCACTCCTTACCTCCTCCCTTCTCACTCCTCACTCCCTATGATTCTGTCTTGTATTTTGTTTCTCAGTGCAACAATTATTATTTATCCTTTGTTCTGTGACAACTGTTTGGCCCTCGGTGTGTCCCCCCTCTCCCCCCCCTCTCTCTCCTCTCTCTCTTCTCTCTCTCTCTCTCTCTCCCCCCGCTCTCTCTCCCCTCTCTCTCTCTCCCCTCTCTCTCTCCCCTCTCTCCTTTCTCCTCTCTCTTCTCTCCTCCCCTCTTTCTCTCTCTCCTCTCTCCTCTCCTCTCTCTCCTCTCTCTCCTCTCTCTCCTCTCACCCCTCCCTCTACCCCCCCGCCCCATCCCGTCCCGTCTGCAGGAGTGTGCAGGATGGCCGTGGTCTCCCGACTCAGAGGAATAATATCAGTGGCGTGGGAAAGGTCCAACCTCACATGTCCTGTGCAGCTGTAGGAAGGCTGTGTGGGGTCAGACCTATCCTACACTGCTCGTATTCTTCCCGCCTTCGAGGCCACCCACCCCACGCCTGCCACCCTCCTCCCCTCCCTCCCCCTCCTCTTTTGATGTCATTATTAACCAACCGTCTACCCCCCCCTCCCCCCTCTCCCCAAACTGAATTGCCAAAACAAGTCTCCACGCCGGTCCTCCTCAGCCCTAGACTAGTTATTGTTGTGCTGTTGTTGGCCCGGCCGTGGGGTTTGATGTGACCCTGGGGTTTGATGTGGTGGGGTTTGACCCTGGGGTTTGATGTGATCCTGGGGTTTGATGTGGTGGGGTTTGACCCTGGGGTTTGATGCATGCCTGCCTGGTCTGTAAGTATCTGCCTGGCTTGGTTTCGCCGTAACGTGCTGATGTTGTTTTTTATGTTGCTCTGGATTTACGTTACTTATTTTGTTATAGTAATAAGAACCTGCGTTGAGGTCTACTCTGCTTTCTGTTTTCTGTCTTTCTCTGTCTCGGTCTCCCTCCATCTCTCCCTCCGTCTCTCTCTCCCGCCCTCTCTCCCTCCCTCCCCTTCCCTCTCTCAGAATGGGCTCAACGGGCTGCACTTGGCCTCTAAAGAAGGCCATGTTAAGATGGTGCTGGAGCTGCTGCACAACGGCATCGTCCTGGAGACCACCACAAAAGTAGGACCCAGAGAGCCTAGAGCCTAGACACAGTGTCACCTCGCCTTCTGAATAAACATCATCAAAAAGTTCCTCTTCAATGTAGTTTGGCAATGTATCAAAGTGTAAATCCCCGGGCCTGATACACTGCCAATGCAGGATAAAAAATAGCCATAATAACCATAATAGCCATAATAACATCTCTCTCTCTCTCTCTCTCTCTCTCTCTCTCTCTCTCTCTCTCTCTCTCTCTCTCTCTCTCTCTCTCTCTCTCTCTCTCTCTCTCTCTCTCTCTCTCTCTCTCTCTAATAGAAAGGGAACACAGCTCTGCATATCGCCGCCCTGGCGGGACAGGAGCAGGTGGTGGCCGAGCTGGTGAACTACGGTGCAAACGTCAACGCTCAGTCTCAGGTGAGAGGCTCCTGCAGGCCCCCTGTGGAGGCCCCTGGAGCAATACAGTCCCTCTTTGGAACGCAGAAAGATGCTGGACCAAAGCTTTTGACCTCTTATCCTTCTGCGGTTAAATTCACTATTGTCACATTCATAACGATACCATTCTAACATGGATATGTGTTGTTTCTTTATGTGTTGATTTCCCCTGTTTGTGTGTGTGTGCTCATATGTGTGTGTACTCATTTGTGTGTGCGTGTGTCTTTGTGTGTATGCGTGTGTGTGTGTGTGTGTGTGTGTGTGTGTGTGTGTGCTCATGTATGTGCTCATGTGTGTGTTGTGTGTGCCTGTTCCTGCCACACAATACCCGGAGCAGAAGGGCTTCACACCCCTCTACATGGCCTCTCAAGAGAATCATCTAGAGGTTGTGAAGTTTCTCCTTGAGAACGGAGCCAATCAGAGCATTCCAACTGAGGTACGATCAACCTATCAGTGCTCTCCTCACAGATGACTCTTGCACTACTACTCCCTGCACTACTGGGTTCTACGGTCCAGCTATATCTAACTATATGTCTACTAGATTGTTTTCTTTATCTTTATTTACTGACTTTAAAGAAGTAGATAAAGGCTCATCAAGACAGAACCTATAAAAACATTTATTTTTATCGTTAACATAATGTGTAATGTAGCAGCCTCACGGTTTGCAGTCTCTCAAGAACCTGAACCATCCCCAGTATCCTCGTCAATGCACTTTCCTGGCCCATCTGAGCTGAGAGGTGGCATGGTTCTAAGCCGACTCAGTTCCCTTCCTGAGCCAGGTGTCGATAGTAACTCTCCCCCGCCCCGGTCCAGGATGGCTTTACCCCTCTGGCCGTGGCTCTTCAGCAGGGACACGAGAACGTTGTCGCCCTGCTCATCAACTACGGCACCAAGGGCAAAGTCCGCCTCCCCGCGCTGCACATCGCCGCGCGCAACGACGACACGCGCACCGCCGCCGTGCTGCTACAGAACGACCCCAACCCGGATGTACTCAGCAAGGTACCCCCAGGACCTGTCTGTCTGTACCCCTACAGCTGCCTGTCTGTCCCCCTAGGACCTGTCTGTCTGTACCCCTATGACCTGTCTGTCTGTACCCCTACAGCTGTCTGTCTGTCCCCCTAGGACCTGTCTGTCTGTACCCCTACGACCTGTCTGTCTGTACCCCTACAGCTGTCTGTCTGTCCCCCTAGGACCTGTCTGTCTGTACCCCTACGACCTGTCTGTCTGTACCCCTACAGCTGTCTGTCCCCTACAGCTGTCTGTCTGTCCCCCTAGGACCTGTCTGTCTGTACCCCTACGACCTGTCTGTCTGTCTGTACCCCGCCACCCCAGAACCTGTCTGTCCCTACCGCAATAGTTACTAGAGGGCCTGTCTGTCTGTACAACAATAGTTACGAGAGGACCTGTCTGTCTGTACTGCAGTAGTTACTAGAGGTCCTGTCTGTCTGTACAACAATACTTACAATTCTAGGTGACCTGTCTGTTTGCTTGTACCTGTCTGTTTGCTTGGACCATGTCTCTCAGCCTCTTTACGTCCCTCTACAGCTATATTCACCCGTTTAAAAACAACAACAACAACAGCCACATCAGTAATGTCCAGCTCCTTGGTTTCTGTGTAGCTTCAGGCTGAGCACACTGTGGGCCGTTCAACTGTCCATCAGTCTCCTCAAAGTGTGGTCTGGCTGATGGTTTATTTGTGTTTCCCCTGCAGACTGGCTTCACCCCACTCCACATCGCAGCGCACTACGAGAACCTCAACGTGGCCCAGCTGCTGCTCAACAGGGGGGCCAACGTCAACTTCACCCCCAAGGTACCACCAGACCTCTCGGTCCGGGACCAGGTCTCAGTCTGGATTGGAAACATGATTGTTGTATATCGATACCTTTGTGTGTGGGGACCCTGGTTTATATGGCTAGAGGCTAGGTGCTTGCTACATTTCCGGTTAACTTCTAAATGCTAACGTGCTTGAAAGCGATCTTTTCACGTCATGCTATCTACACAATCAATATGTCATATGAAAACAAAGACTCCAAGGAGACCAACGGTACAATACAATACAATTTTTTTTGTTGCCAGTAGATTACTGTAATATTACAGCGGCATGCCATATGTTGAGATTACAGCAAGCTAGCTGTATTTATATGATACAGTAATACTACAGTAAATAAACAGGACCTTACTGGCAAAACTGCTGTGAGTACTTTACTGTAATTTTACTGTGAAAAGTTTTACTACTGTAGATATAGATCTAGAACGGTTTAATACCACGAGGTCAGAGACCCAGCTGTGGTGCAGACCCCAGCTGCTGGCAGGAGGAGGACCTGAGGAGCTCAAGAGGGCAGGAAGGGAACACAGGGCTGCGTTCCATTGGTAGTCCCCCTTCCCCTCATCCTTCCCCTCATCCCTCCCCTCAGCCCTCACTGTAACGTAACGCACACAGAGCCACCGGATAGCAGAGGGGAAGGAGGAGACACAAGAGGAGAAGGGAAGAGGAGAAAGAGGGGGAGGGCCCAGGTGTGACCCTGTGTGTGTGTGTGTGTGTGTGTGTGTGTGTGTGTGTGTGTGTGTGTGTGTGTGTGTGTCTCCAGAACGGTATCACTCCCCTCCACATTGCAGCCAGAAGGGGGAACGTGATCATGGTGAGGCTCCTCCTGGACCGAGGAGGACAGATCGACGCCAAGACCAAGGTGTGTGGACCAGTCCTCTATAATGATAGAGAGGTTTTAATGGAAAACCAAACATTGAAATAACTTATTTTACATGAAAAGTATAAAAGTTTTTTTACTTTTTAAAGTTTTCAAAAAGTAGGATAAGTTATAAATATGAACTCAAATTGCCCTCTATTGGTTAAACGCATGCTATGAATGAGTAACATGTTATTGACGTTTTTTGTTACTGTTAATGTCAAGACATTGTCAAGACACAAGACACATGACATTCTGCCCCCCCCCCCCCCATATCTGATTGAAGCGAGTGGGAGGGGCTTATACAAGAGAACGAAAGCCTGCCAATCAATATGACCGCCCTTAAATCAAATACAGCGGTGCACCAGATGTGAGAACATGTTTTTTAATTGGACAGAGGTGAGGGTCAGGCTTAGTGAGTGCTGTGTTAACGAGCCCACGTCCCTGTCCCCCCATGTCCTCTGCAGGATGAGCTCACCCCCCTGCACTGTGCAGCCAGGAACGGACATGTGAGGATCATCGAGATCCTGCTGGACCATGGGGCCCCCATCCAGGCCAAGACCAAGGTGAGCCCCCTAGACCCCCCCCCCACACCCTCCACATCCATCCTGATGGGGACTTCTGATTGGATGGCATTGTGTATTTGTGTTTGTTTTTCTAAACTAAAACGAGTTGAGCTGTTATACTATGAGGTCCTTGACATCATTGCAACTGTTCGCCTGTGTGTCTGTCCGTGTGTGTGTCTGTCTGTGTGTGTGTGTCTGTCTGTGTGTGTCTGTCTGTCTGCGTGACTGTCTGTGTGTATAGGTCTGTGTGTCTGTTTGTGTGTCTGATTCTGTCTGTGTGCGTGTGTCGGTGTGCGTGTCTGTATGTGTGTGTGTCTGACTGTGTGTCTATCTGTGTGTGTGTGTGTGTGTGTGTGTGTGTGTGTGTGTGTGTGTGTCTGTCTGTCTGCGTGTGTGTCTGTCTGTGTGCGTGTCAGTCTGTGTGCATGTGTGTCTGTGTGTGTGTCTGTCTGTGTGTGTGTCTGTGTGTCTGTCTGTCTGTGTGCGTGTCTGTCTGTGTGCGTGTCTGTCTATGTGTGTGTCTGTGTGTGTGTGTGTGTGTGTCCCTGTTTCTGTCTGTGTACGTGTCTGTCTGTCTGTCTGTCTGTCTGTGTGCTTGTCTGTCTGTTTGCGTGTGCCTGTCTGTGTGCGTCTGTGTGTGTCTGTCTGCCTGTGTTGGTTCCATCTCATCTGTGGTCCTCTATACTTCCCCACCCACCCTGTCCTGATGTCTCTCCCCCAGAACGGCCTCTCCCCGATCCACATGTCAGCGCAGGGCGACCACATGGACTGCATCAAGCAGCTGCTGCAGTACAACGCCGAGATCGATGACATCACCCTGGACCACCTGACGCCCCTGCACGTGGCGGCCCACTGCGGCCATCACCGCATGGCCAAGGTGCTGTTGGACAAGGGCGCCAAGCCCAACTCCCGCGCCCTGGTGAGTCCTCATGTCGGATGACGTCACACCCTTAGCTTCTCCGAGCTAACTAGTTGCTGTTACTAGTTCCCTCCGTCGCTTACTCTGCAAAAACGTTTTATCTTGTTCCGATCCCATCCTCATTGCCACTGTTGTATATTGGGTATACTAACATTAACGAGACAGACACAGACGTCACTCGTTACCTATTTATTGACAACCTGAAAACTTGGCTCTGCCGCATAGCGACCATACGTCAACTGGCTACCTCAGGATAGCTAGTAGTAGGTTACTGTACACAGCAATGGCACTACTGCCCCTAGTGGTCAGATGTAAGTATCCCACACTGCAACAATTCTTATCTCACATTCATCACTAATTGATTTAAAAATACAACATTCTGGCCAAGTATCAAAATAATGAAATACCCCAAAAATTTTACCCAAGTCATTCTAAAATCTGGGAATCTCGTGATGCATTTTTACTAAATTACTAACTGAATTTAAAGAGTGATAATTGTAGGTCAGAGATTTCACATAAAAGTATATTACACAAATTTGGCTCAATTTGCACCAAATTGTATGACACTCATGGCGTGTGAACCCTTGGCTCTCTCTCCCCAGAACGGTTTCACTCCGCTGCACATCGCCTGTAAAAAGAACCACATGCGGGTGATGGACCTGCTGCTGAAGCACTCTGCGTCGCTGGAGGCCGTGACCGAGGTGAGACCACACGTCAGGAGGACCGTGGCTCCTCCATCCATTGAAGGCCTTCTGAATCCTACACCAGTACTTTGTAACCTCCAGTCAGGATGCTAACTATGGCCTTCTACCTGATGGTGGCTCCTCATGGCGGTCCCTTCCTCCCAACCCAGGCCCTGCCCTTGGGACTGCCATGAGGATGGGGGTGGGAGGAAGCCTCTTCCTCCCAGGGGCCTGGGGCCTGGGATGAGCTTCAGAACGCCTACACTCAAGGATCTTGTGTCTCTGAGCATTAGATCCGTCCGGTCAAAGCACACTATGGATGAAGAGGCGGCATTTTTAGTTATTTGGCTGCAGGGTTCTCTCCTGTTTATTTGAATCAATGCCAGGTCCTTGTGAAACATATCTTGTTTTTTCCTGTACTGCCTGTTTTGCTTTATTTTGTGTGATGCTACAAATCAGGTCTCTTGCCTCAATGAGACTCACCTTTATAACTAATAAGACAAGTGAGACAGTGAATATAACAGGTGAGACAGTGAATATAACATAGGTGAAACTGTGAATATTACAGGTGAGACAGTGAATATGAGGTGAGACAGTGAATATAACAGAGGTGAGACAGTGAATATGAGGTGAGACAGTGAATATAACAGAGGGGATACAGTGAATATGAGGTGAGACAGTGAATGTAACAGAGGTGATACAGTGAGTATGAGGTGAGACAGTGAATGTAACAGAGGTGATACAGTGAATATGAGGTGAGACAGTGAATGTAACAGAGGTGATACAGTGAATATGAGATGGGAATGTAACGGTCTCCTTACGTGTGCTCTCTCTACAGTCTGGCCTCACCCCGCTCCACGTGACCTCGTTTATGGGTCATCTGAACATCGTGAAGATCCTCCTGCAGAAGGGAGCTTCACCCAGCGCTTCCAACGTGGTGAGTCTGCAGAACCAAACCTTCTGACCCACTTTGGCTCTGAGATGGATGTCTCCCCAAGCCTTAACGTCAGTCATTGGATTTTGCCGTCCCATGCAAAATGCAGATAACGACCTACTCAATGTTGACCTTGACCCACGGCTCTCAATCTCAACACTACGGTTGGCCACCATTTGGGCTAAAAGCCTGGCTTGCTGAATCTGTTGAGTTGATGAACAGAAATTGATAATTTCATGCTTTGACTCTATTTTATAATACCAATAATATGCTGTGAATTAAGCTGAGCTGATTGGAGTGGCTAGTTACTATGGCAACAGGCCTGACGATGATGCCGCTGTGTGTGTTTGAGCAGAAAGTGGAGACCCCTCTCCACATGGCGTCGCGGGCTGGACACCATGAGGTGGCTGAGTTCCTCCTGGAGAACGCAGCGCCGGTGGATCCTAAGGCCAAGGTATGACACGATGTATCACCACGTGTACCCTCACATCAACCGGTTACTTCTGGTCACTGCTACAAACTCATACATAAGGCTATAAGGCTATAGGATAACTGAATAGTCCTTCCTGTTGATTATGATCTGGTGACTATTTATGCCTTCTGTATTAGCAGAGGGTCGCATGGTTTTCTTTCTGAAAGCTACATTGCTGCCTCAGTACATTTCAACTTTCCAACACCATCTCTAATGAAAGACTCTTAATCACAAGTGTGGAATTGACAGCCGTCTTCAGATATGTTGTCCCACTCGGAGTCAGTTGGAGTGATTCTCCCCGGTCCTTAGCGTCTCAACATCTCACCACACACTCAGTGTGACTGTGGATGGACAGGGTGAGCAGCAGTCCAGGCTAACCCTAACCCCTCGTCTCCCCAGGACGACCAGACGCCGCTGCACTGCGCGTCTCGGATGGGCCACAAGGAGGTGGTGAAGCTGCTCCTGGAGCACAAAGCCAACCCCAACGCCACCACCACGGCGGGCCACACCCCCCTGCACATCGCCGCCCGCGAGGGCCACGCCCAGACCATCCGCATGCTGCTGGACATGGACGCCCAGCAGACCAAGATGACCAAGGTACGCGGCCACGCCCTCACACCCTGCTGCACCTCGTCACTCACTGACACTGCTCTACCGTGGCCCGTGTGTGAATGTGTGAATGGGTGAATGTGTGTTTGAATGTGTGAATGTGTGTGTGAATGGGTGAATGTGTGCGTGAATGTGTGTGTGAATGTGTGAATGTGTGTGTGAATGGGTGAATGTGTGTGTGTGTGTGAATGTGTGTGTGAATGCGAGGCACGGTTTGTAAAGTGCTTTGACTGTGCACTAGCAAAGCGCTGTGTAAATGTGGTCCATTTACCATCACAGTAATATTACAGTAAACATTCACCCCGGTTCCCCAGGGCTGATCTGCCTGCTCTATCTCTACTCTAGTGTCAGACCACTCTCTGTTGGCTCATTGATCTCATCCATGGTGTTTTCAGAAGCTAAGGAGGTCCTGTATTCATCAGGCCGTCAGACACACGTCCTTAACGGCCTGCAACCAGGCGGTTGTTGTGTGGTTGGCCATGGCTCCTGAATATAAATATTAAAAAATAAGATAAAATAATAATAGATAAAATACTTTTCAAAATTCACTGTATCTCTCTCTCCTGGTGGTCTACAGAAAGGCTTCACTGTACTGCTTATGAACTGTATCTCTCTCTCCTGGTGGTCTACAGAAAGGCTTCACTGTACTGCTTATGAACTGTATCTCTCTCTCCTGGTGGTCTACAGAAAGGCTTTACTCCGCTGCACGTGGCCTCAAAGTACGGCAAGGTGGACGTGGCCGAGTTGCTGCTGGAGCGAGGGGCCAATCCCAACGCTGCTGGCAAGGTACTGGACGCCCTCCAGGAGAGACTCCTGGCCCGAGATGACAATGTGATTGGCACTGGGAGGGGCCCTTCTTGAGGGAGAGCCTCAAGAATGGCGTTCCCCAGACATTGCCCTTGGATGGTAGGAGGGCTCTCCCTCCCAGGGCCTGGGGACCGCCAGAAAGATCCTTTATCTAGGACACCAAAACCACTACCTAGATGTAACTTTCTCTAACCGTACCTCTGTCAATGTAACAATCCGTGGATCTCTGGATCTGTGAACTAAACAGGATGTGTGTCTGTGTGTGCTTCTATAGAACGGTCTGACTCCACTACACGTGGCCGTTCATCACAATAACCTGGATGTGGTGAACCTGCTGGTCAGCAAAGGAGGCTCCCCACACAGCGCTGCTCGGGTAGGACGCGCACACACACACACACACACATACACACACACACACACACACACACACACACACACACACACACACACACACACACACACACACACACACACACACACGTTTTACCAGGTACCAGAGTGCTCACTGCCCTGTGTCTGTGCTCCAGAACGGCTACACCCCGCTCCACATCGCCTCCAAGCAGAACCAGGTGGAGGTGGCCAGCACCCTGCTGCAGTACGGGGCGTCGGCCAACGCAGAGTCCCTGCAGGGGGTCACGCCGCTGCACCTGGCCTCCCAGGAGGGACGCCCCGACATGGTGGCCCTCCTCATCTCCAAACAGGCCAACGTCAACCTGGGGAACAAGGTGAGCCCACCGGGACCAACCGTCTCATCTTACCCTAAAACCCCTTAAAGATGACCGTTTGAAAGGGCTCCACAGGTGCACTCTCGCTGCTACTCAAACCACAGCACAGCACCAACAGTCTCTGCACATCTCAAACCACAGCACAGCACAAACAGTCTCTGCACTTGGTCTAAATGGGAAATGACGTCACCTGGCACCAGTTTGAGCCAATCAGAAAGAGCACTTGCACTGAAAGTAGTTTCCCCTGTGATAGTGCCAACTGGCTCAGACTAGACGATAATGATGGATAGGACCTGCGAGGGGAGGGGTAATCGCTGGACTCCAATAAGACCGAGCCAGAGAGCATTGGCAATAGCCATCCATCATCAGAGAGGGGGCTGGCGCCCAGGCGTGGCCTCGGGCCTCCGGTCGCTCCTTAGCTGATGTGGCTCCGCCTCTTCCTCTCTCCTCCAGAGTGGACTGACCCCGCTCCACCTCGTGGCCCAGGAGGGACACGTGGGCATCGGGGACATCCTGGTGAACCAGGGGGCGTCCGTCTACGCCGCTACACGGGTAGGCCCAGACACACCGTCACCACCGAGTGGTCCAGTACACAAACACAACCGAGTGGTCCACTACACACACACAACCGAGGGGTCCACTACACACACACAACCGAGTGGTCCACTACACACACACAACCCAGCGGTCCGTTCCACAGGGGGCAGCCTATGTAGGAATGCAGTGAGATCAAGTAGCTCATGTCCTGTACATTAAAGACCTGCCCTATCTAACTTGATCACACATTTTATGAAAAAATGAAACTGTGAATTTGTTAAACCAAAAAGTGGTAGTAAAAGTGTTCAACTGAAAATGTGATTTGGGGATTTCCTTCCCCTTAAATTACATATTTCCGTTGTCCATTACTTTAAATGGAGATATAAAGCAAGATATCCTTAATGTTAAGTCTTTGAACCAAAATAACTATTCCCACTACTAACAATTAGGAACAAATATGGGCCTAATCCATATTAGTGCATGTCTTCACGTAAAAGACTTCCTCTCCCTTTGTGCTTGTGGTCAGATAGATTAAGTAGTGACCTTTCCTCCCAGAACAGAAATAGCTTCCTGACCTCCTAGCCCAGCTTCAGGTTACCATCAATACACGACTTCCTCACCCAGGAATGAGCTTGTGGCTGATGGAACAACACCACAGTTTAGCTCCACTTGTAAGGAGAGAGTATGGAGAGTATCAAGTCATACCGTTATGTATATACTGGACAACATGGGCTCAGAAATACCCATAAGAGTACAGTTTCAGAATTAGAATGAGTGGAGCTGCTGTTAAACTGTTACTGAACAAGAAACTGGCTTCACAAGTTAATTTGGACTTCGACTCCAATGGTTTTGTGTCTAATATTACATTTAGATAAATAAAAGACACATATTGCTTTCATGTAGTGCATAGATATTTGTCTTGTCAACCAGTCTGTGGCATCATTACCCTGAGCTGCAGCTGCCTGCTGTGGGCTCTAGCCTGGACCCTTTAGCACAGGTGCAAGGTGGGGCAAACACCGGTGCATCATGGGACAAACACAGCTTGTAACACTAATTATGGGTCTGCTCTATTTATACACCAGGGCACAGGTAGTAGACTTAACCAGTGAAGATAAGTCTACTTACCGCGCCCGGTACATTAGAGCAGCGGACCCATCATTAGATATAAGTGACATCTGTGTTTGTCCTGCGACGACGCTCTGGGAAAAGACTCTGTGACATAGATACTGGCCGCCATGTTGGAGAGGCATAGAAACAAACACAAGTAAACAGTGGATAACATTTACATTCTCAACCCATGTCAATGATTCTTCTTTACATTCCTATTAAATGATATTATGTATTTTATGTGAATGATTATGAATGAAAACAATGTGTACTCCACATAGATTAAAAATGACTCATTGAAATCATGGGTAGAGAGATGTAACCTTTTCTAGTGCTTTAATCCAGAAAGAGCTTTGCTATTATTTGTTGACTGGCCTGTCCTGGCCTCTCCAACATAGCGACCACGTTGACTGGCCATCGGGCGTGTATGAGTCTATAAGTCTCTTAGACATGGTCTTTTTGACATAAAGGCCAATGTGGCGTCTATGTATATAAGTCTATATATATAAGTCTATATATATAAGTCTAGGGTCTATTAGGCACAATGAGTCTTTGGCTTTTAACTTCTTGATAGACTGAGTTGTTATCAACAACAGGGCTGAGGGATCTTTCTGGTTCACTTCTAAGCTGGGGATCCCCTCATGCTCAGTGTTGGTTGGAGGGTTTATATTTTGTTGTCTCTGTTTTCTCTCAGATGGGCTACACCCCTCTCCACGTAGCGTGTCACTATGGCAACATCAAGATGGTGAAGTTCCTGCTGCAGGGACAAGCCAACGTCAACAGCAAAACTAGGGTGAGTGCGCCCCCTCTGGCCAGGTTCAGACCTAGATCTCAACTGCTCTGGACACAAAGCACACCATGGCCAGTCGCCATGTTAACAAATTCACATCTTTACACTAACAAATAAGTAAATACAGTGTGACTTAGTGTCATCATTTTATAACAATTTAAAATGTGTTACTGGAAAAATATGATGAATGCTGTTAATATATAACAAATGTAAGAACTGGACCTGTTAATGAATCGCATTGTGAATCTGTCATATAAAAAGATCCACATTGTATATTTTTAATAATCTATAATAACAGAAAACATTTGCATAGTGTGTGTGTATGAACATTGTTCCCACTGGGCCTTCACAAGCAAAGGTGAAGTTTCTCTTGCTCCTCTGCGAGTAACACCGCGGTAACACAGCCTGGTTGTCCTCTACCGCCCTCTAATGTCCTCCAGGTGGACTACACCCCGCTGCACCAGGCCGCCCAGCAGGGACACACGGACATAGTGACCCTGCTGCTGAAGCACGCGGCGCAGCCCAACGACCTGACCTCGGTGAGAATGCGTCACCACATGATCGGTCTTGAGGTGTCGCGTCATTAGGTGGCGCCTCGTTAAGTGATGCCTCGTTAGGTGACGTGTCATTAGGGGACATCTCATTAGGTGACGCACAGCAGACATTGAATCTAGTGATCAGGAAGGAGTTAGTCATTCCAGACCTTCTGCTGGACCTCCCCTGAGGAGTGTCTGAAGTCCAACTCCTCACCCTACTTCTAGACTATCCTGTGGTTGTATGTATGATCCCAACCCTACTTCTAGACTATCCTATGGTTGTGTGTGTGATCCTCACCCTACTGCGAGACTATCCTGTGGTTGTGTGTGACGTCCTTCCTCTGCTCTCTCTGTGCAGAACGGCATGTCCGCCCTGGCCATCGCTAAGAGGCTGGGCTACATCTCCGTCATCGACGTCCTGAAGCTGGTCACAGAGGAGACGGCCACTATGGTGAGACCGGGAGCTCTTCAACCCTCTTCTGCATAAGAAGGTTTTCATTTTTAGCTTCTTAGTCCTTACGGAGCTAATCTACCTCCTACTGGTGTTTGTCCCCCAGACGACCACAGAGAAGCATCGCATGAGTTTCCCGGAGACGGTGGATGAGATCTTGGACGTTTCTGAGGATGAAGGTATTACCCCCTCATCTGAATCACAACTACACTCACATTGACCTGTGTGGTTAGGAATATCCCACATTGATATTGCTCCTGCTGAATGACACTTGAGGTTTTATGGTCTTACATTTCAGTGTTTTTCTCATGTTTGTGAGGATGGGTTTGTGTTAAATGGGCCGTGTTTTTTATTTTAGAGCTCCCTAAAAGATTGCCTTTTTGCCTTTTGCCCTCTTTAGGAGTTGCACAGCTAACACTAGGTATGAATGTCTCTTCCTCTCTCCATCGTGCAGCGTCTGTAGGTCGTGATAAAGTCTGTGGCTCCATTTCAAGCTCACTTAGCCTTTCCTCCCTCTCCCGGTCCCTCTGTCTCTCCCTCCTCCCTCTCCCTGTCATTCTCTTCCTTTTCTCTTTCTCTCGTTACCACTTTCCTTTTACTTCTCTGTCCGTCTCTCTGCTATTCTTCTCTCTCTCCTGCTCATGCTTTCTCTCTGTCATTTCCCGTTTTTAATCTCCCTCTCTCTCTCCCTCTGTCTCTGTGTCTCTCTGTCGGTGCTCAGTGTTATGGTGGCTCTCATGCTCATTGGCATGCGCCCATGGCATCACGTCTGTGACCTCTGTCTGTCCCTCCAGTAACACTTCTTATTCATTAACAATACGGGAGGTTTCTTTTCCTGAGTGGCTGCCAATGAGACCTCGACCTGCACATCCCTCCTCTACACTCTGAGCTATACCCCTCTAACCATACCGTTCAAACTATTAGGAAGTAAAGTGTTCAAGCTATTCAGCCGTATAGATCACAGCGCCATGGTGTGAAGAAGTGTTGCACTTAAAATCGATGTCATGACATTGACTGGTGTGTGAACTGATATGCTGCTAAACCTTACTGCTACACACAGACACACACACACACACACTGTGGCCCCTCATGGTCTCAGCCCCTCATGATTTTGGGTCCCACCACTCATGATGGCTTGGTGGTAAGTGAGGGCCACTCCTAATGCTGATGTATACCACACGGTTTGTATGTTGACTTGAACACAGCGTACATAGAAAACATCCTGTGGTACCTGGTGACTCTAACATGCATCTTGGTTCAGCAAGTGCCGACTCACAAAACTAACATCTGAATGAGAAACGTCCAACACACACACACACACACACACACACACACACACACACACACACACACACACACACACACACACACACACACACACACACACACACACGCCCCAATCCTGTGATGTCATGTCCCGTCTCTGCACATCCTCTCACCTCGGTAAACAATTTGTTTTGTTCTGTGTTGTCTCTCCTCCTCCTCACTCTCCCCCACCCACCCTGGTCACCTGACCTGCTGGCGGTCTCTTGTGTGTGTGAAGGGGAGGAGCTGGCCACGGACGGCGCCAGGTACATGAAGATGGATGACTTGAAAGACCATGATGACGATTTCCTGTCCCCAAAGAAATCCATGGAGTACGAGAGAGGGCTAGGCACAGCGTAAGGGTGGCAGGGCTGGGGTCTCAGTGGGGGGGGGCTACGGGGGACCAGCTGACAGCGCTAGGGGCAGACGGTGGGGGGGGGGGGGGGGGGGGTGGGGAGGCGGGCAGAGCTAGCACGGGCAGACAGGATGTGTGGCAGAGCTCGTTTGACGCCAGACTCGTTACAACTTGACTGTTTCTCGTTCCTCCTGACAGGAACCTGTCCCCGTCACTACCCAGGATCCCCCGCGTGTCCCCGGAGACGGTGCTGCTGAAGGAGCAGGAGGTGGAGCAGGTCAGACCCTCACTACGTCCTCCTGTCTCTGCCTCGCATTTCTCTGTCCTTTAATAAGACTCTCCAGGATCGGCATATATCAGATCTTCATGAAGCATTTTGTTCGTGCGTCTGTTTAATGCTAAACCAGCAGGTCATGCTGAGCGTCACGCTCCTCCTCCTCCTGATGATTTGAACGGAGACATGAACTCCGTCTGTTCTGTTCTTCTTCTGCCGCAGCTACACACTCCCCTTCCTCTCCCCAAAGAGTACGACGACGACTCGCTGATACCCAGCAGCCCGGCGACGGAGACGTCGGACAACGTCAGCCCGGTGGCCAGCCCCATACACACCGGGTCAGCCAGCCTTCCACCGCAGCACAGCACACCCAGCGGGTCACTTCCTGTCAGCCTTTCACCGCAGCACAGCCACCCTCCCCCCCCCAGCGGGTCACTTCCTGTCAGCCTTTCACCGCAGCACAGCCCCCCAAGCGGGTCACTTGTCAGCAACAGCCCTGGGACCAGATCCCTGTCATGTCACTGGGTTTTAAACTGCATTTGACATCTGCCTTTCCATTCACTAGAAGTTTATCATTGTAGGATGAAGGCCTACTCGGCAGCCATTTTACTGCCTGCCGTTCTAGAGCTCTGTGGCTGTCTGGAAGGTTCTCCGTGCCAAGCTTCAGGCTAGCAGGGGGCATTCCATCCTCATCCGGACGGGGGTCTGTGGTCTCCTGGGAGACCACTCATTGTGATAGAGGCTTACATCATTAAACTGGCCCTATGATACTTCTTCAATTGACCCACTTCTTTCTATAAAATTGGACTTTCTCATCGACCAAATAGCTTCAGAGGAGAGGAGATGGTGGGGTGGTTGAGCCTGGGGGGGCTGGGCTCCCTCTGTAGACACTGATCACCCTGAACATGGGGAGCACACAGGGAGGGGGGAGTACATCCTGCAGGTCCTGCAGGTTTAGATATGTTGGTGCTACTTAGCACCGACTAGTGCTTTGAAAAGACTTCTTTACTGAACATTATGATGATGAAGATGATGATGATGATGATGATGATGAATGTCATTGGAAGAGGATGGGGGTGATGATGAGGATGAAGTTGTGGAGAACCACACCAAGGGTGATTCATGAGGATGATGATGACCGTGACCCCTGTGGCCCCCAGGTTCCTGGTGAGCTTCATGGTGGACGCTCGCGGCGGCTCCATGCGGGGCAGCAGACACAACGGCCTGCGGGTCATCATACCGCCCCGGACCTGCGCCGCGCCCACGCGCATCACCTGCCGGCTGGTGAAGCCCCAGAAGCTGACCACGCCCCCCCCCCTGGTGGAGGGCGAGGGGCTGGCCAGCCGCATCATCTCCCTGGGCCCCGCCGGCATGCAGTTCCTGGGGTGAGGGGGGCCTGCAGACCACGGCTGAACCGGCCCAAACTGGCTGTAGCCGGCGGGGAGTTTGTCATTTAATGTGTAATTTAAAGTAGTAGTTAATATGTTTGTGTGTGTGTGTGTGTGTGTGTGTGTGTGTGTGTGTGTGTGTGGCAGGCCGGTGATAGTGGAGATCCCTCACTTCGCCGCTCTGGGCCGGGGGGACAGGGAGCTGGTGGTCCTGAGGAGCGAGAACGGCTCCGTGTGGAAGGAGCACCGCAATCGCTACGGCGACGAGGTGCTGGAGACCATCCTCAACGGGATGGACGAGGGTAAGGGAGCCCAACACTGTGGGCTTCAAACGATGACAAAAGCGACATAAGAGTAGAATAGCACCGAAACTGAACGTACGAACGCAAGGTCACCTGACCCCCGCCCGCCCTCCGCCCCTCCCCAGACCTGGAGAGTCAAGAGGAGCTCGGCAAGAAGCGTATCCGCCGCATCATCTCCACCGACTTCCCGCTCTACCTGGCCGTGGTGTCGCGCGTGCAGCAGGAGAGCGACCTGATTGGCCCTGAGGGGGGGGCCCTGACCAGCAAGCTGCTGCCCATGGTGCAGGCGTCCTTCCCCGAGACGGCCGTCACCAAGCGGGTCCGCCTGGGGCTGCAGGTGAGGTGGGAGGACGAGGAGAGACGGGGGGCCTGAGGGCCTTAGTGACCGGCAGGTCTTCTCCGCCTCAGCATGGAACCACGACGTTACAACCTGACCTGTTCTTCAGACTTTTTTGTTATTTCATTCTTTCATGTCTGTTTATTTCTTTGACGATTCCCTGGACCTTGGTTTGTTTCCCTGTGCTCTTGGCCCGCTCCCATCAGCACCTTTGTTAACTCATTGACCTGTTTCATTTCACTCCAGTTAGAGCTGCTATTGCTCTTTTGTTCACTGTTTCACGACTTTTATATTTTTGTTATTAGAATAGCTTCAATGTATTGATCAGCATTTCCAGCATGGACCAGTGGGTTCATTTACTTTATTCATCATTGAGACAGAAAGAAAGTTTTATATTATATGTTTCAGTTTCTACCTTCCAGTCTGCAGGTTTTGGTTAGTGCATGTGATGCATCCCTTACAGCCATGCATGTCTGTTATCATGTACATATTTTAGATGTGTCTACTGCTAATATTATTATATATACTAATATATATATATAGTATATTTTGCTAAATTAATGCCTATTTACACGTAAATGAGTCTTTCTAAAGATATAGAAGTGAAGGCAAATTAATTGCAAGGTAGATCATCGTTTTGTACTCCTTTTTGTAATTTCTCATTTCTTTATTCATTTGTGTTAACTGGATTATTAATGTTTTATACAGGCCTCATCAAAACCTGCATTCTACTGTGATATCCAAATCGTATGAATGATTCTAGAAAATCGTTTATGTTCAACTTTTTGTTACATTTTTACAATAAACAAAGAAAAAAAAAGACACCTCCCTTCCTTCCCCTCATTTCATATCTATAGTATCTTCATGATTCCTCCAACATCTGCTGGTATTATCCAACCTCTGGATAAGCATCCTCATATCCTCTTTCATCCATCTCTCTGAGCCCCCTCTCTCCCCCTCCCCATCTCTCTGAGCCCCCCCTCTCCCCCTCCCCCTTTCTCCGAGCCCCGCCTCTCCCCCTCCTCCTTTCTCCGAGCCCCCCCTCTCTCCCTCCCCCTCTCTCTGAATCCCCTCCCGTCCCTTCTCCACTATTTTCTCTGACCACTTGGTTGATACTTCCACCCTGTCACCTCCTTCACCCTCTGACCTCCTCCTCCACCCTGTGACCTCCTCCTCTACCCTCTGACCGCCTCCTCCACCCTGTCACCTCCTCCACCCTGTGACCTCCTCCTCCTCCACCCTGTGACCTCCTCCTCCTCCACCCTGTGACCTCCTCCACCCTGTGACCTCCTCCTCCTCCACCCTGTCACCTCCTCCACCCTGTGACCTCCTCCTCCACCCTGTCACCTCCTCCTCCTCCACCCTGTCACCTCCTCTACTCTGTGACCTCCTCCTCCACCTTGTGACCACCTCCTCCTCCACCCTCTGACCTTCTCCTCCTCCTCCTCCACCCTCTGACCTTCTCCTCCTCCTCCTCCACCCTCTGACCTCCTCCTCCTCCGCCCCCAGGCCCAGCCGGTTCCAGACGAGCTGGTGGCCAAGCTGCTGGGGAACCAGGCCAACTTCAGCCCCGTGGTGACGGTGGAGCCGCGCCGACGCAAGTTCCACCGGCCCATTGGCCTGCGCATCCCGCTGCCCCCCTCCTGGAGGGACAGCCCGCGGGACGCTGGGGAGGGAGACACCACCAGCCTGCGCCTCCTCTGCTCCGTCATAGGTATTGTACCGGGGAGGGATGGAGGGCCCCTGCGATGGCACTCTGTAGCCGATGCTTTTATCAACAGCGACTTACAGTAACTACATCCTCCCGTACATGTCATGAGGAAGCAGTCGTGTTCAGGCATCTACCCTAGGATCAGTAGGCTACAGGAGGGGGGCATCTGACCCAGAGCTGGTGGTCTGGAAGGCGGCCCACAGCGCCACACTACCCTAGCCCTAGTCTCTCTGCTGCTCTGGCTTGGCAGCAGTCAGAGGTTCCACCACGGCAACGCGTTGATCCAATGTCCTCCCTTGCAGGAGGCACTGCCCCGGCCCAGTGGGAGGACATCACCGGCACCACCAAGCTGCTCTACACCAACGAGTGCGCCAACTTCACCACCAACGTGTCCGCGCGGTGAGCAGCGCCTCTAGAACAGCCCTGAGGAGCGCGCTCCGCCTCAAAGCTGGTTATGAGGGCGTGGCGAGCTCCGGAGACTCACGCTATGTGTCGCTGCTCCAGGTTCTGGCTGGCGGACTGCCCCCGGACGGCGGAGGCGGTGGCCTTCGCCAACCTGCTGTACCGAGAGCTGTCGGCCGTGCCCTACATGGCCAAGTTCGTGGTGTTCGCCAAGATGAACGAGGTCCGTGAAGGCCGCCTGCGCTGCTACTGCATGACGGACGACAAGATGGACAAGACCCTGGAGCAGCACGAGAACTTCAACGAGGTGGCCCGCAGCCGGGACATAGAGGTCAGGAGAACTGAGGATTAGAAGAGCTGCTCATTCAGGTTGCCTGTAGTCCCTCTCACAGATGTCACTGCTAACACGTCCTGTGTGCCAGGGCACAGGTATGGGACCTATTCTCACCAGGCTAGTCTACTACCCGTACCCTGGTACATTAAACGCTAAACAGCACGGCAGCAGTCATGAGTGTTCAGTGACACCTGTGTTTGTCCTTAGGTGACACCTCACATAGCAATAAAGCAACATTTAAGACTACGGGCCCTAGTTAGACGGTCTAAAACGCAGACGTCAAGGCGCAAAGTCAAAGTACTTTGTGGGCGGTTCGACGGCGCTGTTGCTATTATGACGGCGGGATAAATGAGCTTTGCGCCCGGCGCAAATCTAAAAAGGGTTGGGCTGAAACCTGTAGGTGTGTTTTGGGCGTAACGTGCAATAAACCAATGAGAGTTCCACCTGCCATCCCCTTTAAGACTCAGCGCATTTGACTTGACGAGTTGATTTTTGACAGCGCGTTTGCAGTCTCCGCTGAGACAGATGCATGACCACATGAATTTCAAACTTCAAATGGCTCAGTTTATGGCCAAATAGTAGGCATAATTCACACATGGAATAGCGTTTTCTTCTCCAACTTCAGAAACACTGATTCGTCATGTAAATTGCGGCAAAGACAACTTAAATCATATGATATGCGGACGCGGTCCTTGATGGCCGCAACTGTGGGTCTATTTAATGATATGCGGCAATCCATTAACAAACATTGTTTGTTACCAGTATTGTAGGCCTATGTTCATAATATGCATGTGTCCCCCCATTAATATACATCGCCATGGACTGCATTATGCGTTTTGTGTTTAATTTGCATGTTTAAACAGATGGGTGCGCACACACACGTGCACCAAGCATCACCCGCATTCATTCATTCTTTTAAACAAAAAAAAACAAAAAAAATTCTCACTCGCGGTAAAACTATGTTTTCTCACGATCAAATACTCATCAATCCTAAAAGTAATGGGCTTGTACACGATGTCTGTGTCAAGAACATATGTGTTTGCTGTACGGTGTTTGCAGATGCATTGATTTAAAAGTACAACTTACCGCTGTATCAGCTGTTCTTTCCCAAATAATTTAACCAACCATTTACCCTAAAATTAGATTTTGTTTTGGAAGCCTATAATATAGTTTTGAAAAAAATGTTTCCACAATCATTAAATAATAGTTAATAGTTTGCATGTTTGTGCTGTGTATAGCCTACGTGTGTGTAAGCGTAGGCTATGTGGTAGTTCCGACCTGCTATGGCACGTCAAAATAGCAACAACAACTGCGCCATCCACTATAGACCAGGTATTTTTCGGTCAGTGGTGCAATTGCATTGGCGCATTTTTTAGATCACTAAAATAGCACCATGTATCATTTGCGCCGGAACACGCCCCTGCTTTTCGCCGACACGCCTCTCCAGGCGCAAGTGTAGTGGCGCATGGTTTCTGCGGGGGAAAATCAGCTTTGCGCCGGGTGCAAACTACGACACATGCGTCGGTGTAGAAAGTCAATTGCGCCGGGCGCAAGATAGGGCCCTACGACTTATTTCTTATTTGGCTACTTTTTTTTAGTTTTAGGAAAATGGCCCATATCGCTCGCCATTTTGTTCGTGTCCATTTCCTGTTTGCGTTGGCTGATCCCAGTGTTGCCCCCTGCAGGTGATGGAAGGTATGCCTCTCCACCTGGAGTGTTCAGGGAACCTGGTGCCCATCAGGAAGGCCACCCAGCAGCCTCGCTGCTTCAGCTTCCAGGCCTTCAAGGATAACAGGCTTCCTGTCTCCGTCAAGGTGTTTTTATAAGACAGTATACTGTGTGTGTGTGTGTGTGTGTGTGTGTGTGTGTGTGGGGGGGGGATTTCGTACTCTCATTTTCTAAAGTCACCATGACCTTAAAATGAATGTTCTATTCACATTGTTAGGAAGTTGAGGAAGTTGTTGATTGTGCCAACAACTTATGAAAGGTATTCAACTTATCTGTCAATTAAGTGTCATTAAGTGATGTATTCCCTCCCCATCAAATGAAGCCAGCTGCAGGAATCCAAATCCCTTTCCTCCTGTATTGTGTTTCGCTGTTATCATAAAAACGGAATATATCTCTGAAGCCACTTCATATCACCTTCAGGTGAGAGACAGCAGCAAGGATCCCACTGGATATTTGTCGTTCCTTCGCAAGTCCACCAAGTATGAAGACAGCCAACAAGTCCTCTGCAACCTCAACATCACCATGCCCCCGTGCATCAGGGTAAAGAGTCCATCAATATATCAACATGTGTATCTGATGATGATGATCTAATGAGGAACGATCAGCTCTGAAGATTTGCTCTGAATGACGTCATGTCCTTTTGTTTGGCAGGCGGTTGGGAGTGAAGACCGGAGACGAACTCTGACCCCACTAGCTCTGAGGGAGAGATACAGCGCTCTGAATGAGCCGGCCATGGGTACGAGGTTCACACTCTTATGGTTCACACTCTTATGTTCACTAAGGTTCACACTCTTATGTTCACTAGGGTTCACACTCTTATGTTCACTAGGGTTCACACTCTTATGCTCACTAGGGTTCACACTCTTATGCTCACTAGGGTTCACACTCTTATGTTCACTAGGGTTCACACTCTTATGCTCACTAGGGTTCACACTCTTATGTTATTTAGTTTCAAACCCTGCAGATGTACGGGAAATTACAAGATTAAGAAAAAGGTTTATTATCATTAGCATTGAGCATTGATCATTAGGTACAGCCAAAGGTACAAGGTGAAACCAAAGAACAGTGACAGAACTTTTCAACTGAGTCTGAAAATCTTCATCTCATTTGTTAAGGTATCAATTCTGCTGTGGTTTCTGCAGCGGCCATGACTGCCATGGAAAGGACAGAGTTAAAGATGGCTCTGATCGCAGAACAGCTGGGACTGAGCTGGGCTGGTGAGTGGAGGAACCGGCACTTACCGGCTGCTGGAAATCTTACATGCACACTTTTTTTTATTTCCTCACTAAAAGGGCTTTGGAGACTGGGATTTAGTTTGGTAGACCTGTATGTAGGCAGGCCTGTAGGTAGGTAGGCCTGTATATATATAGGTATGTGTGTATGTAGGTAGGCGTCTATGCAGGTAGGAGTGTATGTAGGTAGGCCTGTACGTAGGTAGGCCTGTACGTAAGTAGGCCTGTACGTAGGTAGGTCTGTATGTAGGTAGGCCTGTATGTAGGTAGGCCTGTATGTAGGTAGGCGTGTATGTAGGCCTGTATGTAGGTAGGTGTGTATGTAGGTAGGCCTGTATGTAGGCAGGCGTGTATGTAGGTAGGCCTGTATGTAGGTAGGTGTGTATATGTAGGTAGGCCTGTATGTAGGTAGTAGGGGGGAACACTTATCTTCCTTTGTAGATAAGTGAGTAGAATGGTCGTGAGGGTAAACTGTGACAGCGGGATGTTCTTTTGGGAGGAGGGGTGCTAAATGGATGACACCACAGCGTGCTAGTAGTTATAGCATCTTCTTTAGTGGGGCTGAGGGATTGACTCTGCCTTCTGAGGGCAATTTGAGGTGTCTGTTTGAAACCCCTTTGTGTAATGGCCGTGGTGATATCTTAGGATTCTCTTTTAAGGTAAAGAACATTCTAGATAGTTAGTCTAGAAGGAGACACAACGTCATGAAAACATACGTCTTGCGGTGGGCAGCCTTTTTAAACCATTAAAGATGCATCTTTAATGGTTTAAAAAGGCTGTCCACCGCAAAACATACGTCTTGCGATGGGCAGCCTTTTTAAACCATTAAAGATGATTAAACAAAAGTCCAGTCAGCAGCTGTCATGCTACACTGACGGGGCTGGGGAGACGATTCTCTGGAGCTCACTAGTGCATGTTGGCTGTTCTGCTGACTGGAATGGAGCCGCTTTGTTCTGAACGCTGAAGCGCATTGTTCACATGTATTTAGGTGAATGCTGCAAGCAGCGCTCAACTATTCTTGCTCTCTCTTAGGCTTTCTTCTTTCTTTCTTTTTTATTCTCTACAGATTTTGGGACCCCACTCCTTCCAATTTTTTTCACCTAGATACTCCACTTTCCACTTTAAAATGTTCACACTAGCTTTGAATCATGTGCTACCATTCAATTATTTTAAATATTTGTTCCCTCGTTGTGTCCCACAGAGCTAGGGTCTGTGTTATACATCCTCTCCTCCTTGTGTCCTACAGAGCTAGCCCGTGAGCTCCAGCTCAGTGTGGACGACATCAACAAGATCCGGGTGGAGAACCCCAACTCGCTGCTGGAGCAGAGCTCCGCACTGCTCAACCTGTGGGCTACCAGGGAGGGCAAGAGGGCCAAGAGTGAGTACATGAGAAGTGAGTCTTAACTCACCTTCACATCAGTCATAATCTCACGCAGGTTCTCCTTTACCTGGTCTCCTCCTGTAGGATCTACACACTGTTTTCAGATCCATCAACCCCATCTTCTCTTCCAAGGTCTATACACCGGTTTCAGGTCATCTCAGATCCAGATGTTCCACCATGCTATTGCTATTGTGGTGGTTGTTCTACGTTAATCGATCCTGTTGCTCTAACCGTTCTGTGTCTCCTTCCCCTCTCTCTGTGTACCTCGTGCCCCCCTCATGTGTCCCCCCCAGTGGAGAGTCTGTACGTGGCCCTGAAGAGCATCGACCGCATGGACATCGTCACCATGCTGGAGGGGCCGCCACCCCAGCCCCAGGGCCGGCAGGGCTCTCGGGAGCTGAACCGCTGCCGGCCCAGTGAGAGAGAGCACCTCTCCCCGGGTCTGACCAATGGTAAGACCACGGCTCAGAACCCCAAAGTGCAGACAGATCCTTACGCTCGGGGGCCGACCCAAACCGCAAACCCAGGTTTGCCTTGTTGTTTCTTCTCTGCAGTTTCCTTCCTTGTCTTTTCTATTTAACACTGAGCTGAACGTTAGATGCTAAACTTTAGACGCTGAACGTTAGACGCTAATTAGATTCTAATCGTCATTAGAGCTGAGCGTTAGAAGCTGAACATTAGACGCTAATCGTTAGACGTTGAACGTTAAAGCTGAGCTATAGACACTAATCATTGTTAGATTCTAATCATCGTTAGAGCTGAACGTTAGACGCTAAACGTTAAAGCTGAGAGTTACACGCTGAACGTTAGACGCTGAACGTTAGACGCTGAACGTTAGACGCTAAACGTTAAAGCTGAGCGTTAGACGCTAATCGTTAGACGCTAAACATTAGACGCAAAATGTTAGAGCTGGTGTATGCTAATTGGTATACGCTTACCGTTATTATACGCTAATCATTAGACGCTAAACATTAGATGCTAAACATTAGATGCTAAACGTTAGACGCCCAGTGTTAGACACCAGGTGTTAGACGCTAGACGTTAGACGCCGAACATTAGACGCTGATCGTGAGATGTTGTCGTGCAGCAACACTGAGTGGGACTCAGGATACTCCTACCTCCTCCTCCAGAGCGCCTCAGGGAAGTTCCTAGTCATGACCTCAGCTTGAGGGTCCAGAGCTGTGCCAGATAACTCAAGTCTAGAGACCCCTGAAATAATGTTCGTTCCTGAGACTCGTATGCGGTGGCTTTGATGAGACCATTTGTAATTGGATCAAACTGGCACAAAGAATGGATTTCTGCTTCAAAATCCAGTGAAGAATAACCCAGATTGGGAGACACCTGGCACAAGAATCAGACCTACCTCAAGATGGAAGGTCTGATTGCCAACTCAGATTGCCAACTTAGCATTCTCAAGAGTGAACGTGTAGCTAACATATTTCTTTGTTTTTAAGAATAAAAGTGGTCAAGCAGTCAAGCATTCAATATTCACTTCAAGATTGTGTTTTCATAAAGTTAAAGGTTAGAGGATCTTGAAGCAGAGCACATTTAGGACTGGAGTATTGATGCAGCCATCAGCACAGTGATGGAGAAATCCCAGAGCCAAATATATTCACTCATGTAAACCATTATAGGCCTACTAGTAAACAATCATTCAACTGCGCACAAATGTTTTTTGTTAGCATTGTGTTTTTTAGTCCAGTCTTTATCACAGTTTGCTTTAAAGAGAAATTACACATTTTATTCAAATAATTAAAAACAGGCTATACACCCCCTTATGACTTTTAAATCCAAGGCATTTCAACATGGGATATCTTCAATGTGTATCAACTCATTGCCATACATGGTACCAGTCTGCCGTAGAGCATAAGGTTGGCCCATGGTAACTGCTCTCCTCTACAGAGTGCTCCTCCTCCTCCTCCTCCTTCTCCTCCTCCTCCTCATGGTACATGGTACATCTTGATTGACTCCAGTTTCACCCTCTGGCCTGCCGAGGGCGCTCTCCCCCCTGTGGTCCTCATGAGGAGCCGCCCAGCTCTCTGTCCCCTGTCTCCAGCCCGGCCACTGGTCCTCCCTGTGCAAACTGGAGCAATTCCCGGGGATGTAACGATGCGTAAACACATGACCATGAAAGAGACGTTCAGATCACGGCTGCGGTGCATCTGATACCTGTCCGTCCGTCTGTCTGTCTGTCTGTCTGTCTGTCTGTCTGAATGTCTGTCTGTCCCTCTTTCTGTCCATCTGTTTTATTAGCAGTACCTCAAAGGCCCTCCCTTGGCGCTCTGTGTGAGTTCTTTTTTAGAGGGCTGTTGTGTCTCTGGCTGATCACACATGAAGGACCGGTTGAAGATGTTTGTGTCCCAGAGTTAAACTGGGAGAACAATGACAGGGAACGTCAAGGCTGCTTCAAACTGATCTCAGTCTGTCAAGCATTTCTCTCTTTTTGTTTTGAACAGCCCCAAGAGCTGTTCATAAGTCCAATCATAAGCCCCCCTCAGTATTAACCACTTGTCCATTCAAAGCTTTATATATTCTAATCATTTGATTGGGAATAGTCCATAGATATCTTAAGGGATAGTCCATAGATATCTAAAGGGATAGTCCAAAGTTATCTAAAGGGATAGTCCATCAATATCTTAAGGGATAGTCCATAGATATCTTAAGGGATAGTTCATAGTTATCTAAGGGGATAGTTCAGAGTTATTTAAAAAGATAGTCCATAGTTATCTGAAGGGATAGTCCATAGATATGTAAAGGGATAGTCAATAGTTATCTAAAGGGATAGTCCATCTATATCTAAAGGGATAGTCCATAGATAACTAAATATAATAGTCCAGTTATATAAAGAAGTGGTCCAGAGTTATTTAAAGGACTGGTCCAGACTTATTTAAAGTGTGACGACACACAAGTGTAGTTTGGTGAGTTGGCTGCCATCTGCAGTTTAAAACATGCTGAACCCTTCTTTCTGCTTGGTATACATGGGGAAAACCCTGCTTTTATCACAGCGTAAGAAGATCTACGTTAGAGGAACATGTACTGTATCTCCATGACCAACATGTCCCTTTCAGAGAGGCTCTCCTCCACCTCCTCTGAATGTATAGTACATGACATGAACTAGCCAGTGTATTTATCTAGCTATTGAAATTAATTCCTACTATGAGTTCGGAAACAACCCTGATCTTCCTGGATTTTAACCTAAATCATGAGTTTGTTTACTATGAACAGGATGACTTGCACCCAATAATTCTAGGTAAATATAGTAGACCTCCAGCTCCAGCTCTCTGCCTGCCATGCATGGGCCCTCAGTGAGTTCCTCGGGGCGGACCGTCTGTATGTCCTTCTGGAGGGGTCCGTGGTTCCTTCCTGAGACTGACTGTCGCTGTGTTTCCTCTCGACTTGTCATCTGCAGCCCGGTCGCCCTTCTCTACCTCCTACTCACTCCTCCTCCTCCTCTCCGAACTCTGACCTCATGCTGACCTCATATTGACCTCTGACCCATATCTCTCTGTCTTTACGTTAAGACTACCACTAGTAGCATTTTTTTATACTCTTGAAAATCACACTTTTTTCTTCTTTTTTTTTTTTTTACTGTAAGCTCTGTGAGCAAATCCCTTCACACAGATTATATACCCAGAACCCACCTGGGGGTGGAGGTGTCCCTCGCTCCCCCCCCTCTCTCTCTCTCTCTCTCTCTCTCTCTCTCTCTGGCTCTCTGTTGATTTATTCAATTATTTTGAATTCTTCTGTCCTCCTGTTTCCTTTGTTGTGTACGCATATGTTTTCTTCTATCTTTATCTGTCTCCTCTTCCTTTTACATCCCTCTCTCCCTGACCTCCTGCATGTCTGACTGCGCACGAGAGCTTGAGTTTCCCCCCTCATACGTTTGCATGGTGACACCGAAATGAGGGCAGGAGTTTGCAAAATGGGCTTCTGGGAAATGAAGTCCTTAAACCTTTGCATTGGCACCCAGCGTTGCATGAGCGAGCCTGGGGTACTGGCTAGGCATGCGTACCTGGAAATGACCTGAGAGCATGTCTCCTGTGTATCGCTCCTATACACGGATAAAGAGAAGAAAAGGCTTCAACCTTTTTCAGAACTGGAAACCGTGACTGTGTTCATGTATGAATGTTTCTACCTGAATGTCCCTCCATGACGCTATATCTGTGTGTGTATTTGACAGTGGGCTCAGTGTTTCTACTGTTTTACAGTCATCTTCAGTGTTGTACGTATCAATGTGTCTCCCTGTGTTACTGTTTTCCTATATCTCTGTTGTCTCAATGTGTCAGTATCTGTACGTCTATTTCTAAGTCTCACGGTACATTTACATGGGAGTTCATGTTGTGTTCCTGTGTTTAGCTTCCTCATACGATGCCCAGACTCTCCGTTCTCATCCTCCATCTCATACCCACAACTTGTAACATCTTTGACATCTACAAACGTCCTCCTCGGACCCAAAGCACAAATTGAAGACAAAAATTTCTCACAATCCCAAAATGCATTTTTTTTTCTCACAAACAAGGTAAATATTTAGTAGTGGGAGTTTTGTTGTCAGGGTCGTTTATAAAAGGTGTATTTGTATTGAGTCATCCTGGATACCCAGTTCCAATACTGCACATGCTTTATGCAGGAAAGCAGCGACGTACAAGGGTCCCGATTTAGTTTTATAGTTAATATAGCAGCCTTCCTAGGCCTGTACTCTGAGCCCAGGATTGGTGGGATTATTTTAAACCATGATCCGTAAAGGAAACCCTTGGACAGCCCTTCCAAACCACCATGTTGTTGTGGCTTTGGTCATGTGAGTCAAACCAACAGGGAATTGGACTTTAGTACAAAATAGTTATTTCTGCACTTTCTATATCAAACACCTTCTTGATATGGAATATTGTAACCACATTATTTATGATTTCTGTTTCCATTTTCCCTTGTGTAGCTGATGATATGAATAGTCTAATGTTGACAGGACACTGGCTACCCTCAGCCAGACAGATTACTGAAGGTTAAGGAGCATGAGATGTCACTATCAGTTGCATCATACATTATAACAGCAGGAGAGAAGCATTCAATATTTATGACTAGCCTGAAATCATCAATCCATTAATTTGACGTAAAGCAGTAGGAACTTTCTATGTTGTGCTGCAGAGTAAAGCTAGCTACTGGTGTGCTGTATAGTTCACCTGGGGCGTCCTGCTAACGTTCCTCTGCTCAGGGAAAGCAGGTCAAGGTCTCCTGCTGGCCCTCATATCAGATGCAGCCTCAGCAGTAGAGTCGCTGCCAGCCCCACTCAGGTTACGCCCACCGGGCCTTTAAACACTTTGGACACCACAAGAAATATGCTCTCCCCTCTCTCTCTCTCTCTCTCTCTCTCTCTCTCTCTCTCTCTCTCCCCCTCCCCCATGTCTCCCCCTCATCTGGAATACACACCCACGTGGTCACACTGACAGTAGACACCGCAGCCCCTTTTCCATGTCCCCTCCGTGTCATTTGCTGCACCAACTCTCACAGTAGACATGAGGTCCCTACTCTTCACTGAACACATGGTTGTTCAATGTGACTTTGGGAAAATAAATTAGCCGATTTTCTTTGCTCCAGACTGAAACCTAAGTCAATATCATATATATATATATATATATATATATATATATATATATATACTGTATATAATATATACACATCTAAAAGGCCACACATTGAGAGACTCTCCCTTCTTGAATGGTTTCCATGTCGATCTGTCGGTCCGCTCCCCCACATGGAGCCCGGGACGTGTGATCTCTTGTTCTTCAGGAGGTTTAGAGGCGTGGTAGGAGTCGCCTGAGTCCACCAGACTGACCGCCCAAAACATCCGAAAGGGATTGAAAAAAAACTATGTTTGTGAATATGTGTCAATCATGGGTCTGTGTGTGTCTGCATTTGGGTTCTATTTACACTTCCGGGGAAATACCTGTTATGGGTTCATGAAGTATGAGTCAGTGGTTTGCAGTTTGTTAGAAATTTGCCTGCAAGCATGCTAACCAGCCTGGTTAATAATATCCTCCTGCCTGTCTCTGAATGAAATTATAATACTGCGACATGCATGGGTGTGTGTGTGCGCGTGCGTACCTTCGTACGCGTGTGTGCTTGAGGAAGAAAACTGGAATGAGAAAGAAACAACCTGTGAGTTCACGGCATGGGTATGTCTCCCCCTGCTGGACAGGTGCGTGTCCCAGCCCTAACATAGCGGCAGAGGCAAGAACTTCCTGTCCTTCTTCCTACAGGGGGCAGTGTGCAGCGCAGCTTCAGACACAGCCAGACACGCATTCTCACTTTCTCTCTAATCACTATTTTTGGTTTTATGTTTTATATTTTCTCTCCCCCTCTCTCTCTCCCCTCCCCCTCTCTCTCCCTCCCCCCTTTCTCTCCCCCTCTCCCCCTCTCTATATCTCTCTCTCCTCTCCCCCTCTCTCTCTCTCCTCCCCCTCTCCCCCTCACGTCTCCCTGGCTGTGTCTGCTGCTGCTAACTGTCAGCGCTGGCTGTGATCTGGCTTGACAATCCTTCTTAGAGCGTAACCAATTACTGAGATCAGACCACAGGAGCAGCACCAACTCACAGTGAGAACACCGGATCCTGCGATTGGTCTTTGCAATTTGGGGCCAAGCGAGGTGACTCATGAGATCCTCTGGTGCTCATTTGAGCACAACAATCTCTGCAAGCCTGTGTTCTGGTGCTGTCCCTGTGCAGCTGGTTTGAGTGTTTGGTTACTCATCCACTTCCGCCTTCTGCTCCCTCTATCCTGAGCTTCCTGCACCTTTTACTTCAGCCATGTTTGTCTCTCCCCCCTTCCCCCCTTCCCCCCTTCCCTGCTCCCCCCTGCCCATTGTGTCCTCCTGGGCAAACCCCCCCCCCCCCTGCCCATGTGCAGGGGCACCCCCACCCCCGCCCCCCAACACACCCACCACAGCGCCCCGCCCCACTCGCGGGGGTGGTCCCGGTGCCCGGGGGGGGTAAGGTGTGGCGGGCAGGGGGGCCCATGTCAGTGTGCCTCTCTGTGTCTCGCTCCAGGTTATGGGCTGGTGCAGGACGAGCTCCTCTCACCGGCCTCCATGCAGTACAGCCTGCCCTCGCCGCTGGGCGCCGAGCCCTTCTGGCAGGAGGTCTCCAGCCTGGAGTGCGCGCCCATCGCCACCACCGAGGAAGACACGCTCATGGAGATGTCCGACGTGCAGGTGTGGCCCTCGGGCAACAGCCCCTCCCTGGTGGCCGTGGAGGACTCCTCGCTGGAGTGCAGCCACGCCGACGACTTGGAGGGCACGCCGGGCACGCCTCACGGGGGCCCCGGCCGGCCCCCCAGCCAGGCCAGCGGGGGCGGGGGCGGGGCGGGGCTGAGCCACGGCTCCATAGAGCTGGCCGAAGACGACTCGGAGATGGGCGTGGACTCGCTGAGCACGGCCACCGCCACGCCGGCCTCGCTGGGGGGCACCATCGCCGGCTTCAACGCCAACGGACTGAATCACGGTCAGGGGTCAGAGGTCAATTCGGAGGCTTTGGCGTTTGCGAGCATGAACAGCGAAGATGGAACCAGGGGAGGAGGAAGAGGAGGAGGAGGAGGAGGAAGAGAACAAGGAGCACCGGGCTCAGAGGAAGGGCTTTCTCTCGTTGCAGGACAGCAGAGGGTGTACGCGCGGCTGAGCGAGTCCCCGGGTCTGAGCAATGTTACGGATCGGAGCGCAGACAGGTGAGTCTGAGCACTGACATCTGACGGGCGGGCTGTCAAATGTCAACAGTCCTTCAGGCGGCCGGCGCCGCAGAGTGTAAATGATGTGACTGTAACTGTCTTAAACTCTTAGCACCTGTGAAGCAGCTCTCCTGGCTAGTGTGTTTATGACGGCTGATGAGTACAACAGTATGCTAGTGTGTTCCCCTGAAGGCTGTGCTGCAGGACCGTGCGAAACAGTGATCCGCCGTTGGTGTTTCTCAGCCATGCTATGAAACAGAACGCTTCCCTCCTTCGAATGCCGAATGTTGTCCGTGGTCGGACCCCCTGAAGCCTCCTCACCGTGCGCCCTGTCCCGTCCCCAGGTCAGGGAGTGGAGGAGGTGGATCTTTTCTGTCCTACCTGCAGGAGCAGACGGGGCCCGGCTGGATGCCCGTCACCGACCCCACCCAGGCCTGGGTGGGCACCCAGGCCCGGCCCCGGCAGGCCGTGGACGGCGTGGCGTCGGCGGTGCGGGACGTGAGGGACGCAGACCCAGTGCGCCTGTCCCAGGAGGCCCTGCTGCAGCCGGTGAGGGACATGGGCCACTCGGAGATCCTGAGGGGACACTTCAGAGGCACGCAGCCCTTTGAGAAGGGGCTGGGGTTCCCCCACCGGGTCCCGGACCTGAGGACCTGGGACGACGTCCGCCTCAGGGGCCAGGTGACTAACTGAGAGCGCATGCTGTAGAGCTAGAATACAAAGACCTTGATACACTGGCTGTGACATCGGCCAATCACAGAAACACAAGGAAGAATAGAGTGACGCAACACACAAGTAATGTATTGTGATTGGTTGAAATAAAAATGGGAATATCTAACCAGATGCTTGATGATAATGCCTATTGTGAAAACACAATAAGAATAGGCTTCCCAGATCTGGGCTGACTCCAGAATCACTACCATGACAATCGAAGTAATCGAAGTAAGTCCGGTCAAGGTCAGCACATGACCGGTGTTGCCATATGTTCCTACGGTGTTGAGCGCTGAAGCCCCACCTATAAACTTTGAATCAGTTGATGCTGACCTCTTTACAGTAAATAAGCAGCTGTACTTGTTTCATGTCTTTGGACACGGGTTTGTTTTGGTCCAGGGGCACTGGACCTTTTTCAGGAGCAGCAATCATTCTGTATTTATATACTGGTCTGGCACAGAGAACCTCCTCCATGCTGACTAGTAGTGGTCTTATATTAGTGGCTGTCTTCTGTCTCCCTGTTTAAAGGTTTATGTTACTTAATAAGGTTTATGTTCTTAATATTACAATATTACATTGGTAGCTTATTTACAAACAGTAATGCACACTTTTGGCACACACGCACACACACACACACACACACACACACACACACACACACACACACACACACACACACACACACACACACACACACACACACACACACACACACACACACACACACACACATACATACACACACAAACGCACACAAACACACCGGACCAGGCCCCAACATGGGCATCAACAATCACGTCTTGCCAAATATAGCAGACCTTCTCGCTGTCCCTCTCTGTAATGGGATCCCATCCTGAGCTGTCATGTGTTCCCACCCTGGCACAACGCACCGCACAGGACATGGCCACTGGAAAGCTCAAACGGCCGCGACCAGGGGTGTCTGTAGGGTTTGCTACCCCTACCCCTACCCCTACCCCTAATCCTAACCCTAAACCAAACCCTACCCCACCCCTACCCCTAACCCTTAACAAAACCCTTACCCTAAGCCTAACTCTACCCCTAACTACCCATGAGGAAATGTTTGTCTTTATCTAAATTCACTGAGTGGGACCACTGAGTTCCACTTTGCCACCACGGGGACTGGGGTGTGTGTGTACACATGTCTGCTAGTCCCATAAGCAGAGGGTGTGAGAGTGTGGAAGCAGCATCACCACTAGCTGCAGAGCACGCATATGGATATAGAACATCACTGGAGTGGGAGAGCGACAAAGGAGAGAGAGAGAGAGAGAGAGAGAGAGAGAGAGAGAGAGAGAGAGCGGGAGAGGGAGGAAGAGGGAGAGAGAGAGAAATAGTATCCTGCTTAGGTCGTGGCTGTCTGGATTTAGTGTCATGGGCTAGCCATTCCCCCCGACCAACTGGCAGAGGACAGGAGGGGCAGCAGAGACGAGGGCCCACTCTCATGGAATAGCTGCCTCAGCTGGAACCAGTGTTTGCTTTTCCACTAAACCACTGAAGAAGACCTGGGAGTACACTTTATCTACCACCATCACCACTCTCACGGATATAGATGGGAAACTGAGAGGTTGAGATCCCAGCTTGCACACAGGCCCAGGCAGGCTGTGAGGGACGTGGGTGTTGCTGCTGTCGTGAAGGAGGAAGGTTGGGTGTGTTGGATTGGTGAAGAGGAAGAGAAGGGGAGACGATGTGGGCCCTGGTGACGGAGCTGCTGTTCAGCCTGGTGCTGCTGGCCTTCCTGGTGATCAGCTGCCAGAATGTCCTCCACATCGCCAGCGGGGCCGTGCGCTCCGTGCTCTCCTACGTGCACGCTCAGCTTGACCGCCAGCTGGGGGAGGGGGAGGGGGTAGCCGACGAAGAGGAGAACGTGACCACCAGGGTGGTCCGCCGGCGAGTCATCCTCAAGGTACGACGGAGAGGAGAGACTGGCCCGGGGGGACGGAGCCCTGATCACTGAGATGTACAGATCTGACATGCACAGATCTGACGTGCACAGATGGGATGATTGACATGAAAGAGGTTTGAAAGGCATCGTGAAGGTTGAGGATGTGTTGTTTCTGTTTCTCCAAGAGGACAGGGTAGTGCAGGGTGTTTGTACGGGGGGGCCGATGTGAAGGTCTGGACGTGGTTTGGTTCTTGACAAGTTGAGGGGCGTGTTTCTGGCAATGAGCTGAAGGACCCTGCAGCCACAAAAAGACCAGGTGCTCCTAAAGGAAGTAGACGGAGCCGCTCCTGGAGCTGACCTCTGTAGTACAGAAGGTGGAGCGGCACTAAAGACGCCAGACTTATCCAGCTGGCAAATCCAGGTTCAGCCGTTCAAAGACGTTTTTTTGTTAACTGATTGGGTTTGCTAACATGTTATGCTTGAGTGAGAGTTTTTTAGTGCAGGAATGGATGCCAAACATGGCTTGGATTCTGAACCTATTTCTGATATTGGCATTTAACATAGATATTGAGATTGTGGCCAAGTTTCAGTCATTCTCCTGGCATTCACCAGTTTGCTCCATGGTTCCAGCAGAGATACTAAACCCTGTCGCTGGGGGGCTTAACTCAGACTATAAGCCCCTCTGCTGTCCTGCTGGAGGAGCTGATCGTATAAATAGAGGAGCAGTGTTCTGCTGAAATGTGAGTGTAATAACATCATGATGTGAGCCTCATTATCCACTGTTTAATCAGGCGAACGGCACAGAGGAGAGTATTAGGGGACTCCAGTGATCTCTATTGTTGGTTTAGCATGCTTCTCTGGAGCAGCCCCACACCTCACCCCTCTGTCTACTCACCCCCATGACGGCCACACCCCCACATGCTAGCAGGCACGGCCGCGGCGTGTAAATACGTACATTCATTACGTGACTATTTAAAGCACTCCTCATTCCAGAGCCCTGATCTGCATTGTGTGCTGAGGCATGTTGGCTCACATACACCAGCTCTATATAGCTCTATAACACACAGACACAGACACACACACACACACACACACACACACACACACACACACACATGCACACACACACACACGTTAGCATACATACATCAGCTCTGTATAGCTCTATAACACACACACACACACACACACACACACACACACACACACACACACACACACACACACGTATACATTAGCATACAGACATTAGCACACGTTGAGCATCTGAACTCATGGCCCTGTGGACCTGAGTGCATCCAGTGGAGGCCTCCACCCGGCCCCCTGAAGCTAGCCATCAGGATGTTCTCCGTGTCTGGACCTGGTCACTTAAAGTAGCGGCGGTGTGGTCAAAGCAGCCCCTAACCTGGTGCCTGTGTTGTTGTGTACAGGGCGATGAGGTGGAGGACCTCGCTGGGGAGCACGTCAGTGAGGAGCAGTTCACGGACGAACATGGAAACATCGTCACTAAGAAGGTTAGTTTTCTCTTGTGTCCTGACGACATGTCTGTGCTCATCTTCATCCTTTATCCTCTGCGGCTCACAACACAACCCTTACCTTTTTGTTATTCCATCTCTTCTTCCACTCTCTCCATGTTGCCACCTCCTTCTGCACCCCCCACTACTCATTCTCACCACCGGATGGGTGTGTGTGTGTGTGTGTGTGTGTGTGTGTGTGTGTGTGTTTGTGCGTGTGTGTGTGTGTGTGTGTGTGTGTGTGCGCGCATGCGTATTCGTATGCGTGTGCGTGTGGGTTCCTGTGCGTGTGTGTGTGTGTGTGTGTGTGTGTGTGTGTGTGCGTGTACTCGTGTCGGACATTGCGTGGCTGTGTGTGCGTTGGTCAGATTGTGCGCAAGGTCGTGCGCCGAGGGAAGGGGTCAGGTGAGGAGGGGGGTCAGGAGGGCAGCCTGGAGGGGTCTCTGGAGGACGCCAACGAGATGGAGGGCGACCTGGAGCAGTTCATGAACTACGCCGTCCTGGGTCGTGACATCACCAAGGTGGGCCACTGATCCACGCCCCCAGCGACCCCCTCCCCGGGACTCACTAACCCGGACCCCCTGGTCCCCAAGGACACCCCCTGCTGGGACTCCTGAGCTCCATGTAGGACCCTAGCATAGAGCGAGCCCAGAGGCGCCATGCCGCCCCCCAGTGTGTTTCTAATATTGTCCGTTCATTGTGTTTTTCTAAATTCATTATTCATTCTAATTAAACGTCAGCCAACCTTCAGTTTGGATTGATTGTGCGTTCAGGGGTCAAAGGGAAGAGCATGCGGTGAACATGGTTATAGATGTGGTGACGGTTACATAGAGCTTACAAAACACTTACAAAAGCAACGGTTCGAGTCTGACGATATTGTGTGCCAAGTGTAAGGTGTGAATGCTGAACCTCCTTTCCAACACCACCCATGAACCCTTTTCCAACACCACCCATCACCACCCACCACCCTCTTCCAACACAACCCATGAACCCTTTTTCAACACCATCCATGAACCCTTTTCAACACCATCCATGAACCCTTTTCCATTCCAGTTGCAGCCCCCCCTCCCCCCCATTTTCAACCTCTGCACCCAATCAGTTTTATTTATTATTTTGACCTCTTGTTGGAACCACAAGCCGACATTAAAAGCAGTCCCAGGGGTCACTAGTCCTGCAGTCTCCATACTGGGGAACTAGTCCTACAGTCTCCATACTGGGGAACTAGTCCTACAGTCTCCATGCTGGGCCTCTAGCCATGCTCATGGTGGATGGTGGACCATCTTGTTGTGTTCATGAAAGCCATGTCCTCTCTGACCGGAGAGCGTTTCCTCTGAGCTTCTAGTCCTAATGAGTCTTTTCGGTCGTTGCATGTAGTATGAGCCACACCAGCAGACCCCCTCATGTAACCGAACACCATCCAGAAATACTATAGTGTTTCTGATCAGGCTGGATGATTCACATTGAAAAGGTTTACCAGTTTTAAAGCCAATAAAAAGCGTCCTCAGAAAGTTAAGCTGGTCCACTAACTTCACCTGGCATCATTGAACAAAGACATTCTGGGCAAATACTACTGATCCCTGACTGCTTGATCCCAGAGATGTTGCTCATGACGTTTCCCTTCTTCTTCCTCCTCCCTGTCTCTCTCTCTCCCGCCCCTCCCATCCTCTCTGCCCTCGCTCGCCCGCCTTCCAACTCTCGCTGCACTCTGCCTCTGTGCTCTTCTTCCTCATTTGTCCGCCCCTCTCCCTTCCTCTTCCTTGTCTGTCCCCCCCCCTCCCTTCCTCTTCCTCTTCCTCATCTGTCCCCACTCCCTCCTCCTCCTCCTGCCAATGTGTCCTGCTTGCTTTTTTGTCCCCTCCCTTCTTGCCATTTCTCTTGGTTGAACCCCCCCCCCCGCCCCCTCCCTCCCGCCCCCTCCTCCCCCGACCTCACTAACCCCCCTCCCCCCCCCCCCCCCTCCCCTCTTCCCCTGCCTGTAGCCGGATATTATGGATGTGAAGAAAGGGGCTCAGATAGTGCAGTGTGCCACTCTGCGGCGGGTAAAGCAGTGAGGCAGACAGAGGGGCGGAGCCCTGCAGGTACCAGACCCCCCAGCCCCGCCCCCGGGCAGCTGTGGGCGGGGCTAGACATTTAATCCGCCTCCCCGGGTTAAATGCGGCTGCTGAATGTGCCATTGATGTGATGCTAATGGTATCATGCTAACATGTTTTATATGTGAACAGTGCTAACTAACTCAGTCCACCAATCAGCCATATATCTCTATCTATATATCTATATCTATATATATATCTCTCTGTTATAGTGAACACATGGTAAGGACTAATATCAATCAACACAAGTCCACAAGTCCACATTATGCTGCTTACATTCTCAATACTTATTTAGCACTGTAGCTTGCCATTTCTATAGATTATATTGTATACTTATTGTAAACAATTCTAATTCAGTATCTATACATCTATACAGACTGTAAACTCACACTCTATTCATTCAAGGCGATAAACTATATACAGTACATCGGTTTATATAGAAGGCCTGTTATGTAGAATCAGATTGCTGTCCCAGAGAGTGATCTATTAAAGTGTAATGTATGTGACCCCCAACGTCGCTACCTGTCCTCTCTAACTTTAAAACCATTGCAATCCTCAGATGACTCACATTTCGACCCACACACTGTTGAGTGTTCATCACATATGAGCTCAAGTAACTGGTTCACACTGGATACTGGATAACTATTTCTAATGACCATACCGGTGTAATTGACCTCTTTATTGGAGCTTTCCCTTGTCTTCCACAGTGTGGACAATGCACAGTGTTCCAGGTTATGGCTTAGTAGCCCAGATGGTCAGGGGAGAGATTTAGCTAAGGTCTATCTCTGGGTGGCTCAGAATGGCATCAATAATGTATAGCCTAATGAATCTTAGCAAGAGCCAGCCGTCTTAGCTAATTCAACTGTTAAATTAAATATAACAGGATCAGAGTGGAAGTGGTGTGATTTCAATGTGAATATAAATGGGCTGTAGTTGGAGAAGGATAGATTACCAACAATTTCAAGGGCTTTCCCACAAGCTCCACAGTGAACATGCTGTAGATAGGATGTGAGAGTTGTAAAGAGGGGAAGCAACATTTTTAAACTAAGCCAAAAAACCTCCCTCCCTCTCTGCTCCCTCCCTCCCTCGTTCATCTACCAATGAGAAGTGTAACATTTTGTAAGACCTGGGAAATGATCATAGGTCGCAATTACACCGGTAAAAATGATCCCGCAAGGCTGTTGTCTGTTAACTACAGTTTGCATGTGAAGCCTCAGCAGTTTATTCCTCTCGGGGTTAGGGTCTGTGTGACTCGTCCTTTAGGCTGTCGTGTCTCTCTCCACACACAGGGCTCCCCACAGGATCTCCCACCCTCACCGAAACCATCCTACATAGACACATGACGGACAGCGGGGGGCGGCGGAGAGACCTCCTCGGAGGAGGAACGGCGGACACCGACGAAACGTACACACAGCTAGCGGCCACACGACCATCAGCGCCGCCAACAGGAAGTGGATCTACTGTCGTTTTTTCTTACTTCCTTTTTTTTTTTTAAGAAACTCTAAAAAAAGAACACAGGGTTCTAGGTTAGACGCATGATTTTTTCGTACAAAAAAAACCAAACCAAACTCAAACAAACAAAAAAAAGCAACCAAAACGTGCTTCCTGTTATCTGTTCAGCATGCTGATTGCTGCTGCATGGCCTGTCTTTAGCTACCAGTACAGAGGGATCTAGGGTGGGGGGGGCCGGAGAGGACGTCTAGGCTCTGATGCAATGTAGGGTTCGTCAGACTGGCCCTTTCTCTCCATTACTCTGGGAAAAGAAAAAAAATGTGTGTGAATTTGCATAATCTCTAGGCAACAGGTTTGTATCTCTCCATACCCCCGCCAGTCGGACCACATCACAGACCAGTATGCCAAACCACCACGTCCACGTCCCAGTGCTCCACGTCCCAGTGCTCCAAGTCCAGTACGCTACACTACCACCAAAGGAAAGCTGTGCTGTACATAACCTGGTGTTGGGATGTGTACCTCGTGTCGTTCGTGTTGTTAGGACCCTACACCATCACCATGCTGCTCTTCAGAACCTGTGGTGTTACTTTGTGTTCATCTGGCTTGTTCCAACCTAACCCTATATATATAATATATATATACATATATAAGATATATACTATTATTCTATCTACATCTCCTGAACCCTATGTGCACGCGAACAAGCAGACCTCTGTTGTGTTGCTCTGTATTATTGGTCCTTTATGTTGGTGTCCGGATTAGTGATTTGAACAAGATGCCACCCTGCACCTTCTGACCAATCACAGTCTGGAAGGGCTCCACCCCCTCGCCCGTCCCTCCCCTCAGACCTCTGAGGGCAGCCTTTTGTAGTAGATGTAGCAGCAGTCTTGTCATCCCCCAACAGGGGGCAGGATTTCACCTCCACTTAGTAGCTTTAATGTCTGACGTGAATCTTGACCTTACAGTAGTAGACTGCTATTAGTACTCATGGGGGTGGTACAAACATATAAAGAATTTCAGCAACTACTGTTGATGTCACTTTGATGTCGGATATAGGGGGGAATCCTAACGGTAATAATGTAGCTTTGATGTGGTCAGGGAGCTGGACCGGAGCTTAGAGAGCAGGAGTCCAACGTGTCTGAGCGCTCGTGTTGGGCATCAATGTTTGTTTTCTTGACAGTTAAGGACAGTCAGTCGCCGATCACTGTGATGAGAAACTGTAATACTGACCCCGTTACTGTGAGCCTGGGAACCCGCTTCCTCGCCCTGGTTCTTGTCTCACTTCCAAACCTTTTAGTTCCTACTTTACTGTCCGACCTTCAGAAGCAATAAGAACTATGAGAGGATGTGTGTGCGTGTGTGTTGCTGCGTGTGATCCCATATCATCTTCAAACTTAATTTTCTCTTCTAACCATAGCTATACTCTTCTATTACAAATGATGTCAACACATTACTGTTTATCAAAGGAGCCGTATTGTTTTAGGAACAGGGATAGTTTAAGTTTGACTGTATATCCCCCATCATGCTGCCCATGGTTTTGCCACATCCCTCATCAGGAGGATGTGTCCTTTATTTACGCCTTAATATCATTCATGCTGAGCTCAAGAGAAGTTGAATGTTTGTTTATTTGCTTGTGCAAACGAATGCGTATGTGTGTGCGTGACAGAGAAAGTGACACGGACACACAAGAGAAAGGTTTTTTAAGAATCACCAACTCAGTAATCCAATGTGGAGATGGTTATATAGTGACTGCATAGAACTATTTTTGGAGAAGAAACTCACGACATACAAGACAGCGATCCACCCAGCATGTTTTTTTGTACATACCAGATGCTTCGGTTCTCCTACTTCATGGACCATCACCTCGTTCTAGTTGCCGCACAAATATGTAAACTCACAAGGACTCAACAACCGCACACCTTCGAGGTTTAGTTCAACTCTGCAGCCAGACATGACATAGAGGAATGTACCTTCACAACATACACGTCTGTAGAACTGCTCTATTCTCCTTTGGAAGATGACTCCTGGCACTCAGTTATTTTACACCCGTGCTTTCCCTTTCATTTGAAACATACTGATGATCTTTTATGACGAGAGAAACACAAGATCGTTTACGAGGCACTTTGACAAGGAGTCATTATCTACACCTACATTGTGTTACTTTTCCTTTACTGCAGCCATGGCTTCTGTTCAAGATATTCTCACTTTATTTTATCACAAGCATTTCTAGATTGAGAAATGTTCTTAAATTCTAAGCGTGAATTTGTTTTATTTAATCGGACACTTCACAAAAGTGACGAGTGCAGTGATAACGTTGGTGGTGCAGATTCATCAAATATATTTTTCCTTTTGAAAAATACAATACAATAACAGTACATACGGTTAAAGTGCACAGTGATGAGGAAAAGTCAACGATTAGCTTTGTAGCGGTTGAAAGCTGGATGCAACCCATGTTTTTATTATTATTCTTAGGTCCTGGTTAATAGACTCTGACAGGCTCTGCTCGTCCAATAGGCCACAATGAGATGCTCCTGACTGTAAGATCTGTTGTCTTGAAAAGTGAAGGAGTATATCGTCAACACCATAGAACATATCAACCTCCTTGTGGTTTCATGAGTTGTAGTTCTGAACAGGAACCACACTCCTGAAGCCAGCCCTGATCTGGAGGTGTGAGAGAGAGCGTTGAGGACTAAGTGTTTCAGAGTGCAGGCTTGAGGGACGTTTAGTGATCTAACTGTTGGCTCAGTGCACTCAGCAACCAGACTTTCAAGACGACAAGCATTACCCCTCAACACAGCAAAACCTTCCTCAATCTACTGCTGCCCCCACCCAGCTTCTTTTGCCAAATAAGAGCCTCTCAGCCAGGTGTAGGGCTGTCCACAGGGGTCTGGAACCAGACGCTATCCAACAGGTCGGGACAGAGAAGGCTACAAGTGCACGGAGACATTGGAGCGTCAGATGTGTTAAACCAGAGGAAGAACAACCAACCAAACCTTGCACTTGTGGAATAATGAGACGAAGACATGCATCGAGTTCATGCAAAAATATTATACTGTTGCAAAAACTAGAGATCACATGTATATTCCTTTTAGAATGGATTGAAGATATTAACGCAATAGCATATTACTCAATACTAAGGAATGCAACTGCGCACATGCACAGAATATGTTTTTGACATAAAAGCTATATATATATGAAATATATGAAAAATCTCTATATATATATATATTTACTTAGAATGCTATGCACCCTTACTTATCAACTGGGATTCTAATTATGTTATGGATGTACTTTTAGCATCATACAGCTGTAGCTACCAGGGACCTGCTCTGGGTAATGCCTGCACCCTGGGGGAATAGGGGCCTTGTGGGGATTTTAACTTGTTGGTTTGCTTTTTTTTATTGGTATGGAGAGTCAAATATGAATAAAAAAAAGATATATGTGAAAGCCTTTTAATCAAATAAAATTGGAAGACATCTGTTGAAAAATTTACTCTGTACACCAGCTCAACATTTGCAAAATTAATAAAGAAATCAAACAGTTATTCTCAGCTAAGCGTGTATGACTGAATGAAACGTGAAAGTTTTCCATAGTCTCTCTCCACCTCTACTATTAACTTTTTGTTATTTTTTTTAATTATGCAATTGAAATGGATGGGTAATGACCGAAAGGACGAGATCACGGATACAAGCGGCCAAGATGAGTTTTCTCAGGAGGGTGGCTGGCTTCTCCCTTAGGGATAGGGTGAGAAGTTCAGCCATCCGGGAAGAACTCGGATTAGAGCCGCTGCTCCTCTGCTTAGAAAGGAGTCAGTTGAGGTGGTTCGGGCATCTGGTAAGGATGCCCACTGGACGCCTCCCTTGGGAGGTGTTCCAGGCACGACCAGTGGGGAGGAGACCCCGGGGAAGACCCAGGACTAGGTGGAGAGATTATATCTCAACACTGGCCTGGGAACACCTCGGGATCCTGTTAGAGCTGGTCAATGTGGCCTGGGAAAGGGAAGTCTGGGGCCCCCTGCTTGAGCCTGGATAAGCGGATGACGTTGAGGAGGATGAGGATGAGGACAATTGAAACAATAAACATATTTAGTATATTTATATTCAAGATTAGCACGGGCCACGAATGTACAAAATACAACTAGTTTAACAAACCTCTAACCCCGGCAGCATGTGGACGGTGTTCTGCTCCAGTAGGGGGCGCAGTAACTCAAACAAACCTCTAACCCCGGCGGCATGTGGACGGTGTTCTGCTCCACTAGGGGGCGCAGTAACTCAACTCCGGCGCTCTCCTGACTCCTGGTTTCCTATTTTCGGTGCATGAAGGAGAAGGAACGTGTGCTCAGGTTCTCCAGATGACCTGACCTCTTCTCATGTGCTGTGTTGTAATGTGAAAAGTTTTGCTTCCTGTTACTGTCTGTTTGCACTTTTGCACCAACGGTATTGTATTTATTAGTATTCCGCCTGAAGCTTTGTCGCGGACAACGCTGCGCGACACTTGTAGACTTTGTTTGTTAGCTGTGTCATTCTATTAAACATGTCTGAGAGCAGCCTGAAGACCACCTCCAAGTCCATCCCCACCCGGCGGGTGGTGATCAACAGCGCGGACCACATGCCCCATGTGGACTACTCCTCGACCCCCGGGGGGACCCTGTTCAGCACCACGCCCGGAGGTAACGAACCACTCCGACTGAAGACGAACTCGAGTCGCCTCCGGTCTCCATGCGTTGATTCCTGTGGTGTCTGGAGGAGGCGGTGAACTTCCATTGAACCTCTCGGTGTTTACTGCACCGTGCCTACTGGGGTCATACTTTGGACCAGCAGCAGGACCAGACCGTGACAACATGGAGAATGAACTAGACAGTTACATCGTTTTTAAAGAAGTTTAATCATAATTGCATTCGTTGAATATCGACTGCTGGTGCCACTAATGCACATGGTGGTTTAACCTGTCAGTAACGAATGGTGCTATTGGCCAAACAAGGCAATGTGTGTTTGAAACAAAATAAGCCATGATTGGTCAATTCAACCAGTACGTTAACCAGGGTCTTCTGTTCTGGTCCCGACCCCTCCCTCCTGGCTCCTGCCTTATCTGTACTGCGCATGTGTAAACGGCTTTTGCGCATGCGCACATTGTGTCACTTTACGAAGTATTAATCGATTCAGAAACAGAACTTAACACAATGTGATTTAATAATGGAGGATTTAATTGCAGAAATAACATAATTATTGCCGTGTGTGTACACTTGTGGTTTCTCATTTCAAACGTTGGGCCCCACACTGACCCCAGGCGTCCTGGCCTGTTGATCATTAATCGCTGCTGGCCCAACCTCCTCTTTCCATCGAGTGCTCAGGGTTTTCTAAATTAAATTGGGGCATGTGTCCGATTATAGGAAGTCGTTTAATCCTTCCTGTGAGTTGGTTATAGTGATATAGTTCGTTTTTCTAAATTAAGGAAATGCTAAGTCCTGCAGGAAGTCAGCATCTCACCTGTCAGATGTTGTAGAAAATGTGGGTGTGTGCAGGAGGCTGTTGGGCTCTGAATCAATGAGGATCCTCCTTAAGTCAACCGGGAAATGATGCATGTCTAATATGTGTTTATGTAGTAATTATTATTGATTATATTATCTATTCCTTTTAACCATTTGAACGCCAGGAAGATTAACACAGAATGAAACAACAAAACATGAACACCAGAAAGGATCACATATGCTAACCCAATGTTTGTGTCTCCCCTGCTCGCCCCAAAGGCACCAGGATAATCTACGACCGCAAGTTCCTGTTAGAGCGTCGCAGCTCCCCAGTGGCTAAGACCCCGCCCCGGGGTCTGCCCGACATTCCAGGGGTGACCAGCCCCCCCGTTAAAGACAAGGCCCAGAACGGAGAACCGCTCAATAACAACGTCATCAAGACACCTGACAGCAAGGCTGCTGGTAAGTGTTAACGCACGCAGTTGATGAAGATGGTTTGTTTGTTTAAGTACGCGGCCCAGGACAAGAGTTAGGTCATCAGACATACCTCCTGGTTTGGATCATTAGTAAATAAATACAGCTTGTTGACTCAAGTTACTGGGGAAACCTTTTCACTTTTGGAACCTGTACGTTCCACTTGTACTCAAACCAGCGCTGAAGGTGGGAAACGAGAGCATCACTTACGGCCATGTTTTACACTGAACTAAAATCTGCTGCCCGCTCTCCTCAAGGTGATGAGGCCCAGTTTGAGATGGACATCTAGAGGCCCCTGCCGAGCCAGGCACCCCTCTGGGTCCCAACGGGCCCCTGCACTCCTCTCCTGCCGAGGCGGGGCCTTCAGCTCGGTTCCTCAGGGCCTCCGTGAGCCCCCGGCCTGGCGCTGGACGGACCGCTTCCTCTGTTCTTGCACCTCAAGGCATCAGCTGTGGTTCTGTGTGCCTTTCTTTAGGGGACTCAGGTCACATCACATGGAATGCAAACCAAGGACCTAAACACGATCATTCAAGCCTGTTTACTGGCCACACACTTATCTATGGTCCAATTTAAATAAAACGTAAGATGACAGAATTATATTTTACTGATTTAGTCACTTTTGAACTTTGCCAGTTGTGACCGGCATATCATTTGTTGATTAGGCTGGTCAAAGGCTTGTTCACATACAGAGACTGTATCAGATGCTTTTGTTGATGACATGAACAGGAAAATCACATGGTGTTAGGGTGAAAAAGCATTAAAGGCAAACAAAACTTACCTTGTCACTTGTCAATGTCATTAATTGCTTTGCATTGTTTTGTCTGCTCATTGTCTTCAACTGATGTTCTTCTCAGTCCTGTTCCCCGGCCATTCAAAGCTTCTCTACATCTGTAGAGGTTGGAAGCAGAGGAGAGCAAGATTTTGAAACTAAGGGCTTAGGTTTAACCTTCAACCTATAGAGTCAACTAAACCCGTATTCTCCCAGCGTACTTCATTAAGCTGAAGGGTGGCTACCTAATCTCTATTACAGTCAAATACTACCATACAGCAGCATTAGATATAGATAACCAAGCCTCTAATCATAATACAAGTTGTTGGGAACTTATTTCAAGTATGACAACAGGTCCTTACTATTTGGAAAGTGTTGAACTTACGGCCAAATTTGCACATTTTAAATCGGCAAAGATCAAGAAGATGCTGATGTCTGGAATGGTTCGAGATTGGAGTATTATAAAGGATGGTTTAAAGATTGTAATGAGTTTAAATGGCGAAATTAATAAATAGGCACTTGAAGGCTTCAGTCATGCTGCAGTTCTTCCTTCTGGCGTTGGGCCATTCCTCCTGACTCTGGAACGGTTCAATTTATGAGCTTCAATCCTCCGACCTCCGGAGGGAGAACATATGGAAAAGAAGCGTGTGAATAGTAGCGAGAGAGGAGGGATTTGAGTTTCTGTTACATGTTTTGTCCAAAAAAAGTATTTTTTTATTGATGATCTTCGTCTTCTGGCAGCTGGCAGGATGCTATCCCATAATGATACATCCAGACTATAGATATATAATGCATAAATAAATTAACCTGCTCCCAGATTAAGGCAATATTCTTTTAGTTCTAAAATCTGGCTTCTTTCCATAACCTGTATTGTTCTTAAATATAAGTAACATTTTTTTAATCTTTTGAATGTAAAAATCATACGTGAATTGTAACGTCAGTTATAAATAATAATCATCATTATTATCGTTATAATCAACGCTGTTCCGCACTGTGGCCATAATCAGCAATCGGCGTTCAACTTCACACCAAAAGCGCCGATGGTTCAACGTAGAGCCAGCTAGAGCAGGACTTCCAACACTTTAATTTCAGAATCATCTTTTGATACTTAAATATCTGTCTCTGGAATTTGACTGTTTAACTTGAATGTCTCTATGAATGTAACTATTACCTACATGAAGAAATGTAGGTACACACGCATGCACACAAATTACACAAAAATCACAGAGAAAGTGAAACCTATGACATTGACCTATGGATGCATTTAAATATTAAGAGTATTTAACCATTCCCTGGTCAATAATCAGTCAACTTTAAAACACCAGGGGTCTGGCCCAAAGACCCCTGCTCTCTGATAACTAGCCATTGATGGTAAGAGGTCAATACACACACACACACACACACACACACACACACACACACACACACACACACACACACACACACACACACACACACACACACACACACACACACACACAGTTAAAAGGCCTCTCACTTCCTCTAACAGCAGTTGTCATGATGACATGTCATGTCCTCAGTACATGTCATATATCACTGGGTAGAAAACAAAAGGTCTGCAATAGAGCGTGAACAGTGGACTGAAGAAGAGGATCCAGTGTGTGTATAGTCTCAATACACACACTGGATGTGTTTGAAGTAAGTCTCTTTCCCTAGGACTATACCCCCCCCCACCTCCCAGAGTCTAATTGGAGGATTTTTCCACACATTAAATGTGTGTTCAACATTCCTTTTCCTCTTAATCACAGAGGAGGCTTCTGCTTAAAACAAACGACTACTCTTCAGAAAACAAAAACCAGACATTTATAAAACTTACCAGGCTTGGTTCTCTCAAGGACTTTCTTGCAGAACAGGAATTTCTGAATCCACTAAGTAAAGAGTCACGTATATGAAGCCACCTGCTAATGAAGCTATTTGCATAGATATGGAGGAGATAAGCCTATCAATCATTTAACAACACTTTGAACATACATTAAGCAATAATGTATGTTCAAATAAACAAGACATAGAGGGATTCTCTATAGAGAGACTCAATTATTAGCATATCCTCCAGGGTGAGAGAGAGAAGAGTTATCCAGTATATGTGTAATATGGGAGATTTTACACATCACGTTAGAAAGGTCAGACCCTGCAAATGCCCCAACAAGGACAACTATCAAAAAAGTGGAACAACAAATATGTCTTATCCATCATTACATATCTACCAATGTACCCCAAAAATATATTATTTAACTTTATCAAGGAAAGGTGTGTGTGTGTGTGTGTGTGTGTGTGTGTGTGTGTGTGTGTGTGTGTGTGTGTGTGTATTGGAGTCATAAGGCTAAGATGAACCGCCCATCTCCCACAGTAGCTGTGGGTTCGGAGTGTGCAGACTGTTCTCTCTGCCTTATGGCGTTCTGCAGGAGCCTGGGCCTGACATCGCCCCTCCCCCTCCCCACCATAACACCTCTGTTTCCTGCACTCCCCCTCCCCCCCAAAACAAACAAGGCTACTGGTCTTCTGAGCCTCCTCAACGATGACCTCGTGTTGGTTCCTCATGGCCGTTTGATCTCACCAAACACAGACCCCCTCCCTGTTGACTAATGATGGGTCTGTGATGGCCCTCCTTATCAGAGATGTGGATTAGAGGTGAAGAGGGCAGATAAACGCTGACCTTCTCACAGAGGCATGACTGTATCTTCACTAGGTTTTCATTCTGTCGCTGAGAAGCTGTTGTCCAATTACATTGGTGTTTTCATGGCATTCATTTGTCTAAAGTTATTTATTAGAATTATTATACCATATGTTATATATAAATACATCATAATAGAAGCAATCCAAAAAAAATATGATTTTTGGTTTCATAACAGAAAAAATAGCTTTATTCATTTTTTATCCCATTGTTTGTACAAAAATATACATTCACACATACTATAAATAGAAAAAACAAATGACATGGAGAAAACTGAAACAGTATGATATAGCACCCAGTTTGGATGTTTTATATTTATATATTTATATATATATCCTATATTTTTATTTACAAAGATGATCATGGCCGTTGCATTAGAGGAGTTTAATCATTAGAGGAGTCACCCCTGAGGATCTCTGGAGGTCTCAGTGGCAGCCGCACTCCTCCACCATCATGTCCTCGTGGTGCCGCAGGACCACGTCGTCGTCCTCGTAGTACAGCATGGAGAGCGGGGCGAGGCGCGTGGGCACGCAGGATGGGCAGGACACGCGCTCCGGCTGGTGGAGCCGCAGGAGGCTCTGGGACAGGACCAACATGTCAGCAACATGAACAACATGAGGCTCTGGGACAGGACGACAGAGAGCGACAGACAGACATGGCTGTAGACGGCAGAAGGCTTACCTGCATGTAGGCGTGGTTGGTGGGCTGCAGGGATTCGTCCAGGGGCGTGGGGCACGCGCCCTCACAGCGGTAGGCGTTGTAGCGTTTGGGATGAACGATCCACTCGTCCCAGCCGATCTGCTCGAAGTCCACCATCATGTCCACCCTGCGGCACAGGGCCCCCCTGCCGGCCTCCTGGGGGGCCGCCGTCGCCGCCGCCTCGTGGTCCGCCAGGCGGATCCGGTCCATGCGGTTCCTCTTGTGGCGTCGGGCCTGCGCCCGGGCCACGCCCACGTACTTGGAGCGGTCCACGGCCCGGATCAGGCTGCGGGCGCCGTCGCCCTCGGGGGGCCGCTGGTGGGTGGAGTAGACAACCATCATGACGCGGCCCGCGGACGGGTGCTGCTTCTGCCCGCGTCTCCCTCCCAGTGTCCCGCTCCTCCCGCTGGCTTCTGCACCCTCCTCCTTCTCTTCCTCCTCCTCCTGGGCCCCGCTCCCGTCCTCAGCCCCGGGAGGCAGGACCCCAGCTGAGGCATCCGGCCGAGGGCGGTCTCCCTGACGGAGCCAGAGTGTCAGCAGGGAGGTCACGTCGTACACCCTCCAGGAGGACCGCAGGGTGCTGTTGGGAGAGGCGACAAAGCTGCCCAGGTAGAGGCGCTCCCCTTGGGGACAGGGTCCGGAAAGGGGGCCCGGAGAGCAGCTCTGCCTGGGGGAGTGATAGACGTCCACGGTGACGCGGGGCGAGGCCGAGAACGCCGGCAGCCGGACACGGAGCTCCGCCCACTGCACTGGGTCGCCGGCGGCGACCGAGGACATGTCAAACGTGACGGTCCATCTGTCCCCCACCTGAAGGCAGCCTGGAACAAGACAGGTACATGAATGGATGGTTCTGGCTGACTGCTTCCACCATGATGGCTCAAAGAACTCTTAATGTTAACCTTCATTAACAAGTTAAGTTGTCCTGCTCAAATCACACCTTAGCCAGGAGGAGCAGAGTTTCGAACCCTCAACCCTTCCAGTTGCCAGACAACTCCCTCTCCCTCCGGAGCTGTCACTTCTAGACAAGCCTCATGTGTGGACAAATGTCCGTCAGGGCGGTGGGAGGGGCATCAGGGCAGGATGTGTACTCAACCCCCCCAAGCTAAGATGTCTGAGCAGCTAATACACACACCCTGTCACATAAAACAGGGATGGCCCTTCAAAGTGGAATAAGCACTTTGACGCTCGTGGGCAGCAGAGAGGAACGGGTCAGATAAGAGAGATAAGAGCTCAGAAGTAAAGCAGGAGTGAAGGATGGAGAGGATCTGGGGTGAAACCCCCTGATCACGGACCAACAGGCCCTGAGTCCTCACTGCTCCATACAGAGGATCAAATGGAAGGATTCCAATAGCAATGTGTACGTCCAACAAATGAAAGCAGGAGGCAATGTCAAACGGTACACTCTTGCATAACACTGATACTACTATATTAAGTAGTAAGAAAATACCTTAAAAACAACAAACATAAAGAAGCCTACTTTGAACTCACCCTGTGCCATCAGACTCAGGATGGAGTCAGACTGGGAAGACGGCCTATCTCCAGCCCTGGGCGCCACCGAGGGATCCCCCGTCTGGAAGGAGCGGTACAGCTGCATCATGTACAGGGGGTACGGGACACGATGGGATGACGAGAGGATCCCGGGACCCGGGCTGGGGCTGGCAGCGAGGACGGGCCCCTGGGTCAGGGAGAGGGCCCCGGGGCAGAGGGCCAGGAGCGCTCCCCACAACAACAGTAACGCAAGCTCCATTTCAGCGGAGACAAGAAATAAACGAGGAGAAATAAGTAAAGTATTGAAGGAGCCTAGAGAGGCAGAGCGCTGCTGTTCCTCCAGGGGTCTGGGTGTGGAGTGGTGCTGTCAGCAGAGCGAGCCCCAGACAGGCCTCTTTATAGGGGACAGCTGCCCTTTGATGACCCCCTGACCATCCCATCTGAAGGGCTCCTATCCTCACAGATCAGAGGGGCGGATACAACATCTAGCCAAGGTCATTGTCCCGTCAAAAAGGCTCCCTTTTTATATCCATTTTACACCCGTAAAATTATTTTAAATTCACAAATTCAACCAACAAGTACTGGATTCTTTGATTTATTTGTTCATTTACATTTTTGATGACGCAGATATCCTATTAAAAAAAGATGACATTCAAGAGTACCAATATTGGAATACAAATGTTTTATTGAAGGTAAATAAAAGAAACCTTGTTTTGGTTTCCGGCCTGTGGGTCCAATGGCATATTAGAGTAAAACCGTAAAAGATTTTCAGTAACACTATTCTGCGTTCAAATATAAAGTACAATCTTAGAAAAATCCTTTCTGTCGTCTTTAAAAAGTCAAATTTTGTTACATTCAATGGTAAAAATGCTGAAGCTGCTTCTCATTTACAGTAACTTTGGAGGTATGCATGTATGGTCCCAAACGTCCCAAATTATAGCAAACAATACAAACAGCACATACTAAATAAGAAAACACATTTTCTTGCAGATAACGATGAGTCAAATGGTAACAACTGGTCCTTATTGGTCTACAGTGCAGTGGCGGGGTCAGAAGACTGGTTTCATAACCCACTGAAGAAGTCCTTCACCTGCAAACCGAAAACCAGACAATCAGGATCTCAAAAGAACACATTAACATAAAAGCAACTCGCTCAAATGAACTCAAAGGGTTCATTGGATCATGTCTGTTCATGCAAAAGTCAGTTTAATGTAAGAACTTTTCAAACAGTATCGCCTGCTGGTTAAACTGGGAACTGCAAATTATGCACATAGATTACCTACCTTTGCTATGAATTCATCTCTCACAGTTTGATCACTCAGAAACTCCTCACTGGCATCCAATTCTAGTACTGGTACATGTTTTAACTTCTCAAAATGTAACCTAAAAGACAGACAAACATCAAGCACATGAATGGTAAAGGCCATGAGGACAAAGGAAGACTTTAGTCATGTGATTTATATTCCCCACCTCTGGTACTAGCAATATATAATGTAATAATAATACATCCAGACGAGCCTCCTTGCCCCACGCTAGAGCCCTCACTGTGTGCTCCCTGAGCCCCCCTCCTCCTCCCCCCCCCCCACTCACTGTGCTCCCTGCGCCCCCCTGCTCCCCCCCACTCACTGTGTGCTGTGCTCCGTGAGCCCCCCTCCTCCCCTCACTCACTGCGTGTTGAGCCCCCCTCCTCCCCCCCACTCACTGTGTGCTGCGCTCCGTGAGCCACCTCTCGTGCTGCGTGTGCAGCTTCTCCAGGTAGTCCAGCTCCACGCCGCCCTCCTCCGGCCGCCCGCGGCGGCCCAGACGCTCCATGCACTTCTGCAGTACGGAAATGATACGAGCATCACATACCAGGACTGAGGGAGAGGTCAGTGAAGTCAAACACTCCATGTGCGGATTTCAACTAGAAAGATGAACTGTCTTAGCACTAGCTGCGACGCAAAAACGACTTTGGTGTGAGAAAGGTAAAGAACCTTCTGAAGTCTGGGCATACATTTGAAGATGCAACGTGTATGATTGAGCCTATAGTCAGTGGGCAGGAGACCTTCAGAATACTAAAAACTAAGAAGCAGAGCTTTGTCATCTCTGACTGGCTGTGTCACTGTGGGACACAAACTAGTGCAGTTCTGCCAGCTGGGGGCGGAGTGGGAGACGATGAAACATGAAGCCGCAACACATAGTTGTTAAAAAAGAGAGGGGCTCAGGGTAGCCAGAATGTTTTATTTGTAGTAAATATTAGTAATAGGATGTGATTTGATTCATAACGTTATTGACTACGGATATGTCGAGGTCAATTTAAGCTATGAGCTTGTTGAAATGTAATGTATTGTAACTTTAATATATTTATATGTTGAACTTGTCTGTCAGGTCAACACTATTGAAGACTAGATTAGTGATAATAACTGCCCTCAAACATAAACATATATATACACATACACACACACACACACACACACACACACATACACACACACACACACATATATATACAAAAATATAATTTGAAATGATATTGTACAACAAAGCTGTTCGTACTATTCAATGTAATTAGCAACAGATGCAATTCTTAGACGTTATATTTTCAATTCATGAGTTGATGTATTGATATTGTGGTCCAATCAGGAGCCTACCTGAGGGGAGGCTTTGAGGTAGATGATGCCCTCCAGCTCCAACTGGGGGCCAAACTGCTCCACTAAGAAGGTGTGCCAGTCCTGGTAGACCGCCCACTCAGCTGGGTTTATACAGCCCAGCTCAAACATGTTCAGGGCAAAGATGTACCTAGGAGGGGAAAAAGTCCTTTAAAAAAACGTTTGGCAGAGAAGTGAACATTTTAATGGGATCAATATTCACACACAACATTGAAGAGGTCTGTTGTGTTCATTCATTAGTAACACATTAGCTTCCTGATTGACAGGCAGCAGCATGTCACTGGGGAGCATCTCATCCAAAACCCGGTCCATCAGCACTGGTGCCCCTCAGGGACGTGTCCTCTCCCCGCTGCTCTTCTCCCTCTACATTAATGACTGCACCTCAAAGAACCCGTCCGTAAAACTCCTGAAGTTTGCAAATGACACCGACGTCATTGGTTTGATCCAGGATGGTGATGAGTCTGCTTACAGACAGGAGGTGGAACAGCTGGTCCAATGGTGCAGTCAGAACCACCTGAAGTTAAACCACAAGAAGACTGTGGCGATGACAGTGGACTTTAGGAAAAGTCCCTCCCCACTCCCCCACTCTCCATCCAGAACGACACAGCAGAACGACACACAACTGTGGATTCCTTTAGGTTCCTGAGATCAACCATTTCACAGGACCTAAAATGGTATCCCCACATTGACTCTGTCCAGAAAAAGACGCAGCAAAGGTTATACTTCCTGCGACTACTAAGGAAGTTTAATCTGCCTAAAGACCTGCTGACTACCTTCTACTCAGCCATCATACAGTCTGTCATCTGCACCTCCATCACTGTCTGGTTTGGGTCAGCCACCAAACGGGACAGGGCCAGACTGCAACGGGCAATTAGGACTGCGGAGAGGATCATTGGAGCTGACCTTCCCTCCATCCAGGACCTGTACTGGTCCAGGGTCAGGAAAAGGGCAGCATCTCTGCAGACCCCTCACATCCTGGTCACAAACTGTTCAACCTCCTTCCCTCTGGTAGGCGATACAGGGCACTATTTGCCAAAACCAGCCGACACAAAGACAGCTTCTTTCCCCAAGCAGTCACTTTGTTGAACACTCTGAAATAGCCCCCACCCTTTCACTGAACATAGTCCATCAACACTGTTCTGCTCATCTACCTCATGTATATTTCTATTTTATAATTCCAATATTGTTATTAATATATTGTCATTGCACTGAACTGCCTTGCACTATATTTATATTTACTTAAATCTCTGACTGTATATACAGTATTTATATTTAAATCTGACTGTACTATTGCACCATTTCTTCCCTCTCCTAAATTGTTATTGTATATTCTTCTTTTTTGTAAATGATATAGTATTGTCATACTGTACACTTAACAGTATATATATAGTACTGTTCTTTGTGTTTTTTTAAACACATTTATTATTTTAATATAAACAATAAGTTAAGTGTTGTACTTTCAGAGCAAGGGTTAACCAAAGTCAAATTCCTTGTTTGTTTATGCAAACCTGGCCAATAAAGCTGATTCTGATTACAACAAGGGTACATCAATTACAGATTAAATAACATCAGTTATTGCAGTGATTAGCATGAATAATGGTCTAGTAATCTTTAAGCAAACAGACATCAAAAACAGTTCACTCTACTACCCCTGGTTCATAAAAGCAGCAGATCCATAATAGTGTTACAAGCAACCCCTGTGTTTGTCCTATGACGCCACCTGTGTGAAGTTTCCCTATACGTACCGGTCACTGTATACTGAGCGCTCAAACACCTGGACTGGGGTTCCCTTTGAGCTGAGCAGGTGGAGCGGAGGAGGCTGCAGCTGGGTCTTCATGCGGCTCATGCAGGAGTAGGTCTGGAAGGTGTAGGACCAGCGCTGGGGGTCTTGGTACATCATCTGGAGCAGATTACCTACGGTCTGCTGGGGAGCACTGGACCCCTGAGGGTGACATGATGGCTGGTTAATTTATAAATACGAGGCTAGGGATTAACTGAACATGGTTGGCAGATGTACCTCGGAATGTCCGGTTTCGATGCTTTGCCACTTGCTGACCGGTTCTTGAACGACCTCCCAGTCTGAACTGGCGGACTGAAGCAGCTTGGCAAAGGTGGACTTTCCTACAGCTAGTCCGCAAAATATTAATCACACGGGAGCATTTACATATCATAAGGTATAGTATTTTAAATAATGCACATCCATACTAAATGATGGGTTTGCCTTATGTTTTAAAGATAATTGTACATTAATTATACCGATGTTGCCCTCGATAGACACTCTTCTGACACGAGGTCTCCCATCTGGTCCCGGTCCTGGTCCGGTACTTTGAAGGCCTCTTGCTGGACCAGAGGAGCTCGGTCCTGGGGCACCACTCATGCTCTTTAGAGTAAACGGAGAATGGGTTAATTTGCCCAGCAGACTCGGGCGCAGAACTCTGCTAAATGATAAATATGAGGAAACCATTTCAAAAGGACTATTGTATTTACACGACAGTTAGCAACTGAAGCTATTTAAAAATAAAGCATGTACAAGAAGAACATCATGAGCATCGTTCAACCAGTAATACTAATGTTAAATGAACAGGTGTCCAAAGCTCCTGTTTGGACCATGAATGAACATGACAGGAAGCTACTGAACCGGAACCACAACATGGCCCAGCAGGATGAGTCCGGAAGCACTCATCCTGCTGGGCCGTGTTATGGAAAAATATTTTCTAAGTAAAAGCCCCGGTATTTCTGATCATATCTGTGCGGGAACAAATATAACCTTATATGTATAATGTGACTGTTTGTTAAAAGTAGGCAACTAGACGAAATAACTATCACAATAGTATTTCGATTATCTGTTGTAAATTCTGTTGTAAGAGGTCCCGGTGTGTGATACTACTAGGCTTATTAAGATTTATAAAACGGGTGGCTTAAATCAAGCGATCTGATTGGTTCCCAACTGTTGCATATTGAGCGTATATACAGTTATGACGTCCGTTCAGTTTACAGAGTTCAGTATCACTCCGCGCCTAACTTGAACTGTTGTTTATTTATATATAAAAGCAATAGCATAGTTCACTGAAGCCTAAAAACATGTTGATTGCTGGAGAGGGTGGAAATGTTGTAAAGCAATAGGCACACGGTGAGTGAACTCGATAGAAGGCTAAATTGCCGGCGAACCAAGCTACCGTCTCTAGCCTAGCCTTCTCTCTGAAGGACGCTACAGTGTGTTGCATAGCAACCGCCGTACACTTTGCAGGCAGCCAGGAGGGACTACTTTTTTGTATTCATTAAAAAAAATGCTTTCTGACTTTCTCACTTCTTCAAAATTGAGGGCGTCTATGACTTTCATTTCGCCATACTTACGTAACCGTTTTATAAAAGGAATAGATCACTTGAGTGAGTCAGTGGTATACTCTCGTCTCATTATACCACAGTTAAGGGGCGTTGTCCGTCCCGACGCGCAGCGGAGGGACGGCGACCCCCTTAACTGTGGTCGTGATCTATTGCTTAAATATAGCTAAACATTTTACCCCAGTGAAATGAATGCATGCAATTGTTCATATTTAACAAAATAAAAGCTAATTTGACATTTGGAGTGACAACTCCAAAATACACGAGGATTTAAACTCGCAATGTTAAAGATTGAACCCATACCAGTTAGTAGTCGGGAGAATTTCAGAATTCCACAGTGTAGTGTCTGATCTGACTGGATGAGCAGGAGCGGTGAGTGGCAGGGGCGAGGTGATTGGGAGGGGCTCCGACAAAAGGTAAACAAAGAGGTACGGGCTGGCAAGCATTTTTTATTTGAAGATTATAGTTAGTCTAAAATCACATTTCCATACATTGCTTTTCAACATATATGATGGCAGCAGCATAACTCAATGTGCCTTCAGTTATAATTTTCATCTTCTTCATTCCTGTTATAATGCTAAGAAAATATTACTCTTTAGACAGATACATACAGAAAAATAAATCGAAATCCCTTTGAAAGTTGTAGAAGTAGACTTTGAATGAATCAATCCATTTATCGTCAGAACTTGAAGACCTTGTTGCTCTTGTAGGAAGGGTTGGCCTTAGTACACAGTGTTTTTGATGATGATCACATGAGGCCTCTGGATCTTAAAGTCATTGATACCTAGTGGAACAAACAAGGCACACATTCATTTTACAATCTCGATGCTGTGGTGGACCATCCAGGTTGGGAGAGTAAGACCAGTGATTGTGTTGGTGAGGTGAGCCCTGAGACTGGTCTTACCCTCAGAGAGAGGTACGCCATCGGAGAGAAGGAGCCAGGCTCTGCCATCGCTCTGCCTAGCGTGCTCTCCGTTCACGTAACTCAAGAAGGGCCCCCACTGGGACGGCTCCACCGCAAACCTACAGCCAACAGAAGAGGGGCGGTTTGTAGCGTGGGACCCTAAACATTCCGACAGTCTCCATGCTAGACCTGGACTCACGTGAAGTCAGCGTTCTTCTGCCGGAGCAGTCCCAGAGCGGTCAGTAACGAGGCCCCCTTCGGCACATGCACCGTGTAGGTTTGGATCTGTTGGTCGGATTTCACCACCTCCACAATCACTGTCGCCTTTTGGATCGGCACCGCCTCCAACTCCACCTCCACCTCCACCGCCGGCTCCAGCACCAGATTATCTGCAATCCAACCAGGCGGCCATTGAATAACACAAGCCACGTCATTGAAATACAAGCTTCCATTCACCATGTGGTCTACTCAGGGATCCTTTACTCTTCTCGTTCTGGCAGTTGATGTTCTTGAGGTCCAGGTAGGATTTGGTCTGCAGGCCAAGCAGCGCTGAAGCGAGGGCCCTGGGGTTGTGATACGTGCCTCTCTGGGCGTCCGCACTCAAGGTCAACAGGGTGGAAGATAAATCCTTCTGGCTTCCCATGGCTACCAGAGCCTAGAACACACAACACACACTGGTTTTACTGGAATGAAACCAGTGAATTGAGACGTGACTTAATACGAGGAATAGAGGCGGTTACCATGATGGCTATTGGCGTGCTGTACTGGTTACCAATATGAAAGTCTGGTCGAGTGGTCTCCAGCCTGGCCTTGATCTTACTGATGGCCCTGTCCAGAGCAGCAGCGTTGTGCGTGTAGAAACCTGCGTTCTTCTCACAGCTGAGGGCCATCCCCGCCATAGCAAGTGTGTCTGGGGAGGGATAAGATAGAGCGCCGTGGTAAAATGCCCATAGTTACTGGTTAGCATCACGCTAGCCCTAGCCCTAGCCCTAGCCCTAGCTGGGATTGGATCCCCGGTCCTACTCACCAGTCGAGCCCTCCACTCCTGTGAGGGAGTCGTGTTGAATGGCCGTGATGAGATGAGAGGTGAGGTGGACGTTTACCCGGACACCGGCCAAGCACAGCGCCAGAATCCCTCCAGAGAAGGTGAAGTAGTTGCTCAAAGGCTTCTGGCTGTCTGCACAAAACGATGAGAGGAAATAACAAATGTAGACATTGCAAATTGAAATAAATTATTAAAAATTCCTTTTGGATAGAAACGGTCTTCCTAGTGTAATGATAATTTCATGTTTAATTGTATTGTATATAATTGATAGAGAGCAGGTACTTACGGTCAATACTCTCTTTCTCTTGATGCATGTGTCTCTTGAGGTGAGTGATCAAGGAGGCGGTGTGGTCATTGACAGTGAAGGTGACGGAGTGTGGGTCGATGCAAGAGGCCAACAGACACATGGTGTACTGGGACAGCAGCCCCACCACCGGCTTGCTTTGAGAGAGAGAGCTATGGGGAGGGAACTCTCAGTCACATGCTTTACTGTAAATCATATCAAGACCTCACAAAATCAGTACATTTTGCAGTTCTACATCAACCTTAAAAGGAAGAATCAGGCCTACCGTTGAATATCATTGTGCAAACCCGTGGTTATTTTATTGAGGTACTCGGTCTCGATGGCGTGGTTGTGGTCACCCGACAGCCGTAACGCCAGGTAAACAGTGGGAATGGGCGAACCCTGCGCCGTCTGAGCAGACCGCAGCAGCTGCTTGTTAAGCGACTCGGTTACCAAGTCGCTCTCTGAAAACCAAACGTAACGATGTTGTCAATAGATACTGTAGGTACAATAGACACGTGAATCACTCTCTCAGAGAACATTGCAAAACAGAAGAGAAACTCGCTGCCTCAGCAGTCACGTGCCCCGAGACGACAAGGGAAAAACAATGACTATGATAAGAATAATCAGAATAATAAATAAGTAAGGTTGCATGGGGATGTCAGTAAACACCAAATCCCTCCCTAGTTGTTATCTTTATCACACTAGTGAGGGATTTGGTGTAAAACAAACATCTTGTTTAGACTAAAATTGAATCAACAAATGTTAATACCAGGAGCCTTTTTTTGAGAATAAATTACTGTAGGATGTTCCTATATATATATATATATATATATATATATATATATATATATATATATATATAAACATATTTTACAAAGAACAGACAGTGCACGATTACTTACCGCATGTTTTAAAAGAGACAAAGGCCAATATTCCTGTAAGAACGACCAAACCCTGCATGTTGGAGACCCTGAGGAGAGAAGTGTCACTCGGACGGATGATCTCTGAGCGCTTCAGACAAAACTCACACAATGTGATGAATACAGCCCTCCCGTGTGTAACAGTGTTACTAAACGCGCTTCTATCCCTCCGCCTTACCTGGTTGGGAGAACGACTCGACACTGCAGTGAAGATGGGAGTCTTTGACCAGTGGTCCCACCTTCCAGACTTTAGCTGTCACGTGACTGTTGTTGGAGAATTATGTCTTTAAGTGACATGACACTTGCTGTTTCATTGCAGACCACATGACCAAATGCATGATCATCTGCTGTCGTTCCTCCTACTCTCGCCGCTCAGCTTCCTTGTTCAGCAGATTAACTACATTTCCCAGATACCCCTGCGGTGTAGCGTAAACTTCAGCAGCTTGACGACTTTCTACGGCGACTTGGTCAGCGTTGTAAACTGCGAAAGTGTTTGCACGTCGCTCACATAGTTTAGGTTTGTATCTTCTCGTCTTGTAACGATATTTCCTCTATTGATTCTAAAGGTTGTCGATGTCTTCTAATGACTGTTAATGTGGAACTGGAGCGCTGAGGGGCGGGTCAGTGTGAGTCTGTTGACTTCTAATGCTGCTCATATTCTACTATTACATCTGGAGTTTATAGATATTAACATACCATCACACTCTGTTATGAAGCACTGGGCCGCCCGGGTGCGTACTGGTGTACTGGTACTGTTGTACTGTCCTCGTATTGTCCTGATGGTCCACATTAGCCGCACTCTGACACCACGTCAATACATGTCAATGTGTTGAACATCCAACCTGATCTAATGTTGATGTCATGTTAATAACCTAGCCCTTGAACGTTGATCTGATTAATGTTGACTCTCTTATCTTACAGTGGTCCCTTCGTGTCGGGTCGTCATGCACCATTCTGGTCCAAAGAGCAATGAACTGGGGGTCCTGGCGGCGATGGATCAGTTCTCCGGCCTCGTCAGCCTCCCTGAGATCATCTTTGACTTCAGTCATCCAAGTTCCTCTGGTCATCAGAGAGAACCGCCGTCCAACAGGTAATGATACCTAGCCTCTGCTTATCAGGAAGGGGCCACTCATCTCTCAGATCCTAGTCATAATAGTGGCTTAATAAACACATTTGATAAGTTTTGTGATTCGTTGACTCATTCCCGTTTGTTGTCCAGAAGCTGGGAAAGACGATGTCTCCGGAAGCACAGGAGGAGAAATTATGATAAGTGCGTGTGCTCTCTACTCCGTTTGAGAATGTGGTCGATCTGCCTCATCGATAGAGATGAGATACAAGAATAGATGTTATTTGAAGTTCTATTTGATTCTTAGGATGGTCAAACTACCATCCTTAACCAGTAAACCAAACCTCCCATCCTCCAGTGAGTGCGTGGCCAAGAGGAGGAAGTTGGTGGAGGAGGGAGCGGCCCTGTCAGAAAGCTCCAGCCCAGTGGACGTCTGCAGCAGCTGGACCCCAGCGAGCAGCTGCCCTTCTCTGTCAGCGCCAGCAGCCAGTCCCCCTCCTCCCCACCAGGAGGGGGTCTTTCCCCAGAGCCCCCCAGCCCCGGGCCGTCTGGAGGCGGAGGGCTCCTGCATGGAGGTGGACGCAGCCCAGAGGAGGCTCAGGGAGATCGAGGACAGGTGGGCAGCGAGACGCCGTCTGGTTCGGCTCCGGATGGACGTGCTACTGACTGTTGTCAGTAGCACATACGTCTGTGTGGCTCTGGGATTGTTTTCACCAACCAGACGATATTGGGATGATATTGTATCCTGCTGCCTTGGTGCTGGGGCCAGGAGTGTCTTGCATTCGGTAGACGTGATGTGCGTCACTCAGACAGCTTGAACCTGGTAGAGAACTACAGCAGCGTGGCTTGGCTTGTAACATATTTGCAAATAAGCTGCAAGCAAAGTAACTCCTAATAAAATAATGAATATGCATTATTTCATCAGGACTTACTACAGGTCTGTTCGTACAGTTCATTTAAGCATTGGTCTCTTTTTTTCTTCAGGATAACGCTGGAGGATGACGATGACGACGAAGACTTGGACGTGGAGCCGTTTCCTAGACGACCGGTGCTCGTGATGTCAGAGAGTTTGAGGCAGGGCCTCCAGCGGGGAATGAGTGACATCCTGCCCCACAAGGTGGCCCAGTCCGTGTAAGTGCTCCTCTAACGGTGCACCTACCACACCCCACGACACAGAACATCGTTACAACATCCTGGTCTTCTACACGGGGGAGTGCTTGATGTTGTACAGATGGATATTTGTGATTGATTTGAGACTACTACTTATATGCTAGTAAGTGATTATAAAAGCTAAAACATGTGCTAATAGAGTAGTAACCATAATCACAGTTTTCCCATATAGAGGGCCCTTTCCCAAGATAGACCCGCTAGGGGTCCCAGGTTGAGACCCACCGACCCAGGTTCTTTACAGTGGTACTCATGTTGTGCTTCTGGTGCAGGAACCATTCCTGCATGGAGCTGGTGTTGTGGCGCCCGCCGGACGACGCCCTGTCCCGCAGGCTGAAAGACTCCCTGCAGAGGCAGCAGCGCAAGCATCAGACGGCCAGCCGCCAGCCCCCGCCCCCCTGCCCGTCTCCCACTCCTCCCAGTGCCCCGCCTGCGGCCTGCCCAGTGCCCGCAGCTCCCTACCCCCCTCCCTACAGCTTCCCCGAGGCAGACCCGTCTGGAGATGAGGACATGGAGCTGTGACCCCCCCCCCCCCCCCCTCCTCCGGGAAGCCGTGCCAGACGAGGGCAGGAAAGACTGCAGAACCACAACGGACCCTTTGAACTGAACTTTGATGACCCTGAAAGGCGTCTCAGTTTGGTGTTCCAGCCGCCTATGAAGCAGGTCGCTTTGTGGCCGTGTTTCTGCTCTGTGATGTCTGCTCTTGTGAAACCGCTTCAGAGAAGTCTCAAAACTCTAGAAACCTTCACGGAACCGATGTCCTTCGTTTCACAGTCTAGTGGGCTCAGTCGATGCACTTTGATACAGCTTCAAATACTTGTTTTGCCAAAGCCTAGACAGCACACTTGTATACTAGCTTGGATGTTCAATCCTTTCAATCTTTGACTTTAATCTGTTTGTGATACGCCTTTGAGCGTATCAACATAATTGGTAGTTCATCTCCCCTTCACAGGAGCATGGCCGCCTGCGGTGTGTTGAGGATGTCATGTGGTACTTCTAGGGTTCGAGCGTCTTTCACCCATCCTCCACAGATTTGATGACATTGTGTTTTGGAAAATGTTTTATTATTTGAATGTATACTTTTATGTATTTGGCATAAACCCTGGTTAAGGGTAATAACCAGTCATTGAGTGTTACTTTATATACATGTGTCAATTTAAATAAAATCGGTTATAATATTTATTATCAAATACCACATTTTGCCTGCTTAAATAAATACCACCACAACACTGGTAGTTAAATGGGGTTTCTCCTTTAAGGTAAAATGAGGAGGCATTGGCCACTGGCCTGATGGTGATGCTTCATGACCGTAGCTCACCTTGGGCAGTAAAACGATAAAGTGCTGATGTATGGAAGGTAAAACCCAGTCACCCCATGCCGGGTCACCCTGACCCTGAGCTGTTCTCAGTACGGGACACGTCACCAGAACGCCTCGTAAAGCTCTCCTTTAAGTGGGGAAGCAGCTCCAGCTACCAGCACACCTTGGGAACACCTTGTTTTAGACCTGTGCCACACACACACACACACAATGAGGATGTGTGTGAGCGTGCACGTATGCTCACGCACATCCTTGTCGGAGAGCTTCAGGTCCGATTAATGAGCTGACTCTGACTGCTGTTCTAATTGGTATTGGAGATGGACTTTACTCCGTTCCTAGTCAACGTACTGCTGAGCTGACGCTTTACATCTGAACACCATTTGCAGCCATTGCCCTTCAAGTTCACACAAGTTCATCCCTCTGCGCTATGGACTCACTGCTAATAGCATGAATGTGATGTTTCACACAGATGATGCCATTTGAGGTTTGCAGGGTTTGAGACATTTACTTTAATAAGGTCAGAGTGAAAAGATACCCCCACCGTGTCATCACAGGAATGTAAACTGAATGTCAGACTCCATATCCATCTTAAGTATGCCTCTGCATGAAACCCTCAGCTTACTAAGGGACAGGCGGTTTGAGTCCTCTCAGCCGGGGGTCCTACCGTCTCTAGGTAGGACCCCGACAGATCGCTGGCCTGCCTGGGCGGAGCGGGGAAGGGGCTGCTCTGGCCCTCGGCGCGGAGCTCGCGGATCCGGCTCCGCAGGTGGTGCAGGAGCTTCAGGGAGGCGGGGTCAGAGGCTGGGTGGGGGGGGGGCCCGGGGGCGTGGCAGGAGGGGTCTGACACCAGCCGATGTCCCCCAGAGTCGCCCGATAGCTGATGGGAGGAAGACCAGAGTAAGCGAGGACCGTTCTCCTCATGAACACAGGAGGTAGTGTAACCCTAAAGGATGACTCCTAGTCGGAGCTTCAGTCCAACCTCGGCTGCCAGGCTCGTCGCTCCATCAGGCCTCCTGGGCTTCTCCTCTTGGCTCCTAGAGATCCGTCTGGATAAATACACAAAAAACGGAATGGTTCATCTTGCAGAGCGGAATACTGGAGGAGATAGGCTTTGAGACTCAGCTATCTGGAATATGTTAGTTTCACTAGAATTACTGGGCACAAATAACGTGCTAGCACATTGACATTATGCTATCACAGCATATTGAACCCTGAACCCTCATATTAACCCTGTTAATATAAAAAATGATAAAAAACAACAACCCTGTTGTCCATCCCTTTACTTTAAACATGTCTTTGTCATGTTTTACAACACGGCTATGACAGTAAAACAATATGAGTGAATTCCCCTCAGGTCTCCTCCCATCAGGTGACAGCACTCAGATGTTGGACTGTAGAAACTATAAAAAGTTGGTTACTGTTTAATTCAGGGTAAGTCTTTATAGGCATGCTGATCACAGGAAACAGGTTACCTGCCCTTTATCAGCTGTTCCCTGCACCTGTAAAGTGGCAAAAGTGAAAGCAGAACAGTTAAAAAAAAATTACGATTACAGCAGCTTCTTGTATCCTTATGCGTAATGCTTATGTAGGAAAAAACGTTATTCCAATTTGTTTCAAAGTAATTTCAGAATTAATGAAGACACTTACAATTTCAAGAAAGAACAAGGGGTAAAAGGTAAAAGTGACAAAATGAGAAGAACTTCAATAATCTGCCAACATGTGACCTGGTGGAGGACGCCAGACCTCTCTACCTCAGTGGAGGGTCTTACCTCTCTACTTCAGCGGAGGGTCTTACCTCTCTACCTCAGTGGAGGGTCTTACCTCTCCTCCTCAGCGGAGGGTCTTACCTCTCTACCTCAGCGGAGGGTCTTACCTCTCCACCTCAGCTGGGAGCTCCTCCTCAGACCTGGCGGCCAGGCGTGGGATGGTCAGGCTCTTCCCCTGGCCCCTGCTGCTCTGGACCTGCCTCACCTCCTGGTCATTGGCCTGCCGTTGCCTTCGCAGGGAGGCCTCCCCCCCCACACTGCGGCAGGCCCCGGACCCCCGCCTCACACTGCTCAACTCCTCCACGTGATCCTGCCCCGACACACATGTTCACTGACACATGTTCCACGTGGAGGAATATATTCTACTAAATGATACTCTCCCACCTGAATGAGACGATCCTTCAGCGAATGCAAGGCCTGCTGTTTCTCCATCTCCATCTTCTCCCATTGGATACACAACTCCTGCTCCTGGATAAACACTATCACATTGTAACGTGTATACTGTATACTGTCAATTTCACTCTGTAAGAACTACTGAATTAACAGTCAGCACACCTGGGCGTGCTTCAGTTTGGAAGCATCCTGTCTCTGAGACTGCAGCTCCTGGTGAAGATGGTGGATGAAGTTCTGTAAGTGCACCCTCAGATCCTGCAGGTACTGGGTGGCCTGGGCTGCAGTAGGACTGAAGACACCTCAACCTCAGAAACACATCCACCAGTGGGTTTGAGTTTTCAGAAGAACCGATGTGAGTGCAGTCTAGTCCTGGTAGTTTGTTGACATCCTAACAAGATCAGCCCTCCTTTATTAAGGTGTCGCCAATGCTTGGTGCAGGTAGAAGTGACATGTTTATAAAGCAAAAAAGTTGGACCCGTAGAACCCGTAGTACCCGTAAAGTACCCGTAGTACCAGAGAAGTACCCGTAGTATCCGTAGTACCCATAGTAACAGTAGTACCCGTGAAGTACATGTGAAGTACCCGCAGTAGCCGTAGTAGCCATAGTACCCGTGAAGTACCGGTAGTACCGGTACTACCCGTAGTACCCGTAGTACCAGTATGTGCCGGTCTGGTTTCCCAAGAATGGACTAATGGACTAGCATGCTTATGGTTTGCATGCTAATGGTTTATGCTTATATAATATAAATGCATTCCTATGAATCTGGCAAAGGCCTAAGTGCAACTTAAAATACAACATCCAGGGTGACGATATATGGCCGTAGGGGCAGAGGAGGCACCTCCGAGGGAGCTGCATGGGCTCTCCTCTGGATCCTCGCTGGTCCACCAGGAGGTAGAGCTGCTGACCCTCGGCCACCAGCCCCTGGGTGACCTGTCTCAGCTGCTGCTCCAGCCTGGCTGTGGTCCTCTGGTGGCTCTCCTCCGCCTCACCCATCACCTGGCACTGTCGCTCAGCCTCCCTCTGTGCCAGCTGGCCCGTCTGCTCCAGCCTCCTGGCAAACTCCTGGCAGCACAACTCATCAATTCATCTCAGTTTGAGCACTGGGTGGGGAGAGTTGAGCTTGTACGAGTCATGTATGAGTGTAACCCCACAGCATCTCCTAAGAACATTGTATAGGGTGATTCAAATGTTAATCTTGATTTGTAAACAATTTTTACCTTTAGAAACCACTTCCATGGTTCTATGTGAGAAAGCAACATTCTTTTGTTCAATCTCTAACGTCAGATGCCATGAATGTATTTTGAGCATGATGATCGTTATATTCCTGGCTCCTGATCTTTGCACTATGGCCAAACTATGGCAACACAATGTGAGCCCTGTAGAGGCTGTGTGGATGGTGGTCTCCACCTGCTCCATGTGTTAGCCCTGTAGAGGTTGTGTGGGTTGTGTTCTTCACCTGCTCCATGTGTCTGCGTTGTCGCTTTAGCTCGGCGCGGCGCTCCTCCGTTAGTGAGCTGTATAGCATGGCTCGCGCAGCGTCCTGCTCTCTCTTCTGAAAGCAGCATGCTCCCTCCAGCTCCTCTACCTTCTACAAAACCAAACAAGAGGAACCGACCATCAATGGTGAGAACATCACTACATTCTGTTCCACGGAAACATCACCGCTGAGGACCTGATGGAGACCGGTCTTACAGCCTGCAGCTCGGCCACATGTTTCTGAAGAGCCTGAGAGTTCTTCCTCTCCTCCTCAAGGTCACGTCTAGCTCCCTCAAGCGCCTCCTGGTTCCTCTCCTCCAGCTGCTGCAGGACGGCCATGTTCTCCTTCTCCACCTCTAGAGCCTTCTGGACCTGAGGTTTCACACACACAAACACATCAGGAAGGAAAGTCTGCTCTCCCTGGATGATGGTACCATGGGTATCCCCACCATGAGAGGAATAGATGAACGGAAAGATGCATGGATGGATTCTAAATGAATATACTAGCCTTCTCTTTGGCTTCAGCATGCATCTGCTCTTCCCGTTTCTTCCCAGTCTCTTCCTGCTGCTGCAGAGCCCCCCTCAGCCCCCTGGCCACACCCTCGGTCAGCTAGGACACAACAGGCCTCACGTTAAGGCACTCACACAGTCTGGTCCAAATGGAAACAACAGGGAGTCTTTCAATCTTCACCATTTCTTCCGTATGACATAAGGATTGTAGCTCATTCTTATTATACTGTTTCAAAAGTGGACAAAGGAGAAGGAAACAAAGACACCTTCAGGGAGATGTGGGCAGACTTTAGAAAACAAAGACACCTTCAGGGACATTTGGGCAGACTCCAGCTGACGTGTGAACACCTCAGCCTGTTCCCTCAAAGCCAGGTCTTTCTCTTCTGCCGCCATCTTGCGTACCTGGAGAGAATAACAGAGGCAGCATGGAGTCACCCTTCAGAGTATCAATATTATTGACATACTCAGTATAAGCATTATTTCCGTCTGTAATTTTGACACCAGTTTCAATAACAAGCTCTTCAATCATAGTTGTTTTTTTTCATTGGTCCATCGATTCACACTTTCCACTTATTTGATTATAATTGATATACCTTGCAGTGCTGGAGTGTCAGTGTTTGGAGCTCCCCCTGCAGGCTGTCTCTGGTAGCACGCAGAGCCCCCTGCTCTTCCTGGGCACAAATTATCTGAAGGTCCTTTTGGGCTACAATCTTCTCCAGGGAGACCAGCCTCTCATTACACTCACCCAGCTGGCCCCAGAGTCCCCCGGACCCCCGCTGCAGAGCCTGGGGGAGTGAGTGAGTGAGTGAGTGAGAGAGAGAAGGGAGAGTGGAGGTCAGGTTATTATGTGATGTTTCTTGTGTTTATATTTAAATTTTTAAGCAGCAAATAAACATTGTTCAGCCATCTGTACTCCTAACACACATACAGTACACTTTGATAAAGTTCCTACCACCACAAGCTCCTGTTTCAGCCTCTGTTCCTCCTCTAGAGCCTCAATCCTGGACCTCAGCAGGCCCTGCTCCTCTCTGGCCCTCTGGAGCTCGTCCTCAGCCTCATCCAACCGCTGCTCCCAGGAACACAACCATGAGCATGCAACCCGTCAAACATGTTAGAACCATCATTAGAACCATCATCACCCAGAGACACACTAGAACTATCATTAGAACCATGATTAGAACCATCAGCACCCAAAGACACGTTAGAACTATCATCGCCCAAATACACTTTAGAACAATTAGATGCACTCTAGAACCATCATTAGAACCATCATCACCCAGAGACACTTTAGAACTATCATTAGAACCGCCATTAGAACCATCAGCACCCAGAGACACGTAAGAACCATCATTAGAACCATCATCCCCCAGATCCACTTTAGAACCATCAGATCCACTTTAGAACCATCATCACCCAGATAAACGGTAAACGTTATAAACTACACACATTATGACCATCATGATCCAGATACAACACCCTTTAGAGACACATACCAAGGTGTGAAAGTGTTAGTGATGATGAGCTAGTGAACCTCACAGAGCGCTACAGACTGCATGTTCTTCGTGCTGTTACCTCCTGCATGGAGTCCAGCTTGTCCCGAGAGCGTCGCTGCTCTGCAAACAGTTGGGTTTTGGTGGAGTCCAGCTGCCGTTCCACCTCCAGCCTCTCCAAGACAGACACCACCACACCCGTCGGCTTCTAAAGCACCACCACACAATCACATTTTCACGGTTCATGTATTTCATTTAGATTTTGATTCAATGTTTTGTCTCAAAAAAGCGAGAAGATCTGGGAGAAAGAGATAGACACACAGAATGACCAATAATATAGTATTTATATTAAAACATTAAAGAACACTATAACAGACGGCCTGACTGTCAGTAGGACATGAGGGAAGGGGGCAGCACGATACCGTCTCGCGGTGGCAGTCATCTTGGGTCATTGTGCGCTGAGTTCCAGGCTTCTCCTCCAGGCCCCCGATTGGCTGAAGACAGGACTCGCTTCTCAGGCCACACAGCTGAAGACTACCACACATCCCCTCCTTTACTCATTTCATCACAACTCATCTTCAGCTCAGTCTTTTTATTCATCAAGTACTAACCATGACAAAAACATATCAAATAAGAACCAAAAAAAGAGATGCAGATTATTTTATTATAGAAAGTATATAACCCCGGGGAGGTCCTACATCTGAGCACATCATGAGAACAGTTCTCCTCGTGTGAGGTTGTATAAGAACAGTTCTCCTGTGGGTTGTTGTATAAGAACAGTTCTCCTGTGTGTTGTTGTGTGTACCTGGCCTTGCTTTCCCTCAGACGGGCGTCCAGTCTCTGTTTCTCCAACTCCATCTGTGCTGTTTCGGCACAAATCTGGGCCAGCTCCTGCAAAGCATGCTGGGATAGGACAACACTGCCATGAACTCCACAGGAGGGCTTCTGAATGTACTATTCTGTCAGAGTTACTGTTCCCACCGCAGGAGATCCTGCTGTGTTTGGATCTGTACCTTTGTTTTCTGCTGAGCGTCAGAGAGGGAAGACTCTGCCTCATGCAGCGCTCCTCTTCTCAGCTCCAGTTTCCCCTCCTCCGTTTCACACTTCTAGACCACAAAGTACACAGAGTTCACACACAGTTCTGTACTGTAGGCAGCATCTACAGCCCTGATAGAGATGACCTGGGGGTTCTCACATGGCGTAGTGTCCTGAGAACATCCTCCATCCTGGACCAATCGCATTTCATCTCCTCCAACTGGACCTCTAGGGTCTTCTTAAGCCGGTTCTTACTCCTGCGGCTGCAGTGACCTTCGTCTGTGTCCTCATCCCCACCTGTGGACTGTCCGTACCTGGGACATGGAAGGATACATGGAGAGATGAGATGTGGGATGCAGGGGTCAAACTACAACAGGGGTCAGACTACAACAATCCAGTCTACCTCTAAGGCGGATTAGCCACCCATTGTCTCTGAGCGTGGGCAGCGTTGGACCCCGGGCCATGGGACCCCGGGCAGCAGGACATGGTCAACGCTTGCGATGTGTCATACAGGACATTGTCATGACAACCTGATATAAAGTATTGCATGTTCGCATTTTTGGAGCGTTCTGGCACGTAAAAGTGCCTACGGACCCTGATCCACTCGGTCCTGACCCTGCTCCCTGACACCAGCTGACGTCCACCTGTGGAATTGGATGCGTCCCCCCCCCCCCCCCCCCATAGACTGATGACCCACAGAGACCAGGTCTAGCATTACCTGGGGGTGGCTCTTCTAGTCTGCCTCGCTCTGCGGAAAGCTGAACCTCCATCACCTCCTTTTCCTGGAGCTGAAGAGTTTGGGAGTAAATGATGGAAAAGGTGTGATGGAGAGGGAGCTCTTTAGTGTGGAACAGAGGAGAAATGGTTTCCCACTCTCCATGCCTGTTGACCCCGATACATTCTGATGGTCGCTTGATTAGCCAAGCCTTAGTTATCGTGTTCAACCGTGTCTCTGAAATACCAAATGTATGCCGGGTCACTTTAGCACATGAGTCCCTCTCATAGTCTCCAGGTATTACCAGCTTGTGGTTCAGTAGACACAAGGTCTGTTGAGTCTGGTGTATGATATATATATGTTCTCTAATCTCTACACATACCTGGTGTGGGTGTGTGATCATCACTCCGGTCGCTGCAGAAGCCCTCCGTGTTCCGGACAGACTGCATGAACGACGGCCATCCTGAGGGGTCAAAGCACTGATGTCACCTCATCTTCTAACTCCTTCTAGTTGTAATTACATCAGATTTAAACAATGATGTGTATGGAGGTCCAAGCTAAAATGCAGGGGATTCAGGGACAGAGATACCTTGCACCTTGCACACTAGCGGCCTCTCTGGGCCAGAGTTAGTACTAGTACAAAGAGCTCGGCTCACTGGCTATTGGCACCACAGTGACGTTGACACCATGTTCAACAGGCAACAGCTACAAACAAAACAACACTGATTCAAAAGCATCCATGTCATCAGGTCAGAGATATTTTGTATTAGTTATGTTACAAATAAAAAAAAAAAAATTCCACCTGACTGATATTTAGTCAAGTGGAACACCGTTTTAGGCAGGACAAGACCATATTAGGTCATTTCCTCTCATTACATTTGTCGGCCCAGGTTGAATTGAATTGAAGATTCCCTGGGCCGATGGAGTCGTGGATGGCTTTTATTCCATAGGCATTTAGTATCTCTCATACATTTTATCTACTAACTCAAACATTATAAAAGTGGCATTCCTCCACTAATTGACTAGATTTAAAGGTCCCATGGCATGAAATTTTCACTTTATTTTTCTAACATTAATATGAGTTCCCCTAGTCTGCCTATGGTCCCCCAGTAGCTAAAAATTGCGTTAGGTGTAAAACGAGCAGTAGGTATCTTGCTCCGCCTTTGAAAAAAGGAAAGCTCAAACGCTTCGATTTGGGCCCCATATGTCGTCATATGGGGCCATGTTACCTCCCCTTTCTCTGCTTGGCCCGCCCAGAGAATTTGGCCCACCAATGAGACAATGAGCTAGGACCGTGCGAGCACCACATGTGTGTGTGTGAATACACACATTGTAACGCAAGTGTTCTCTGTTATTTGGATAACCGTTCTGTGTTATGGCGCATAATATGCAACACAATAATGCAAGCTTGCATAAAGCTCCCATTTGGTGAAAAGACTAGACTGCGTTGGGTTCTCTGATGTCTCTGGTATTTCCACAATGAGATTTGTAGTGCGGGTTATCTCGGCCATGGTTTAGAAGGAATTGGGAACCGCGACATGGAGGAGAAAAGGATTGTTGCCCAGGATTGTCCGCCGGAGCCCCGGCGGGAGACAACCCCGGGCAACAATCCCTTTCTCCTCCATTTCGCGGTTCAGTCTGTACTTAATATTGACGTGGAAGTGGAAGAACTAGAGGCGTCTGAGAACCCGACGCAGTCGTTTGAGATTCATAATATCATCCGGAGGCGCAAACAGCTTTTGACCATGATAATATATATTATATTATATAGATATCTAAATATAATATGATATTATTTAGATATAGAGCTCCAGGACTCCCGCCGGAGCACCCGGAGTGTTCAGTGTTCCATTGTAAACACTAGTGCATGGTACCGTGGCCGCAAGCTGCTCAGGGCCACACCTCCAACCTCCACCTTGACCCACCTCTAAAAACGGCACGTTTGTGGAGAGCTCATTGTGGGACTGGCTCGTAGTGGCTGTAACTCTTCACCAAAGCTGAATTTCTTGAATGTCTTCAAGTACTGTATTAGGGGCCCAAAAGCATCCATGAAATAGCATGCCATGGGACCTTTAAAGGTATGGAGGTTCATCCTCACTGCTCCGGTCTCAGGTGGTCCTACCTGTCTGAGAGACTATCCTACCCTGGTCTAGAGGACAGAGCCAGACTGTTAGCCTCCATCTGCTGCTGAGAGACTATCCTACCCTGGGTGTCTGGAGGAGACAGTCCGGACTGGCTGCTGATGTAATCGTAGGTCTTCTGGGAGCCTCGCTGTCTCTGTCCAGCTTTAGTTTCCACGCTTCCTTGTCTTAATTCCGTCTGCTGACCATCACAAGAGTCGCGTTCCTCAGAACTGGTCCTGATGTCCGGGCCGTGGGTCTGTGGTGGCTGTGGCTGAGGAAGAGGATGACGAAGAACACATGCACCCCTACTGCACTCCACCAGCATCCCTGTTGGTCCACCCCTCGTCACATCCACCACGTCTCCCTGCTCCCGGACCCCCTGGGAGGGGCCTCCTGCCCACCAGCCCTCCTCCCCCTCCACACTCTCTCTGTCCCCCTCCTCCTCCGGCCCCTGGAAGGCCACCCTCTCCCCTGGGGAGCAGCAGAGGAGGTCCTCGGTGCAGACGCTGTCGGGCTGTAGAGGAGGAGCAGGAGGAGTCCTTCCTCCTCCTGCAGCAACACAGGGGTCCCCGAGCAGGCGGCCCAGCCTCCACAGGCACTGCTCTCTGCGGGACTCCGCCCCTTCCTGCTCCTCCTCCCTGCTCCTACCGGCCCGTCCCGGCAGCGCTCCCCTCTGGAGGGAGCATGGGGGGGCTTCCTGAGGGACGTCCGGCCTCGTCTTTCCTTTAGGTCGGGGGGGGGGATATTTATTTGAGGGATTTACTGTATTGACTGTGTTTGGATGACATTAAGGAACCTAGTGCACCTATAGAAGCTAAAGCAAAAGCCATTTATGTGGTACTTCTCATGGTTACCTTTTCCTTTTCCCACTGGGTTATTATGAGGGAATCTGGTTTAATGTGGGATTCATGGTTGGTAGGTTAGTTACCTGGGGCCGGGCTCTTAGCCTCACAGGGACCAGGAAGCAGACAGGATATCGGGGGGCTGGTGGTTGGTGTTCCAAGGCCGGTGTCTCTGCTCCCTGTGTGCTGCCAGCTGAAAGGAGCTTCCCAGACAATACCAACGTGTTAATCATGTTGATACATGTTAATCATGTTGATACGTGTTAATCATGTTGATACATGTTAATCATGTTGATATGTGTTAATCATGTTCATACATGTTATTCATGTTGATATGTGTTAATCATGTTCATACGTTATTCATGTTGATATGTGTGATACGTGTTAATCATGTTTGATATGTGTTTATCATGTTGATGTGTTATTCATGTTGATACGTGTGAATCATGTTGATACATGTTAATCACGTTTGATACGTGTTAATCATGTGTTCCACAGGTCACTATGCTCATCTTCTTGCTGACATTTTTGTTGCTATTTCCCTCTTCAATGTATTTGTCTTTTGTCCGGTCGTTTCTTATTGGTGGGGGCGGGTCAACCTGAACCAACCGCAAACAGGGACAACATGAGCTGTTCTTTCCTCGAGGGAATTCAAGGCTCCTTTCGGTGTAGGGTTGAAGATGCTTCCCTTTGCGGCGTACCTTCATCACAGCCACTGAGACCTCCTGAACTCTCCTGGTGTTTCTGATTCTGCACCTTCACACAAACGTTCCACAGCAGTTGCTAAGTCAAACAATATCATTCTTCTGCATTATTTTCCGAATGCTTTTCCTGATTGGATTTTATATGGCATTGTATATGCAAGTTGTGTAATTGTATGTTGTTTTGTACAATAGCTCAGAAATTCCATATAACTATTAGAAATGTGCCAAACTGTTCAGAAAAGATCATAGACAAGTCTCCCAAATGAAACCCTTCAAACTATGAACAAAATGAAGATAACTATCGACCCACCTTCTGTGATTTACGCTCCCCAACTGACCTGAAGTCGACTCAGTTGAGCATCTATCGAGTCCAGCAGCAGGTCACAGGGGTCGAGTCTCGGCAGAAGAGGATTCAGGTCCAATACGCTTCTGTTGTCCTCCCCATCTGTGAGTGACGAGCACGTTAGCGCCTCTTCCAAGCATCCAGACAATATGCTCAATATCAAGTGACAGAAGTTCCTGACCAGTATCGAGAAGCTCATCTGTGTCATCTGCATCCTCTGATCCTGTACATCTCTCCTCCGCCATGCTGTAAAAAAACAAACATCCCCAGGCACAGAAGCCATGGATACTTTGGTCTACTACAGTCTACTGAGGACAATTGGACCGGTTTCAGAGCCGGGAGGGCGGGGTTAATGCTGCCCAGTAACCCTGGAAACCAAAACCGTTTATGGCTGTCAGGACCTAGCTAACTAGAGACAATGCATTCCTCTCTGCTGCGCTACGTCTCCGAGGTACTTTACCCCAGTCTCGGTCATATATGTATATATATATATATATGTCATATATATTTATAAAACGGGTGGCTTAAATCAAGCGATCTGATTGGTTCCTAACTGTTGTATAATGAACGTATACACACAGACAACGCCCCATAACTGGTATAATGAGCAAAATTCCACAACCTCTCGTGATCTATTGCTTAAATATATATACTCACAAACGCATCAGTGTAGTTTAGTTGGTAGCCTCGTTCAAATGGATAACGAGAAGGCTACCGACCTACAGAAATGTTTTGGTTTGGTTTTTTTAAGGCATATTTAAATAATTAAGGTTAGTTAAGTAGTTAGGGTTAGTTAAATTACATTTGTTATGTAAGGGTTAGGTTACATAACAAACTGCTTAGTTTAAGAAACATGCTGACATCGAGGAGGACAAGGTAGTCCTATCTGCACAAACACTTTCAAAGGTTCTTTTCGTTTCGAAAATAATTTACATTTAAGTCATCATAGTTAAGTATTAACCGGAAAATGTTGCTGTCAAGTGACTGAAGTCTAATTACTGACTTACTTCCAGTGGACTGCGACGCGTTGAAGTGTGAACTTGAAGCGTCATGTAAGCTTCTGCAGCGACTCGAGAAGCAGCTTGGAGGAGAGTGGCAGCAAATAGCAGACAATAAACCAGCAGACAATAAAACAGCAGACAACAAAACAGCAGACAACAAAACACTGAAACACCGAAACACTAAACCCTAAACACTCCCGCGGCGGGAGTCCCGCCGATCCCTGGAGACCAGTCAGCCGGCCCAGGGGGTGGGGTGGGGGGGGGTCGTTTTCGGCACATGAGCCCCAAATCGATAGATTTCGCGAAGCTTATATTTCAAAGGCTCAAAACCAAAAAGCACTGATAAACTAACTGTTACCATAGTGAAATTACTTAAAAATCCGAGCATGAATAAATCCTGTGAACTTTAGACAGTGCTCTGTATGGGCAAGCAACACAGAAATCAGATGTAGCCAGAAGAAAAACCAGGACAGACATCCAGTGTCAACACTAAGAACTTTATTATCTTTTCTTTATCATTGCGTCTTTCTTTCTTATAAGACCATGTTAAATGACTATAAAGTAAGGAAGAAATGCAAACACAATTGAAACAAAATAAAAATAAATAAAACTATTCTTCAGTTAAACCCAAACACACCATCAGGCCCTGCTGTCCAACCCCTTCTCATCATCCTCAAACCAAGGCCACTGGTCCAGAGTCAGAAAGAGCTGGTTTTAGTTTAAATCAAGGCATGGAAAATATCTATCTTCATACAGCTATACTTTATTAGAACCAGCAGCGTAGAATAAAACTAAATGTATAGGCCACAGGCCAGAACCCAACCAGCTCATTGGCATGGACATTAATATATGAATAATGGCACCCATGAGAGAGAGAGAGAGAGAGAGAGAGAGAGAGAGAGAGAGAGAGAGAGAGAGAGAGAGAGAGAGAGAGAATAGAAAACAATCATTGGAAATGAAAGCTTAAGCGAGTTAAAATCCTGTGGGGAGCCAGTGGAGAGCGTTCTTGTCCACAGTTCAACCCTCTTGGTTTGCTTCATTATTCCCCATCTGTACGAGACAGTCAACTATTGGTGTGTAAGCAGCAGCGGCCACATCCCGACATCGCAATTATTGCTTCAGCTTAAAGACAGTATGCAGGCATTCACCGGCAGCTCGTCAACAGCCCACCAGAGGTCGCTGTGGAGGATATATTGGACAAATGAACAAAGATCTTGCCATTTAAAATCACAGATATAAAAATCATCTGTCAACTCAATATCTAAGTCAATCTTTAGTGAAGCTCATGTTCAAAAAACTACACATCAACCTTAATACCATGTTAATCTAGCCAAAGTAAAAACCTTTGTTGAGTTGGAAAAAAATAAGACATTATTGTGATATATTTTGCCTGTGTGTGCAAATTACAGTAAACGACAATGTCAGTTGATATAAATGATTTAAAGCTGTAAACCAAAGCTAATAAAGCCTATGTGCTTATGGAAATATGAGTTGTTTTGTTCGAAATTAAAAACATTAAATTAAATGTACTTTAATTTTTACTTTCATTTAATGAATCAGAAGTGGGGTTACAGTATTCATTTCTGTAATGAAGTGATGGATGAAACTGGTACTCTGAACACTGCATTGTAGAAGCACCGAAGAACATGAACAGAAACCAAAAACGTTTGGTTATCCCCTCAAATAACCTCATCCACTGCAGAAAGGAGTCAACGCTTTGGATATTCCACGAGGACAACCATAATCCATCACCTCTTCAAATGTAAACTGATAATGGAACAAAATCAATATATTGTGAACTTTGTATAAAATAATGTGTAACACCCCGTCATCGTAGCTAACACCACACACTGAGGGCAGTGTTCACTCAGCGTTATCTTTCTATTATTCTAACATTCAAATCTTTTTCAAATTATAAACTTGTTCACCATTCAAAAGTAAACCTAAAATTTAAAACTCAGACAGTGCCGTTTTTGGAAAGACACAGGAAACCACAATGTGTGTTTCTTATAGCTGCAAATGAGCAACAGCTTACAACAATTTAATAGAGTTTTGGTTATGTCACTGTAAATTGACTAAGTCGTAATCAGGCATCAGAGACATCAACTTTAGACAGTGCTCTGTGTGGGCAAGACCTTCCAGAAGGTAAATATGGTAGAAGGGAATAGGTAAGAAGACAAATATAGAACAACAAAACAATTCCACGTCATGTTTGTCATCTGATATGAGAAGCTCTTTTGGTTGTCTTGTGACCTGGCTGTAACACTTTGAGATGAAGATTGTGTTGGCCGCTAACAACGTCATGTTTGGGAAATCATGAAAATGTGTGCCATTGTGAGTTTCTGATCTTTGAGTTAAAACCAGTTTAAACCAGTGCAAGATGGTAGGGAGCTCCAGTTGATTCTACACTAATAAACCATTCGGTTCAGCGAATAGGGCCCAGTGTACGCAGCCACAGGTCAGAATGCACAGCTAGCTAGTTAGGCTACATTCGGATCAATTAAAATGATAGTAAATCCTTAGGCTCCGTCATTCAAAATTCCAATTTGAAAGGTACTGTACACATATAACTTAATATTCAGATTAGTTATATTACTTCATTTTTTTTACAATATCATCTTGTTATCACAAAAATATTCACACAGGCGACTGGAACGATCCCAGTCCACTAACCATAACCCAGTCCCCTGACCCTAACCAAGTCTCTAACCCTAACCAAGTCCCCAAACCCTAACCCAGCCTCTAACCATAACCAAGTCCCCTGACCCAGTCCCCTTACCCAGTCCCCTAACCCCAACCCTGTCCCCTGACCCTGTCCTCCAACCCAGTCCCCTTACCCTAACCCCCAGCCCAGTCCCATAACCCTAACCGCCCAGTCCTCTAACCCAGTCCCCTAACCCTAACCCAGTCCCCTAACCCTAACTCAGTCTCCTAATGCAGTCCCCTTTCCCTAACCCAGTTCCCTAACCCAGTCCGCTAAACCTAACCCAGTCCCCTAACCCAGTCCCCTAACTCTAACCCAGTCCCATTTCTACTTTCCTAGAAGTAATTACAAAACAGACCACCTCTTTTAGACTGCTCTCCTTTAGACATGAAGTCCACGTTCAGACCAAGGGAGCATTTCCCTTCTTGAGTGAGTCAAAGGCAATACACTCAACACTGTTGACTGGGCTGATCACAGATCAGTTTGACCCACATCGGTTCAACGTGCTGCCCTCGGTGCGACTGGCAGGAACCGGCCCCGTCGGTCAAGAGATCTGCTCACTTCTGGAGTGTCTGAACCTTCCTCCTCAGCCCCGTCCTGATGGACGCTTCAGAGCATGGAGGCAGACAGACACTATTGCTTTGAGACTTCAGAGAGCTGCACGATATGCAACACATAAGTTGAGCCACTTCTACTACAGAACCGTCTAATAACACCAGGCTCATGTTACTGGAACCAAACCTCTGAGGGCAGGAGAAGACAACATTCAAGTTTTATCATCGTATTTCAATAACTAAAACCCCCCCCGACGGTTCTAGCGTCATAGAGTGGTTGGTCTCGTAGGAGATACAGCCTGGCTCTCAGTGTATAGCAGATCGTGATCGAATGGCCTGTTGAGTCGCTCTGTTACAGGATAATGGAGACGGGAGATGCTGGAGGGGGTCATGCTACTGGGATGGAGAGCACCGCTGGACAGGAGAACTGAAGAGTCCCGTCAACAGCCACCAGGTCATGTGGAGCCTCAGCTGCCAAAAGATCAGTCCACTGTATTATTGATATCTAAACCTGTACTCTTCTAGATACCCTAGGCCAAACCATTTGAACAAGATCACCACATGACCAGCTAAATGTTGGTGTACAAACATTGCAACTCAATCATGGATTTCTTACATGAAATAGGAGCCATGTAACTTCTGACCTAAAGTATGAATGTGGCTGATTACCCGATATTCTATTCGCCCATACGTCCCGACACTTGAACACATGGAGTGTTAGGTGGACCATCCCCCAGCAGGTCCACTGAGGTCCTGGTTCATCCACAGAGCTGAGGGGTCATTAGAAGCTAATGAGGAAGACTGACACAGGGTCATCACACGGATATCCTTCATCACATGACCCAAGACCAACCTAAAGCACTTCATTCACCAGAGGGAGAAGGGGGAAAAGGCTTCAAGTTTTGTAATCTATGCACAGCATAATCTACTTTGTGCTAAATTAAATCAAAATCAAATATATCAAGACACTTTCTTTTTTTGAAACCTCCTTTGGGAAACCTTTTAACACTAAACAGGGTCGTCCTGTTGGTCTGGAGTCCGTGTGGGTGGCCATCCATCAGAGAAAGAGCTGCAGACCAGGAGGACTGCTTCAAATGAACAGTGGGTCAAAGTGCATTGTGGGTAGCAGTGAGGAGCACCTGATGTTTTGTTGTTTTGTTCCTTCCGTTTGCAACATCCTTCTCTCCATGTTCTTCAGCCTCACGGGGGGGGTGGGGGGGGGGGTATTGAAGGAATGGCCCTTTCTCGTAACCCCCTGCCCCAACTGTCAAACTGCCTGACAGTGTGCATTAGTAGGTACAATGAATTGTATTCTGAGACTGTGCAACGCACACTCCCATGCTTTTTATTATCCCATGATAAAAAGAAGAGAGACACAGAGGGTTCCTCCTGCCAGGGGCTCTCCTCCTCCTGGTCCGCTGAGCTCAGGTTAGAATATCTCGGCACACATGCTCCAGTCCTGCCTCTCCTTGGCCTCCCAGTAGCCTCCCTTGTACACAAAGTTGGTCTCCCCGGTGATGGAGTCTCTCCGCTGGTGGAACCACAGTGGCTGGTAGCCCTCAAACTCTTTGCCTGGAGGGAGGGAGGGAGGGGGGGAAAAGACATCACTCACTTCCTGCTTCTCTGCCAATCAACAGGAGACCACAGACTATGGTGTTACCTTACAGGAAATGTATTGCTAGAAATACATTCTTTAATGGAAATGTCGCAAGGCTTCAGGAGAAAAAGGATTTTCTGCTCTGTTTATTTGTTCTGTTTCTTTACTGGTTTGGCGTCTGGTGAGGCGGATATGAACTGGGAGAAGGTCATGCAGGCCGTGGGGGTGAGGGTCAAGGGGTAGGGGTGATGGTTGGGGGTAGGGTTGAGGGTCAGGGGTAGGGGGGAAGGGGGTAGGGGGGAGGGTCAGGGGTAGGGGTGAGGGTCAGGGATTGGGCTGAGGGTCAGGGGTTGGGGTGAGTGTTGGGGGAAGGGGTGAGGGTAAGGGGTAGGGGTCAGGTAGGGGTGAGGGTCAGGGGTAGGGGTGAGGGTCAGGGGTAGGGGTGAGGGTAAGGGGTAGGGGTGAGGGTCAGGGTTAGGGGTGAGGTTAAGGGGTAGGGGTGAGGGTGAGGGTCAGGGTTTGGGGTGAGTGTTGGGGGAAGGGGTGAGGGTAAGGGGTAGGGGTGAGGGTAAGGGGTAAGGGTGAGGGTGAGGGTCAGGGTTTGGGGTGAGTGTTGGGGGAAGGGGTGAGGGTAAGGGGTAGGGGTGAGGGTCAGGGGTAGGGGTGAGGGTCAGGGGTAGGGGTGAGGGTCAGGGGTAGGGGTGAGGGTCAGGGGTAGGGGTGAGGGTCAGGGGTAGGGGTGAGGGTCAGGAGTAGGGGTGAGGGTCAGGAGTAGGGGTGAGGGTCAGGAGTAGGGGTGAGGGTCAGGGGTAGGGAGGTGCGTGGGACTGGGTGAGTTGGGTGATGTGTGACAGAGCAGCAGGTAGCAGCTCCCACTCACCAGAGTCATATTCACACTCTGGACATCAACAGAGGGAGGAAAAGAGAGACAGGTCATGGACACACATCAGAATCAAGCCTGACCCCCCACCCACACACACACTAAACACACTAAACACACTAACAGCCCACTACACACTAACCAGGACAAGCCTTAATGGAGGTATATCTTATATTTGATGTATATATATATATATATATATATATATATTCTCTAGTATACAAGGGTTTGTTGTGCTCAGTAGAGCACAGGTCCACAAGACCTGGACATGATGGCCGTCTTCAGCCTGCACTGTGGTTATTCCAATTAGAACGATAAAAGTGTTTTAAAATGATTACAACATGAAGTTCAAACACTGGCCCATATCGGGCTCAGTCCTCATCAGCAAACGGAGATAGAGAGTGTGAGGGGGTTATTGTTGAATGCTCTCTGCGGATTAGTGAGTCCAGCTACAACTGCAGTCATTAGGACCCCCCCTAGGGGTCAGGACCCTGGGCTCATGACTCTGGTAATCATCACCCCCTGTGCTTCCTCCTGCTCCTCCTCCTGCTCCTCCTCCTCTAATGATTATCTACACACGCTTCCTCCTCCTCCTCCTCCGCTCTAATGATCATCTAGCTATGCTTCCTCCTCCTCCTGATCCGACTCTCTAGTGATTATCTACACACGCCTCCTCCTCCTGCTCCTCCTCTCTAGTGATTATCTACACACGCCTCCTCCTCCTGCTCCTCTCTAGTGATTATCTAGACACGCCTCCTCCTCAGAATACACTCTTCTCCATGCATTGCCTGAGTACACAGACACACACTAACATGTATTCACAAGAGTTATTTATACGGAGGAACTCCTTTCATCTGCCCTTATTGGTCCTCTTTATCCTCCACCTCCTCGCCCCCTTTGCCTCCGCCTCCTTCCCTCACGTGGGCTACCTTCATCGTAGGCGTCGGTGGCCTCCGCCTCCCTCCTCCTCCTCACGGCCCTCTGCTTCTCCTCCAGCCGCTGCTTCTCAGAGTTGGCCTCGTCCCAGCGGCCCTCCTCCATCAGCCGCTGGTCGGGCCGCAGCCGGCTGTCCGTGGCGCCCACGCCCTCCTCCGCCTCGTTCAGCGTCAGCGCCAGCGATGAGAAGAAGTACATGTTCTCCGCGTTCTCCCTGAGAATCCCAGGAAAGGTCACCCAGGTCACCCCTCACATTACTGACCACAGTCGCCCATAAATGAACTGAAGGCTATAGACTTTAGATCTATTTTAAATCAAGGTGGTGTTCTGAGGCTTCATGGCTGATCATTTTATTGGGGATACTCCAGTGAGACGCCAGTACCCCTTTTAGGAAATTAATTCTCATATTGGATTTATATATCGTAGCATCCTGAGGAGTTACTTTCATATATTCATTTTAATCTTTTGCACCGCATTTTAACACATTATTCATATCTCTTCTCATGCCTGGTGTATATTTGTATTTATTTATTACATATTATTTTCTCCATGTTGATGGAGTATCTGTGCAGCATCTGGTTAACGCTGAAGAGACGTCCTCATGGCCAGCTCATGGTAGCATGGAGTACTTACGGCAGAGGGTACTTCTTCCACAGCAGCTTGGGGGACAGCGTCTGGTACACAGTCTTCTGCTTGCCCTCCGTGCTGCTGCCCCTTCGGCTGCTCTGGACGATCTTGGCACTCTCGATCTTCTCATCCCACGTCCCCGACAGGATGTAGTGGGCCTGGCCGTCGCTCTGGGCAACCACCCCCGTGACCTGGAGGGGGGAGGGGAGGGGAGGGGAAAGGGGAGAGAGGAGGAGCGGAGAGAAGGACAGGGGAGAGGGGAGAGAGGAGGAGAGGAGGAGAGGGGAGAGAGAGGAGGGAGAGGAGGAGAGGGGGGGGGGAGGAGGTGAGGATAGGGGAGAAGGGAGGAGGGAGAGGAGAGGGAAGAGGGGAGAGGGGAGGGGAGAAGGGAGAGGGGAGGGGAGAGGAGAGGAGAGGAGAGGAGTAGAAATAACTACCAAAACAAACACAAGTCAGATCTATCCACATAAATGGATACAGAATACTAATACTATCCAGTAGATGGCGGAAATAACACACAAGGACCTTCATGTTGGGTGTTATATAGGTAGAAGCAGAGGCGGGTCTTACCTTGCGGGGAACGTCCCTGGAGAAATAGCTGTATGGAGAGAACTTAAGCTGACACACATCCTTGGTCTTGTGATTAACTATCTCAATATCCCCGGACTGGTAGAGAGACACAGAAACAGAGAGAGAGAGAGAGGGGCCAGTGAATTTAAGGAGCAGAGAAAGAGCATCATCCAGAGAGCACTAGAGTCACGTCATGATGGCTGTTCCTGGAATTAAAACATGATCATTACCAACACCTAGCTCTCCTGTCATTAACACATTATGGACCTGAGAGCAGAGACCCAGCCATGCATTGGGCTTCCTCAGGTAGAGAGCTATTGTCCATGTTGATCATCCAGGGCGCATGTGTCTAACATAATGCTGGGAGCAAGGCCTGCATCATGCCTACGATCTGTGCATTCAGAACACAGTGATACAATATTCAGGAGCATCTAAACTGGACCCACACACACACACGGCCTCCCAGGGACATCAGTAGCCTGTTCCTCCCACCATTTTAATTGGGCCGTTTGACAGAGCGGAGAAGCTGTTCTTTGAGGAAACATGGCAAGATAAAAGCGTGCGGGTCTCCAGAGATGCTGCTTATTGGTGTGCTTTTCTCCTGTCTCCCTGTGTTCCTAACAGCCTGGGTTCCATCAGAGGACAGAGCAGCACAGACTGAACAAACAAGCCCCAGAATGATGCAATAATATTAATACTAATGCAATCCCACAGGCAAATGCTTTGTACAATAATAGGATCGTTTTCATACCAGTGAGGCACATTGTATTATTCATAAGAATCCTATGACCTAAATATTGGATGGGAATGCCTGATGATTGTATACTACATACAACATTTAATAAAGGTAGATTAAGATAGAAAACATAATAGAAAACCTAATTTAAGTTTAGAAAGTAAATCTACCAGCCAGCAATTACCTACCAACCAGGACTCATCAGTTACACACCTGATTGAGACGCAAAGTTGTTTAACTCATCAGTTACACCTGATTGGTTGTTTAACCCAATCAACAAATCCAGAGAGCTGACTCGACACACACAGACAAACACAGCCAGGAGGGCTTTGACTTCCTGAGCCAGTGACTCCCAGGTCAGCCGAGAGGACCAACAGACCTGGTCAATCCAGAGCTTCCCAACGATGATGTTGTGCACGGTGGACGTCACCTTCCTCCACACATAATGGTTTCCACTGGAGTGGAAATGGAGGTGGATGGCACCTGACAGAAGGAGGAAGGAGATAGGAGAGGAAGGAGACAGGAAACAAGAGTTAGGAGGACAAGTTAACAGCAATGCAAAAGAGGAGGTGTGTAGGCTAAGCAATACCCTTTATATAGATCTAGAGGAGGCTAAACAATACCCTTTATATAGATCTAGAGGAGGCTAAACAATACCCTTTATATAGATATAGAAGAGGCTAAACAATACCCTTTGTGTAGATCTAGAGGAGGCTAAACAATACCCTTTGTGTAGATCTAGAGGAGGCTAAACAATACCCTTTGTGTAGATCTAGAGGAGAGTAGGTTAAAGAAAACTAAATTACTTTTTATTTTGAAAAACGAACCCACAAGCGCCACTGGCCATCTGTTAGTCAGGCCACATCCCTTCCCCACGCTTCTGAGCAGCTTCAACCCCAAGAAGACAAACAGCAGGTACAGAACTATGTCCAATTAGTTATGAGTATATAGATATGTTGAGTGGTCTCTTAGCAGGGCTGGTTTGAACTATGTGAGGGAAACAGGACCAGGAGGTTAGATAGAGTTCCTGCCACCCTTCACTCCGTTCTTTATGAGGCCGTCACAGAGGCTGTAAACCCCTTTAAGTCATTCCCACACACTCCCACACTGTGGCTTTAGTCTGTATGAGGGATGGGCTATGTCTTACTGGAACTGTACTGGTGACTCTATACACAGCAGAGCTGGGGAAGATGTATTGTCATTAAGAACATTGCTATAGATAATTATAAATACTATAGATAGACCCATATTAAATTAACTGGAAAGAAAAGTTCTTCAAAAGTTCTACTCATTCAGACCTCCTCCCTGCCAGCTCCAGCACTAGAGCAGCCAGCTGGTTCATCACTCAGGGAAACCTTTATTTTGAAGGGGGCGGTACTAGGGGGCTCACCGAGGGGCATGATGGAGAGGTATTTCCCGCGGAACTTGCTGGCGATGGTGATCTCCTGCCACAGGGTCCAGCCCCGCTGCGAGATCACGTGGTGGGCGGCGGCAGGCGGGTGATGGCTCACCTAAGAGACACAACGACATGAGGTTCAACAACAACAACACAACACACCAACATGAGCTTTAACATGTCAGCCATGCTCCTCTGGTCCACCAAAACCTCTGCCGTCATCTCACCCGTCTCATACACAATCCCCTTATGACTCTACAACCGTTGGTAAAATACTTAGGAAGTATTTATTCAGGAAGGAAAGAAAGAGAGAAAACTCCTTTGATTGGACATTACCTATGGTTGTCCTGATAGATGGTCTATTACCGTTCTTCTACACTGAATTTAAAATGGGGTAATTTGAGCAGATCGGAACCAGAGTTTCATATCATTAAATTATTCTAGCCTACCAGCATCCCTGAAAGAAGTTCTCTTAATATCTTTCTTCTCAAGTTGCTTCCTTTCCCACTGGATACGAGGGTAGACTCAGGACTCCCCTTTTCCCCATTGATTGCCTAAGTCTGCTGAATTAGGTATAAATAACCACCTGGACCTCTCCCTCCCTTGACCCCCTCCCTGAACCCCTCCCTCTCTGGACCCCCTCCATGGACCCCCCTCTCTAGACCCCCCAGAGGGGTCCACCCCTCTGGACCCCCTCCATGGACCCCCTGCCTGATACTCTCCCTGGACCCCCTCCCTTGACCCCTGACCCCGTGCCGTGGAGCTCACCTGCTCACACAGCGAGCGGTAGCCAAACTCCTCGGAGCGGTCCAGCTCGTAGGTCTCCCCCAGCAGGGGGTTGAAGGGCTTGGCGGTGCGGTGCACGGTGGTGGAGTAGGACGACACGGAGAAGGCCGCCACCAGGCACATCTGCTCCAGGGACGAGTCGCAGCGCGCGGCGCGATCCAGCAGCTCGTGGTACTCCAGGTCCTCCGTCAGCCGCTGCAGCATCGACAGCGGCTCGTTGAAGTTCACCTGGGGGGGGACACAGGGGGTACGTGAGGACCTCCGTCCACAGGGGGCTTTGGGGGACCATAAGGGGCCACCTAACTAAATACATATGGATGACCTTCTTTTGCAGAGGTTGAGTGTGGTGGTCTCGTCGTATTTTAACAGCTTTCCTTTTCACACTGGCACGATGACACTAGTATGAAATTGGCCTGAAATACGTTCTGCTTCACTTTCAGGGTCTGGGAGACTTACAGGCATGGGGGTCTTGGAGAGCTCCAGAGGGGTCTGGGGGACAGACTTACAGGCATGGGGGTCTTGGAGAGCTCCAGAGGGGTCTGGGGGACAGACTTACAGGCATGGGGGTCTTGGAGAGCTCCAGAGGGGTCTGGGGGACAGACTTACAGGCATGGGGATCTTGGAGAGCTCCAGAGCGGTCTGGGGGACAGACTTACAGGCATGGGGATCTTGGAGAGCTCCTTGCCGATGCAGTTCTTCATGATGCTCCAGAGGTTCAGGGAGTAGTTGGGCTTCTGGGTGATGTGGGAGCGTCTGGTCCGCCGCGCCGCCTGGTCACGCCCTGACGTCTCGCTGGGGCCGGGACCCCCCTGTGGGGGCAGGGGGGTCATAGGAGAGAGGGGAGACAGGGGACAGAGGGGGGACAGGTGGGAGAGGGGGGACACGGGGGAGAGGGGACAGAGAGGGGACAGGGCAGAGTCAAGGGAGACAGGGGACAGAGGCAAGATAGGGAGAAACTGTTTGAGATGCAGACCAACATGAGATAAATACAGAAAGACGACAGACAGACACCTGATTAAAATAGAAAGAGAAACCGAAAGCATAGACAGACAGACAATAGACAGACAGACAGACAGAGAGACAAGGTGGGCAGATTTCCGACTGCTAATTAGGAGTGAGGGCGAGCAGCTGTGGTCTTTCAAGCACATGGCTGGCAGCTTGAGGAGGGCACAGACAGGCCTGGTGTATCAAGTGTATATAAATAGTAGAGATCAGCTGTGATATTGTCTTTGGCAGCGAGCTTCAGCATAAGGGCTTGAGCAAACCTGCCAACATGGTGGATATCAAACCTTCCTCAGTTCCAACCTGATGATTACATCCAATTTCTCCTTATAATACATTCTTCATGATAATAATAATTGATGCAATTTCCCCATAGACCTGCATGAACAGAGATGTTGATGGTGTGGAAGAATGGGAAAGAGATGCCAGAGGTTTCCATGGTAACGTGACACTTACATGGTCTTCCTGGCTCCAGTCGTTAGGCTGGCTTCCACTCGCTGCACTCAAGCTGCTCTGAGAACGCCTGCAACACACACACACACACACACACACACACACACACACACACACACACACACACACACACACACACACACACACACAAGGAATCAATGAGTGTACAAACATTCCAGGGTCTGTGATAGTGGTTTTAAATCCATTCCTATAGGAAGGTGTATCCTGTGTATTGTACGTCCTATGCAGATGAAAAAGGGCTTAATGGGGCCTGGCCAGGGGTTCACTCGATCAGACACAATCCCAATGAGGTGGCCATATGATAGTGAGTGTGTGATGATATGGTGAAGGTGTGTTGGTCAGGTGTGTTAGTCAGGTGTGTTGGTCAGGTGTGTTGGTCAGGTGTGTTAGTCAGGTGTGTTAGTCAGGTGTGTTGGTCAGGTGTGTTGGTCAGCTGACCTGTGCTGCGGCACCTCGCTGGCCCTCACTGTGATGAAGGCAGGCGAATCCTCCATGGCGTCAAAGAACTCTGTATCCTCATCTTCGTCACTGGCCTCCTCCTTCGGACCCCTCCCACTCCGCTCTGCAGGGGGCCACATCAGGGGCCGAGTGACACATCAGGGGCCCGGTGACACACACACACACACACACACACACACAACCACCCAACCTTTACTCTCCCCCAGGAAGGGTTACAAGGAAAGAAATTCCCAAGTGCACCGCTTATCTGCTTATCTTATTAGGCAATGTTCCTGTTGCACAAGTTAGAGCCACTAACCCAAATTACAGCTTGGTGATCCCGTGCCCACCATCAGAGTCAGAGAACGCTGCCCTGCACAGGGCTGAGACACAAGCATGATGCTAGCACATGATGCTAGCACATGATACCAATCCCGTTGGAAGAAACTGACCCTAAACAACTTTTAAACCACCTTTAAACGGGCCAACGTCTATTAAAGAAGAGGAGCTCTATGCTGACTGGTCCATATGTGATTGGGACAATGACAACAACAACCAGCCATGAGCCAAACGGTCCCTAAAGAGAGATGATAGTGTTGTATGTTGTTCATGTTCGATCACGTTGTGCCAATATATAGACTCCCTCCTGCCACAGACTTAATTCTATTACTGACTAATGTAATCAGTTAGAAACTGAATCTACATGAGCCATTTCCTGTCCATTCTATCAGATTAAACATGAGGGCGCCTATGGATCTGATCTCTGACCAGTACCGTCATCGGGCTCCAGTTACCGCGCCAACACTGGCTTCCTGTTAACAGGACCTTATGTCACTGATACCCTCTCTGTAAATAGACAACATATTTCATCACAGGTTCATCTATAGGCTGCACCTCGCACACTATTCTCATATAATGCCATCCTATCGTCTCTGTATAAGACTACAGGAAATGACCTGCTGACCCCTCCAGCGACCCCCCCCCCCCCCCATCACATCAGTCACCTCACATCTGGTGACATCACCTCACGTCTGGTGACATCAGTCACCTCTTACCCCTGGTGGGGGCTCTTACCCCTGGTGGGGGCGGGGCCCTTACCCGTGGTGGGGTTGGAGGCGGGGTTCTTACCCGTGGCGGGGGAGGGGGCGGGGCTCTTACCCGCGCTGGGCGTGGGGGCACTGGCTGCCTTGGCGGTGTGGGCGGGGGCCTCCCTCCAGGCCCTCTCCAGGCTGTTGTGCTGCTTGGCCAGCTGCTCTATGGTCTGCTCCAGGTGGCTGCGCTGCTCCCGCTCATACTGCAGTGCCCGCTGCCATCGCCGGCTGTGAGTCTCTGCGAGGTCCAGGAAGTCTCGGCATGCCTGGACACACACAAGGCCCGCTGGTTACTGCGTTATTCAAACACACTCGTATGCAGGACGCCCTCCCTCTCACCCTACTTGCTCGATCAGCTCAACCTACCAATCATCTCAATCCCAATATGGAGTGGAGAACATTGTACCCAGAAGAAAGTCCCCAGATGAGGACATTTCCTCCACTCCAGCTGATGGATGGATGGAAAAGAAAAAAAAGGTAAAGATAAATAAAACCATGAAATTAAATCATTATCCATTTATTGTAATCAGGGCTCATCATGGCTATTATTTCAATCACTAGGTTGGCGTGTGGTCCCCGGTCATTAACAGGGCCACCATGCTGAGCCTGTGCACAGCTCCTGATCCGGTCCTGAGGTGATCTGCATACTGTACAATCACTAAAAAAACCATGGCTGGCTAAAAAGAGACTGCTCCTCATCAGGATGGCCTGATTACGGTCGTATACCGCTGCCTATATCGCTGCCTTGGCAGTTATGTAGAAACAATGGGGGTTATTTCAGACCCGACCCACTGTGTCAGCATGTAAGAGCCCAGCTTCAGACGCCTGCTGGTGGACTCAGCTCCAAGGTCAACGACCGCCAGTAGCTCAGGGGAGGGCCTGTACCCACGGGGGGAACAGTGGGGCAGAACACCAGGCTGAGCACATCCAACAATACCAGCTGTATGTTGTGTTTCAACAAACCCATTGCTTTAGAACATCCAACATTTCTCTATCAAATCACCCTGGCACTGAGTGAACTGTAGTGAAGTACTGAGTGTACTGCAGGAAAAAGAACAGCAACAAACATGGAGAGACTAATATGATCCGAGAGCAGACGGTCTGGTCTCCGTTCCTTTCTCCAAAGCTTCATTAACAGGAAGAGGAACCGGAGGCGGTCAGACCCTCGTTAGTACATCCTGAACGTGTTCTGCCCTCATCAGACCAACGGTACACAAGGTGGGGCTGGCAGGGCTATGTTTTAGTTTTACATAAGTATCTACCTTTGTAATTCTGTAAATTAAGGTCAATAAAAAGCCTAATGGACTTTATTCAATATTTTTTGGTTGCAATAATTAATAATGGTTAATCAAACAGTAAAGACAATTCACTTATTTGAAGTCACTCAAGTAGTACAAATAAGGAAACGTTACTTCTAGGTATATACTGTCTAGGTATAACTTTAAATGAGTATCTTCCAGTAAAGTTTACACAACGCCAAAGCAGATGATTTCATCAAGTTCTTAGCTATTGAGATAAAGCATAATACTTTTGCATGATAAGTGTACTCTGCTGTTTTCCTGTACACAAAATGCTGCCTGCAGAGCCCGCCTGCTCAGGCACTACTCAAAGTAACATCTGTAATTTATGCTTCCTGTTGAGCTGCTTTTAATTGGCCATTTAATTGAAAGGCAACTCATGCTATTCCTGCTCCAATTCCATTCCTGCTGTGTGTCCCATCAGTGTGGGCAGCCTTAAAAAGAAGCTGGTTTTATTCCTTAGAGAAACCTTAAGTTCAATAAGGAATAGCAATACACGTTTTATTCGCTATAACCAAATCCACAATTTTTCACGTTGAAATGATTTAAGTAGCTTTGGTGAACATTTTGGATCAGTCAATTGACCTCCAGGATAACACCGTTTTGGAAAGCCATTTAAATCATGTTAACTTTACAGATAACTGCTTCCTGAGGCAGCCTATATCGACTACATCATCATGGTGTGGAACAGGAGCATATCCTCCACAGTGAGACAGTGATCCATGATGTGGAGCAGAGACAGAGGAACGAGGAGCACATCCTCCACAGTGAGACAGTGTTTAATTATTATTTAAGTACTATTAATAATGTTACACAGTCAGTTCCCCCGGTGCTGTGAACCTATATCCAAGTGGGAATTTTGCCTAAATCCATTCTGCCTGAACTCAAGGGTTCGGTTACACTGGACCAACTGGCAAAGTTCTGCACTGAAGCATTGTCTCTTACCTTGAGCGTCCACACAAGAAGTGATGTCAATCACAAAAGGGCATACATGTCTCTTGGAAGTCTGCTGGAAGTGCTTGTGATGTAGCTTCTTACTTCCTCACACACAACCCTGATATGAAACTCTCCTTCAGAAAGCCTGATGCTTCCACTTTTCCTTCTGCTGATGCTTCTAAAAACTCAGCCTGCATGTGACTTCCGGTGAATAAATACATGGTGTCTGAGTCCGGTTACCCAACTCCTCCCGTGCACAAGTCATTATGTAAATGTCTGTCGTAATAGCTGTCGGGGTCAAGTGAATGCAAGAATGCATTTAGTATTTGTGATGTGGGATGTGCAAGTGTGAAATTAATGTGCAAGGTTTTTACATGTAACGCAAAGTCAAACTCAAGCATGGACAGACCGACACAATGTAAGAGAAGGTGAATCCATCTCCCCTCCATCTCCATTCACCCCCTGTTGACCCTTTCCCTCACCTCTTCATCACTCGTTATACTTTAGAGACTCAAGGAGACTACAGTTCCCAAATCAATTCGTTTTTACTCTTATAGACTGTGTGATGCTAAATTTAGCCATTGTTGTTTGGACTTCACTGTGAGGTAGCAAACATTTCTAACACACGTTGAAGTACTGGGATTAAGGACAATGTAGAAGGACACTGGAGCAAAGGGCCACGGCTTGAGTTACTAAACTACTATTTACTATCTGCCATCTAGTGGTCAAACCAACGAATGAGTGTGTCTAATGTAACGTTAAATTTGTTGCATGTACCTAAACATAATACTGTAATAACCAATGTACGAATGACAAATTCTGACCAAGTATTGTCTTGGAATGAGTGTGTAATAGATACCATGTAAGGGTTCTCTCATCAGCCGTCCATGTTATCAAGACCTCCTGGTATTGTCATTACATGTTCACTGTGCCCTGCTTGCCTGTCCAGGCTCGCTGGCCGTAGACACTCATTATTCAACATTAAAGCGCCATATAATTAACTGAATGCATACACTTCTTATGTTATGCTGTGCTAGCAAATATCCGAAAATATAAGTAATTGTAACAAGCTTATTTCTAACCAAAGCTAGCAACAAGACTTGGCTAAAACAAATCCCATTTCTACACTGACTCTCCTGTACATTAACGGGGAGTTTCAACCCTGTTAAAGCCTGACGTTCACAAAACAAACATGCATTACCCCCGACATAGGAACCATGGAGACAGGCTAACCTTGTAGGTGTGTGGGGTATGTCAGCCTGTCTGCAGCTCCTCGCAGCTCCGTCTGTCTCAGGCTCTGCTAACAGGGGCGACGGTGTCAGGATGCCTCACATTCCTGACCTGGCTAGGAGGCTCTCGAGGAGGGGGGAAGGGATGACACTATTCCTGTCCTCAGCCCCACATTTAGATCTAGTGTAACTGTTCCAGCACCTTCCCTCTGCCCCGTGGCAAATGACAAACAAACCGCTGATCCAATATACTGGAACTACCAAATAAAAAAATAAAATAAAAAACGGTCTCATCTGTACTCTGAGAGGACTCACATTGATCATAGCATTGGAGGTGATGCGGAAGAGGGTGGAGGAGACTCTAGACCTGAGAGGACTCACATTGATCATAGCATTGGAGGTGATGCGGAAGAGGGTGGAGGAGACTCTAGACCTGAGAGGACTCACATTGATCATAGCATTGGAGGTGATGCGGAAGAGGGTGGAGGAGACTCTAGACCTGAGAGGACTCACATTGATCATAGCATTGGAGGTGATGCGGAAGAGGGTGGAGGAGACTCTAGACCTGAGAGGACTCACATTGATCATAGCATTGGAGGTGATGCGGAAGAGGGTGGCACGCTCGTTGACGGCCTTGATCTTCTCCCCGCCATCCACGGGCACCCGGAGTCCCTCGAGCTCGCTGAGCGAGCGCTGCAGCGCCGCACCGTGCTTGGCGATCAGGTCGTTGCAGGTGCTGAGGTCATCCAGCTTGCTGACCAGCGTCTTCAGCGTGCCCTGGATCTCACTGCGGTCCGACTGCGACGTGGGCTCATCGTCCCCGGAATCATCTGGAAGAGGGCAGAGGTCAGAGGTCAGATATGTTGCTGCTGGGTATGGTAACACCTCACTATCGAGTCAATATTTTGGTGAGACCAAAGAGAAGCACAACGTAATTATTAAGAAGAACAATCCACATGCCAGCATATGCTGACATGCATATGCCGCTCTCCCTGATACAACGTATTCTCAATGTGTGTCCACCACACAGCGAAACAATCCAAGTTTTTTGGTTGATTATTTCTCAAAATAGGACTTGTGTTTCTTGATTCCCATACCAATCTTATGTCACTTTAAACCCTACTTGTTTCTATTATTAATAACTCATTACTGACGTAGAGCTGCAACCAGAATAGCATTCTATTGATACGGATGGACAGCCAACATTATATGAGCGAACGGTTAAGTACATGCTATTTTATTGAAGTGTAATTCCTTCAAAAAGAGCATTGATGGAAGTACTCCTGACTGGCCATCTATCGTAGGTTGGTTGACTTGAACAAGACTGGAGCAAGAGACCGACGCATCGATGAGCCTTACTGTTGGAGTCAAAATAACTCCTATCGTATCGATTGATACAGTGTGGTTCTGATCAATAGGTTTTACTGAACACTACAAACAAAACTAAAACAATGAAGACTACACAAAAACTATGAGGCAAAACTCTAAGCCTTAAATAAAAAGATATCTCTTACAGGCTGCTATCTTAAGGACTTATTTCTTTAAAGATGCTGAAAATCCAAGGGCAGATTTTAGCATGGCCTTTGGTATCAGATCTGTGTATAAAAGAACATTCTCTGACGCACTGACAGAATCAGATCCGATACCTCTGGCAATGTCTCAATAATTGAATTATTACAAGCATTGCATCATGTAGCATAAGGAAAGGCTATGGAAGGAAGCAGAATGAATGAACACATGAATGTGTTTGCAGGCATGAGGACGGCGCCTCATGGCCATTGGCTTCTTGCCCTGCAGCTGTTTGGTCATGTGGTGAGTGGAGAGGTTACTCATTCACCTCTAGTCTCGCTTCTACATTTTATGAAGGGAAGAACGAATATGCACGGAGATGGAATAGAATTACACACGTGTGCAAACACACATACGCTGAAACACAGGATCTAGCTCCTTAAAACCTTCAGTCAGCGGAAAAGAGAATGATGTAACCGGGGCCTTCGTGTGAGGGTTTAAATGTTACAGAATGTGACAAGCATGTGAGGTTTAAATGTTCCAGAGTGAGACTAGCATGTGAGGTTTAAATGTTTCAGAGTGAGACTAGCATGTGAGTTTTAAATGTTCCAGAGTGAGACTAGCATGTGAGGTTTAAATGTTCCAGAGTGAGACTACCGTGAGGGTTTAAATGTTCCAGAGTGAGACTAGCATGTGAGGTTTAAATGTTCCAGAGTGAGACTACCGTGAGGGTTTAAATGTTCCAGAGTGAGACTAGCATGTGCCTACCAGCTTTGCGAGGTCTCCCCTAACCCAGCTCCTCTTATACACCTACTCACAGCATGTGACCTTTTACAAACTGCAGTAAACCAGTTTTTACATCATCCCCGTGTGTCCGGGCGTCGGAGGTGCCCTGTGGCATAAGCCACTGCTACACTCGATTCGGCTGACCGAATATATTGTATGTTATAAAATATATACAGACAGAACACAAGTCTACTTCACATTGGTGCTATTCCAAATCTCTGAGCCGGGCGTGTCTATCTATTGATCTATCTAGCTGAAGCAGCTGGTTTGGATGTTGAATAAATGTCTTCAGTGCATAAAGTTCTTTCCCATAAGGTCCCACAAGGGCCTGAACACCTGCTGTCTTCAGACTCAGTGGATCAAACTGATCTTTCCCACTTCTTCACTATCTAAATGCTGATCTGTTGTGAATCAGCCAAACTGGATTAAACACGCTCTATCACTAAACAATCTAACACTCACTGGAAGACCCAGTCCGTTGAGTAGGGTGAGCCAGGAACCAGTGTGTGTGTGTGTGTGTGTGTGTGTGTGTGTGACAGTGAGACAGTGTGTGTTTATGGATGCACGTCTAGGGGTGCAGTGATCCACCATGAAGGACGACGGCCCATGTGACATCCCCCCTGGTGTGAGTCATACAGTCATACCACTAGTATTGCAGGGGTCTTTGTACCCAGAGCGGAGCCCCACGGCCCCCCATCAGAAGATCCATCCATTTACGCTTCCAGTGAAAGTTCAATGTGGAGGCCTTGTCTGCTATAAGATGGAGATAGACCACCTCATGTCCCACAATGAGGGTTGTGAGAATACCCAAGGGCTCATCTGTAGCCAGTCTTTCTGAAGTCTACTCTCTAAATGTAAAAATAATGCAGAGGATTTCAGAGAACAGCTACCAGACATTGTGTGCGTGTGTGTGTGTGTGTTTGTGTGTGTCTGTTTATTGGAGTACATATGCCCATATGTATACATACTAGTCCTGGGCAATAAAACAATAAATAATGGTATTGTGATAGACTTTTTATCAATATCAATATAAAACATGTTCAATATATATAGATAAGAGACTGGACCACCGAATCTTGTTACACAAACACGGTTCCATACTTATTTACAATATTTGAGTGTTTTTCAATGTTGTATCGACATTGGAGTAGTTATCAATGAAGAACAGTGGAAGGTCACATTTAGTGTTAAACAGAAGAGTTGAAATCCAGCTGGGTAATTCCTAGTCTTTTTAGGTCATTACAATTATCAATAGTTATCGATATCGATCAATATGATCAAGTTATATCATATGTCTTTCAGCCATATCGCCCAGGCATAATACATACTGAAATAACATTACCAAAAATATGTATATATAATGTTTCAAAAAAATAATAAAAATAAAAAAAAGTTCAGTGAAGTAGAATGCAATCTTGCTGAATATTGCCGTCACAACATTCCACATGAGAAAAGGCCAAGAACATACTAATTACATGGATGACCCAGAAGTAGCTAAGCACCAGAAAGACGGCTAGAAGTAACTAATAATCAGGTTTAGCGCGTCACAAATCTAACCAGTACACCCACCAGACATCTGGGTGAGGAGGAGCAGGAGGAGGAGGAGGAGGAGGAGGAAAGGAAGGAGGAGAAGGAGAAGAGGGAGAAGGAGGAGGAGGAGGAAATGCAAGGAGGGAAGAGGAAGAGGAGGGGAAGCAGTGATGGAAGAGAGAGAGGAGGCCAGGGCTCACCATAATCCATGTTGTCCAGAGTCTCCATCAGCTGAGGTCAGCACCAACCCATCAAATACTACAACAGCAGCCGACCAATCACAAGGATCTCCAGGGGAACCAATATAATACAAAACAGTATAAAGAAGAATATAAAATAAAGGAGACCATTTTGAAATAGAAGAGAAAGAAGAACAAAATGGGTTCAGGGCAGAGCAGAAGACAACAGGCTGAATGCTGAGGGAGAGACCAAATAAAACCAGACCCCCCCCCCCCCCCAAGGCGTTCACAGGGGACACGAAAAACTGAACCAGAGATGGCCTCCATGTTCCCTGTGACCAACCCGGTACTGATCACATCTACAGCTAGGGCTAGTTCAGCAGAGAGAGAGAAAGAGAGAGAGAGGCTGTCTGTGACACAGAGAAGATAGAGAGAGCAAGCGCGCGAGAGAGAGATATAGTTTTGAGTGTGTTAAAGCACGACAGAGTGAAAAAGACTGATCTATTGAATGCAGCTCCATTCAGAATGCAGGTTTCAAAATCCATTGTCATTAAATCCAATGGATGACAATTTGTCCAAAAGGATTTGACGATATTGATAAAGGTGTCCTACCTACAGATGTGTAATTAATACATTGAGGAGAATAAACGCTGCAGGACCAATACTTCCTCTCCTCCTCTCACTCCCTTCTCCCCCTTCTCTCCCGATGATGGTACGGTCCTCGGTCGCTCCGGGCCACCCATGGTTCACCTGCTCTGCTATGTTCATGGTGGACGGCACTTATGGGAGTCGCTGGAGATAATTTATAAGCCATAATAGTTCAGGACAGTGTGGTGTGATTTGATCGTGTGTATAGCGGGGGAGTATAGCATGTTGGAGGGCCACTTGGAGACGCCCCGTGACATGAACCGGGACGTACCAAGAGGAGCTCTGCACAATGCATCTGTTTGTCCAACAAACTCCAGGAAAGCAAGGACACTGTCACTCACCAACCCTTTTTTACTTGACTACGTACTTATTGTAAGTCACTGTGGATAAAAGCGTCTGCTAAAAATGCCCTAAATTTAAATGTTTTTTTCTAAACTGTGCCCATTACACGTACAAGTTATCCATATATTAGCTAAATCCCTTCACAGGATCTTTTGCTTGTTCTTTTATATATTTGTTTGTTTGTATCCATGTTCATTCATACACCCATTGGTACAGAGCCCGCTGCAACACCAGTCCTGCTTCAAGGGCAACCCCGCCCCCCACCCCCCACACACACACACAGCCGGCCTCTGCCTCGCATCGGCAGAGACGAGGGCAGCTGACACCATCCCCATGGCTATCTGCTCTTCCACATTATGCTCCACCTCGACCACGCAGGCTGAGTGGTGAAATGACTGTGAACAGGGTTAGGAAAAGGTTCTAGTTGCACAGCAAAGCCTGAACAAATGCATGCTTTCATCCCCACTCCGGCTCCAGTCAGCTCTGCTGGAGAGTGTGAACCACGGCGAGTCAGCTGTTAGTGGGCTGATAAAAGACACTGGACACATTCTGACAGGAGGAGTCAAGGGATGGAACCAGCGACCCTCTGATTATCAACAGGGCAGGGCATTTCAGCCCTGTCCACACAGTGCACAGGGCACAGTTTTGGGATTGAAAGACAACAAGGAAAACATATGAGTTATGTGTGTGTGTGTGTGTGTGTGTGTGTGTGTGTGTGTGTGTGTGTGTGTGTGTGTGTGTGTGTGTCAAGGCAGAGAGAAAGCAAAAGCGATTGACAGAAGAAGAGAGGAGAGAGACAGCTTGAGGAAGCATTATAATTGGGTGAGCAGCAGGGCTGTGACTGCAATAGAATCCTTTACCGCCATCCGGCTCAACAGCGGCCCCTAGGGAGGTGCTGTCACAGCAGGGGAGTGAGGGCTATCCTGGGGCCTGACAGATCTCCCTGGGCCCTGACAGACCTGACAGACCACCCTGGGCCCTGACAGACTACCCTAGTGCCTGACAGACCACCCTGGGCCTGACAGACCTGACAGACCACCCTGGGCCCTGACAGACCTGACAGACCACCCTGGGCCTGACAGACCTGCCTGGGCCCTGACAGACCAACAGACCACCCTGGGCCTGACAGACCACCCTGGGCCTGACAGACCTGCCTGGGCCCTGACAGACCAACAGACCACCCTGGGCCTGACAGACCACCCTGGGCCTGACAGACCACCCTGGGCCCTGGGGCCTGACAGACCACCCTGGGCCCTGGGGCCTGACAGACCACTCTGGTCCCTGACAGACCACCCTGGACAGACCACCCTGGGCCCTGACAGACCACCCTGGGCCCTGTCAGACCACTCTCGTCCCTGACAGACCACCCTGGACAGACCACCCTGGGCCCTGACAGACCACTCTGGGTCCTGGGCCCTGAAGGATCCCCCTCCACAACCTAATCCAGGCTCATTAAGTGGGTCTCAAAACGCTCCCTCTGTGTTACATCTGATCTTGGGAAAAAAGGGAGAGATGTTTAAGAAATCCTGAGTAATCAGACGTCCAACAACAGGGAAATCAAGTTTAAAAATGAGTGAAAGGCTTAAGAAATCCCAGATTTGCTGCGAGCTTGAAGAGCCCCTCTGAAGGGAAGCTCCTTACTCCAGGGGCCCATTTCCGTAACCTTCAGTGATTGGATAGGAGTGAGTATGTGCTGACAGCCAATGGAGCACTTCTTTTTGTCATACTTTCCAAACTTTGGTGCTTGGCTTTTCCCTAGCTTTTGAGAGTCAATAAAATGTAGGATTTGTAGTGGTGTATATTAACGAGTATTGCATAGTTTGTTTCCTAGCTCGGCCATCACATCCTATAAACATAGCCTTACATGTGTACAACCCCTCCCCTTAAACCATAAGTCGAGAGTTATGATGATCTGTAATTCATATGGAATTGATTTACAAACCAGTTTGCTTTGCAGAGGGGTGAACCACTTCTATGTACATAATCCTTAAGTATAAGTGTTGGTATAATGAATATTAGGTCTATTGATTCTGCATTCTGTACTACTGAGTGTCAGCACTTTATGGACAAAAACTAAATCAAACACATATTTCTAAAGCCATTTGCTGAAGTCATTTTGGGGACCATTAATAACTCCTCCCACCTCAAATACAGATTATTTAGCAGTCAGTTTCCCAGCTTATTATGAACCAAGTAATTAAAACGAACACAAACACAAAGCCAATTGTGATCATTTCACAGTAATAAAAGTTGATTGCATATTCTTGAGGACTCACTTAACTAATTAAATTATCAACCCAGAGAGAAAACACACTGAATCAGACCTTAGGAACTCTGATTCTAAGAGAAGAGAGTTTGTGTCCAATGGATGAGACATGGTACATAGATTATAAATACACCCAGAGAACACATTGTTTTAGCAGAATGTTCTCTGACAGACAGAACCATCAGGTATCTTCTGTTGTTGAGGCTAAGGGAGGAGGAGAGGGCTGCTCAGCCAAATGGAACAGAGAATAATAAGCAGAAAGAAGACACAAGATGAAGAGTTTGTGCACCCCACCCTGGGGAATGGAGGAGTAATCCTGCCCAGTAATTGCAAACTGGCTCCCCTGAGATGCACCAATGGCAGAGAAGGCATGTTTGACTCTAGAATCATCAGGCTCAGCTCTCCTAGAGCTGAATTAACTATCCTGTTTAGCCCCAGCACCAAATCACAGCCCATAACTAAAGCACCGAATCACAGCTGATAGAACCAAACCACAGCCTGGTGAACCAAACCACATATTATGGAACCAAACCACTGCCTGGAGAACCAAACCACAGCCTGAACCAAACCACAGCCTATAGAACCAAACCAGAGCCTGGTGAACCAAACCACAGCCTGGTGAACCAAACCACAGCCTGGTGAACCAAACCACAGCCTATAGAACCAAACCACAGCCTCGAGAATCAAACCACAGCCTGGAGAACAAAACCACAGCCTGGAGAACCAAACCGCAGCCTGGAGAACCAAACCACAGCCTATAGAACCACCAAACCCCAGCTTATAGAAACAAGCTACAGCTAATGCATTAAATAACTAGATCAAACAAAAAGCACACAATCTTTACATCCTGCTGTGGAGTTACACATACATTAGAGACTATAACTTGCATATTTAGGTCAGTTCTGCAGCCATGGCAGTCATGTGAGAGGTCTTTTGAAGCTCGGAAACCATTTAGACTCATGCCTAGTCTATGGCATAGCAAACATTTAGCCCTGAAAAGGATGAAGGATACCAAAATTAATATCCTCAGTCTGGGAATGGCTGAATGTGTTACTTGGGTATTGGGACACTCTGAGTCACACACAAACACAAACAACCCCAGGAAATGAGTAAGGTCTATTTCCTGTAAATGAAATCACTACTGCTGGAACCAAAAAAGAAACACAGAAAATCAATCAAAAGAAAAACACAATCCTTTATCAATGTCTGGGACCCTAGTTCATTAACCAATGGATGATTCTGTCTCGCCCTCTCTGGCCTCATGCTGTGCGGGGTCTGGCTTTATTCATAAATTGATAATGCGTTTCTGTCCATTCATTTGCAAACCAAACAAGTAGTATATTGAGGCCGCTTCATTAGATTACTACGGCACAATACGGTTGATGTGGTGGAGCGGCTCAACACAGCGAGGTGATCTGCTGCTGCTACGGTCATACAGGAATACATCTGAACCCACAGGCTCTGTGGAGCACTTCAGACCTCATTCATATGCAGATGAAAGGTGGAGCAAGCGGCACGCAAGAGAGCGGGGGAAATGGACATAGTGACCAAAGGAGAGGAGGGGGTGGTAGCATGCAGGGAGCAGAAGGAGAGAGACGAGAGCGGGAGACAGACACATGGAACGGAGTGCTTCTGTTAGCGTAGCGGACGGCGGAACAGCGGCAGATGAAAGGGACGAGATGGGGATGAAAGAGGGAGAGAGAGAGAGTGACACGGCAGCTACCTGGAGCACGGACACATGGAGGGAGAGGAGGAAGAGGAAGAAGAGGGGGGGGGGGGGGGGGGGGCGGTGGGATGCAGGGGGAGCCCCCCTCCCAAGTAGAGAGCTGGACTGTACTGACCCTGCTGCAGTTTGCTCAGGCAGGCCGAGCAGCCCATGGAGCCCCGGACCGTCCCCGGCTCCCAGCAGCCCCGGACCTTCATCCCCCTTCTCGCCCTGTCGTCCGCAGGCTGGCACCCCCCCACCGCCCCCCTTCCCGCCCCCTCCCGTCGGGGGATGCTACCTCGTCCTGTCGGGGGCACCGGCAGCCTCCTTGTTCGGCATTGCAGCAGCCATGCACGCTACCACTCTCCCCTTAAAGCTGCAACGCTATACATCAATACACACATATATACATATATATACATAGATATATATAAACACATACACACACAGCGCAGGATGCAGACCTCTCCTTCACATGGATCTCATCTCTCTCTCTCTCTCTCTCTTTCGTCTCTCCCTTCCCAAACAGACCCACACAAACCGGTCAGTCGCTCACGTTCTCGCACAGCGCTGGGCACGTTTACAATCCTCCGCTACACACATCTCTCAACGCAGCGCCGATTAGAGTGGAGAGAGAGAGAGAGAGAGAGAGAGAGAGAGAGAGAAGCAGAGAGTAGATAGGACTCTGCACCCAGCAGTCATCCAAACACAAGACCAGAATGCACTGCTTCTTCCGAATAACACCAGGGTCCTTTTGCTCTTCCTGGCTTCGCAGCACATGTTAACTATTTCAGTGAGGCATCCTGGAGAAGGCTACACTGCTGCTAAACATGGGAAAATCTTCAACAGCAGTTTCTTGCTTATAGTTTTCCTCATCACTGAGTTAACTCCTTAGCATACAAATCAATGAAGGAATTAATTAGGATTGATTGATTGAGTGAATGAGTGTATTAATGAATTAACTAATGAATCAAATCAATCAGATGGCGTCCCTCTGTCGTCCCCAGTATAGGGACCCTAAACTGAGAGAGAAGAGCACAGTGAGCAGCACACTGAGCATAGCGGGATGCTGGACATCCTGGACGTCTCTAGTCTACAGCGAGCACCGAGCCACCGTGGAGGCTGGAGGGGGGACGGGTTGCACGTGGCACAGCGACCCACAGCTCACTGTCTCCGTCTCCACATCCTCTCTCTGGGACCCCCTGTGTCCACATTGTGGACACCCACGCAGGCTACAGCTGGTTCTAATAAACACAATGACTCTCCAACAATGGCTCCATGGCAACACACACCTCACAAATTCTGTGTTCCTCCTCTACGTAAGTGATCGTTGTAGTGCAGTTCACCCCCTAAACCACTGAATCGGATGATGGCTAAATGAATACATGAATGGATGAGGTGCCCATACCTTGTTAAGAGTGAATATTATGAATAAAATACCATCATGCATTCTAAATGGTCTCATTATCTGTTCTGACTATATGGGATTACATTCTACATAAATAGTGACCATCCAGGAGTATAAACCACGTGATCTAGTCCACTATAACTCTCTGTGTACAGGACTTCACAGCAGATCCATCTCAGCCTGTGGACGGTGACAGCATGGCTGCCCAGTAGGCTAGGTAGCACGCAGCATGTGACACAAGATAACGTGCTTTGTGCTTCAGACTGGAAGAGGACCCACAAGGTGTGGCTAGCAGCAGCAGAGGGTTACAGGGTACTTGGATGGATAAACTTGGACAGCGTATTCTCAATGTAATACCATCTCATGATGGTTTAGCATTCATCCAGTGGTGGTCTAGTGGTAAGTTACCTATTCAAAGGTGAGGCATCTTCATTAATCACTGACATTAGATTGCAGAGAGAGTTTTATTGCAGCAGTTGGTCACAATGCTGGGAGCCATCTCATTAAAAACCAACATTGGTATATGAATATATATAAATATAAGAGAGAACGAGCGAGCAAGAAAGCGAGAGAGAGAGAGAGAGAGAGAGAGAGAGAGAGACTAATCAGCAGCATCTGACAGTTAGTGGAAAAGTCATAGTGGAACAGTGATCCAATTAGAGGAGCCAAGCATCTAAAACCTGTATAGCAAAAAACATCATCAGCATGGCTAGCATATTGCTTCAGCATGGCTAGCATTACCCACCCATATAGCACCAGCACGGCAAGCATAAACCACCCGTACAGCAACAGCATAGCTAGCATTAACCACCCGTACAGCAACAGCATAGCTAGCATTAACCACCCGTATAGCATCAGCACGGCTAGCATTAACCACCCGTATAGCATCAGCACGGCTAGCATTAACCACCCGTATAGCATCAGCACGGCTAGCATTAACCACCTGTATAGCATCAGCACGGCTAGCATTAACCACCCGTATAGCATCAGCACGGCTAGCATTAACCACCCGTATAGCATCAGCACGGCTAGCATTAACCACCCGTATAGCATCAGCACGGCTAGCATTAACCACCCGTATAGCATCAGCACGGCTAGCATTAACCACCCGTACAGCAACAGCATCGCTAGGCAGACAGACGGAAAGCAGAAAGACAGACAGATTGAGAGAGGCTGAGAGAGGGTGAGATAGAGAGAGAGTGAGGTAGAGGGAGAGATTTCTGCTGAAGACACAATGGACTGAACACAGTGAAGACTGTTTCAAATATTCAGTCATCCACCAGGCTGCGTATGATGACCTCACACTGAGGCGCTACAAGCCCCTGATCACAACGGCCCCAGTGTGGTGAGTTCTCTCACACTGCTTCTACGACTACACCACCACCACAACCCATCCCAGGCTTTACATGGAAACACATACATAGCAACAAGCAGTGACAAGACAACACCCTGAAAAAAAACGCAATATACACACATGCAATACACACGCACACACACACACACACGCATACACACACACACACACACACACACACACACACACACACACACACACACACACACACACACACACACACACACACACACACACACACACATCTGCACTCCATGAATGCAGCATGTGCTTCTTCCCTCCACGAGTTAGTATGATGGATGCAGCTTTAGGGCATCAGGTGGTGTGTCTGTCTGTTGGAGTCAACCCTGCAATTTACCATTTTACACATCAATAAGTCACTCAAGAACCGGTAAACCCTTCTCTGCCTTACTATCTACAAATTGACAGACAGACTGACAGACAGACAGACAGACAGAGTGTGGACTGGATCTGGGAGCTCATTGTGTTTCATAAATAGAATGTGTGAGATAAGAAAGGTCACCCTCAGTGTGTGACAGCAAAGCTTCAAATGAACAGCACCACAACACACACACACACACACGATAAAACAAGAAAATTATGAAATTTTGTAAGTGAGAATGTGTGAGGTGCTAATGACCTGATCAGATAGACGCCATGTTTTTGATATCTGATATCTGATATGCGATATCTCTCCAAAACCAATGATGCTAATGCTAATGCTAATCGTCTGGCGGCCAAAGTTGACCCCCCCCATTAGCGTTAGCCAGGCTACATAATGCGGTGAGCTACTTTATCCATTAAGGAACACCATTCCACTGGCATCCAGCAGGGAAATAGGAATGGCAGTGGCTGAGGACACTCATCACCTAGGTAGGCTGATGCCAGGTAAAACAAGTCCTTAAGGCACAGGCGGCATGGGCCGAATCATGAGGAAGGTTATGGTGATACTGAACCTACTGCTTGCATTGCTCGTTGTAATGTCTGCTTGACCATAGTGATGTACGTACTACTACAAAGCTGGAGGGATCCACTTTCATATCCACCTCCTGGATTCGCTTCATTCCTTGTTGAAGTGATTCATATTATGCATACAACACTTTTCTATTGGGATTTGTTAAAAGGTGCTGTACTTCAGAAGTAAAGGTCGAACAGACCTTTTCAAAGATTTCAAAGGTTTAGCTTCACCAAAGAAATGTTCCATCCCACTCAGCCTCTCCCTCCCTGGTTTATCAGGGACGGAGAGGAACTGTGCATTTCACGCACCTGTGATTGGATGACACAAAGACTGACAGAAATTCTTTGTGTTAAGCTGTAGGGTCTGGCAACGAGTAATGAAAATGGCCCAACTCGAGGGACGGCACCAAGCATGCATTTGAAAATATCACTGCACGCGATTGGATAACACTCACAGCAAATTCAAATTGTGCTCTTGCGAGAACTCTGGATTTCCAGGGTACAACTATGTAGCAACTATGTCTAAAATACAGGTAGTAAAGACATCTTCTCAATGTTATGTTGCAAATAAAACAAACGTTTTTCCACCGTATGAAATATGAGTCGGGTACATCGTGATTTAGCGCGGTCTTGTCCTCTCATTCTGATTGGTCGGCTGACACATAACTGAATTAAGAGAATTAGAATGATTTCCGGGATCGATAAAGTGCTATATTCCATGTCATAGAAAGACATTGACATTGAACCAGAAAGGTCCAGTGGAAGGTACATTTAGGAGGAGCTTTCAGCGCCAGTAGAACAGGTGAGCAGTGAAGGGCTGAACGGTTTGTACCAGACTGAAGGGAGGAAGATGTATGTTCACTTTTGGCCGTTCCGTTAGGGATAGCAACAGAAATAGCAATAAACATAGAATTATGTTTTTGACTGATGAATAGCTAACATAGTTAGAAAAAGCTGTCTTTAAATTGATGGTTGGCATATTATATATATATATATAGGAAATACATTATTCACATTCAGTCACACTTATCCTCACACACACACACACAGACACAGACACACACACACACACACACACACACACACACACACACACACACACACACACACACACACACACACACACGGTCTGCTATGATGTCATTTAAACTTTGTTATTGTGAAGGGTGATATTAAAATCCAGATAAGCAAAGACACTATTGATTATTCCATCGGCGGTCAAAAGATTTTGAGATGATATTCATATCATATTTCTCATTGATCCCGAAAGATTCTTTCCTCAATATGGTATTATTAGATAAAATAATCACAGCCTATACAACCTAAAGTCTATTTCTTTGTCCCAGAACAGACAAAAGAAAGCCTCAACACTGAATCATAGCTATGGTTAAATACTAACCATCAAACTCATACACACACCACCAAATAAGATCAATACAAAATAATCATGTACTTACACTCCTGAGAGAGGACTACTGGTCACTCCTAGTGTTTTTTCTCACTCAAAGGCAGAGTAAGTTGGAGCAACCGAAAGAAGGTCATCCATTCACAACTGAAGCACCACTGGACCAGAAGCGACGTAAACGCTTTGACTGGTGGAGGGAGAGAGGGGAAAAGAGAGAGGGAGAGAGGGGGAAAGAGAGAGGGAGAGAGAGAGAGAGAGAGAGAGAGAGAGAGAGAGAGAGAGAGAGAGAGAGAGAGAGAGAGGAGGAGGGATTGCAATTGTGTGAATGTGGGTGGGAGTGAGACAGTAGAGAATAGAAGATGGGGGGCGGGGGGAGCGTGGAGGAGAGATGGAGAGGGTAGTTGTGTGAAAAAAAAGCCTAATCAAACAGGAACCCTAAACAATCACAGTCACATGCTGTGCTCAGATTCATGATTATTTGGGAGTCTCCCAGATTGACATCTTCAGTGAGTGGAGGACCGGTCCACCCATCAGACTGTGATACCGATATACAGGGCAGGGCTCTTTATGTAATACACACAAACACAGAAATACCACCTTAAAGGCTCCATTACAATAAATGTATCCTTAGGATGAGCTAACCGTTAGCCCTCAGAATCACAAAGAAGTCACAGCAATCAATGTCCTCAATGGTCATAATATATTTAAAGGATAAGCATAAGGACAAGAAGAAACATGCAATATGGAAAAAAGTCTCAGATCCAGATTTCACTATTAACTTAAAATCATACCTTTTTATGCATGAATAAAATACTATCGACAGGGCATTTTACAGAGATGTCATAAGGATGACACCGGACACAGGGACACACTGCCACCTGCTGTCCATGTGAAGCATAGCAAAGTAAACGTTCAGCCAGCCACCTTACCAGTTAAACAAGCAGTGATCACTGTGGCATCAGTAAAACAAAACAGCTTAAAGAAAACGTTTTTTACAACACCAAGGTTCATGCCTGACTAAAGTGGCTATTTGTTTTATATAAACACAGAGCGGGGATCAGAGCCTGAACATGTTAATCAAATGCAGAACGGGGATCAGAACCAGGACATGCTGATCAAATACAGAACGGGGATGGATCAGTCTGAACCAGGACATGTTAATATACAGAACGGGGATCGATTATTCTGAACCAGAACATGTTAATTAAACATAGAACGATCAGTCTGAACCAGAACATGTTAATCAAACACAGAACGATCAGTCCAAACCAGAACATGTCAATTAAATACAGAACGGGGATTGATTATTCTGAACCAGGACATGTTAATCAAACACAGAACGGGGATGGATCAGACTGAACATGTCAAAGGGAGGCTTGTGAAAGAGATAAGAGGAACAAGTGATGAAAGAGAAAACTGTAAACCCTGAAAGGGTGGATGAAGATAGAATGAATGAGCCTTCATTCATTCACAACACCATGCATTATTCAAACACACACACACACACACCAACGGAGATGTAAGGTTACAACCAGCCTAGACAGTACCTTCATAGAGGACAGGGAACCTGGAGCTTGTGTTGGTCTCACACTGAATGTCCTATGTCTTTATCAAACTATTGGAATGAAGAAGTATCTAGCACAAGTGTAGGTAGAGCCCAATGTAACGTGGATATCTCTTCTTTTCATCAGTCTATGGGAAGGAAGATTATATATCCAGCAAGTTTAGTTGTTAAGTGGAGCTCAATGTTAAGTGAATGTCCTGGCTCTTCATCAAACGATGGGGAAGAAGATGTATCTAGCACGTGTAGCTAGAGCCCAATAAAGTGTGAACAACAAGAGCCTACATCTCATGGCATTTAAACCTGTTTTGAAATGAAAAGACACAGCTCTGCTATGGCCAATAGGGATGGAACAACAACACTGTTATAACATTATTGTGCATTCCAGAGGGCTCAGAACCACTGGCCCTGTCAGGCCTCTGGCGGACTGGCTGACTGGCTGACTGGCTGGCTGGCTGGCTGGCTGACTGGCTGACTGACTGGCCATGTCAGGCCCCTGGCTGACTGGCTGACTGGCTGACTGGGTGACTCGCTGACTGTCTGTCCATGTCAGGCTGACTGGCTGACTGGCTGTCCATGTCAGGCCCCTGGCTGACTGGCTGACTGGCTGTCCATGTCAGGCCCCTGGCTGACTGTCCATGTCAGGCCCCTGGCTGACTGTCCATGTCAGGCCGTCTTATTGGCCAATAAGACGGTCAGACTTGGCCAGCTAGGAAAGAGAAAAGGGACGAGATGTGCTGTTTACTCTGGACGAGAGTAGGCACTACACCCATCTTGTTCACACTGAAAGAAATGTATTGTATTCCCCCACGCTGGGATTGAGGCTAATTAATTGAAATAATCCAAAACAGACTTGGGCTCTATATAAAGTGAGCAAAATAATACAGCTACAGTACATTATATTTATTAACAAATAAATAGATGCAAATATGACCCAAAAATGTCTCACCATGTGCTTTTGGCTTCAGGGATTACCATCAGAGCAATCTTTATTTGACAAGATTACAGTTATAATGACAGTTATGACAACCACTGAATACACACCGGTGACGCCCACGGTGGAGATCCAGAGACCGTCAGGCCTGCTGCTATGATGGGATGAGGACCAGCACCAGTCTAATAGAGTGTCAGACTGTGAAGGCCTCCCATTCCCACTCATTCACAAACCAGCCCCAACTAGCCTGTTGGGTTGAGGGATATTAACCCCCTTCCCAACTGGGGGTCTCTCTCTGTCCCTTCCTCTCTCTGTCTCTCCCTCTCTCTGTCTCTCCCTCGCTCTCACATTGGGAATTTAACTAGCAACTACCCTTTAGTTGTCAGCGCTACATAGAAAAAGCCCTATAGCCTGACGGAGGGCAGTAACATGATGATTAGTGTGAGGAAGTCATCAGTGAGCTGTTTCTCTTCTTGAGTGCCTCTTTCATCCCAGGGGGGGGGGGGTCCACACTGGAGTGTGTGGGTGGGCAGAGGGGGAGGGGGTATTCCTCAATAGAGCGGGTAGATATTGTGAAATCAATATCTAAACCTCTACACTGGTCATGAAATTGAGATTTATTGTCCTGTGTTCACCCTAGTTTCAACACTGCGACCACAGAGCCTTTTGGCTTGAAACTACCCTTCAGAATGTGATCTATAGCTCCTCTGAGCTACACAAAACAAACACAAGTCAGGCTTACATGGAGGAAAGTCATGTACTGAACACACACACATTTCAGAAAACCATTCAGATAGTTTGGATGAGGAAATGGTCGCTCCACTCATGCTTGATACAAATGCAATTACTTTCAGTCTAAATATAGTAAACTGAGTTCACACTGAAGGCCACCAGAGGAATATAAATAGTTCCTCTAGAGCCCGCTAGAGCCTCCTGGTCATAACGTGTAGATCCAGGGGCTGGGAAGGACCCCAGGTTAAACATCTACAAAAGTACACCAGTATGATGTACAGTTAACACATCAGTCTGAACCAGAACATTAATCAAATACAGAGTAAACACTAACCCTAACACAAACTGAAGAAACATTATTGCACATGTCCTCCACGGCCTCATAGAACACACAGAGAGCACAGGCAGAGATGTTCTCCAACCACAGACTAAACAGAGTCACACTTCCGTCTCCCTCACCTGACTGGTCGTTCATCATGCGGATGGCTTTAGCCTTGGCCAGCTCCAGGGCCGTGACCCATCTCTGGCGCTCCACCTCCGTGCTGGCCTTCAGGTGGTACGTGCGCCCCCCGCTGCTCAGGACGATGTTGCAGGCGTCCTCCGTGTCGATGTGCGCCGTGGCCAGGTTGATGGTCCCGCGACACGTGTGAGCCATCTCCGCCTGCGTCCTGCAAACGCAGTAGGGCGCGTTTTAAACACACGCACGGCCAGGCTGCTGCATGGAAGCGCACTCTTTAGGAGTCGGGATGAACCTCACATCCATGAACGAGCAGAACAAGCAGAGTATGTTTAATAGAAACAGCCGGGCTCCATGGCGTGTTACAGCTGGAGGTCCACTCCACGCCATGTCTGGTGGACTCTTTTTGCGACATTATGATTTTGGATTTATGCTCCATTGAAACAAATAAATACAACTTGTCCATTATTTATACATGATCATTCATGATCATCTCATATTTGAACCGATAAGTTGGCTGCTGCATGTCATCTTTGCAGGAATCAGTTATTTAAAATGTGAGCAGACCAAATGATCATAATGCACCTACAGCTGCACGCTATTAGCCCGCTTCTTCCAGTCTCTCTTGCAATGACTTTTTCAGTCCCAATCCCAAGAGAGACTGGCCTTTAAGTTCTACTGCAGTTATACACCGCCTCAAATAATAGCCCTTCTCCAGTTATAACCCTCCTCCAGTCATAACCAGTTATAAACCTCCTTCAGTTATAACCTGTTATAACCCTCCTCCAGTTATAACCTGTTATACCCCTACTCCAGTTATAACCAGTTATAACCCTCCTTCAATTATAACCTGTTATAACCATCCAAGTTAGCAAGTTAGAACACTCCTCCAGTTACAATCAGTCGTAAATTGTTATAACTCTCCTCCAGTTATACCCATTCATAAACTGTTAAAACCCTCCTCCAGTTATAACCAGTTATAAACCTCCTCCAGTTACAACTCTTGCCCAGTTATAACCCTCCTCCAGTTATAACCACTTAAAACCATATATCATGTCTTTAACTTATATTGTTGCCTCCGTCGACTGCACAACAGAGATTCCAAACCCCGGCCTCTGCCAGACTGGCATGGTATCCAAATCACTCTGCATTTTTACTCAATGCCTTGATATTGCTATTGAGAAATACTTCCATTTGAGCAAAACTGTTGACTTGACAAAATACAATCTTTCAAAGAATGTAAACATATTCACACAAATATTGTTTTTCCACAGAATTCACAATCTGATGTATTTTGTGATTTCCTCATGAATCCCAGGAGACGGGCATGAGCCTCAAACTAACAGTAAACCGAATCTAACAGAGTCAGGACTTGATATACAAGTATCTCTTTTACTATTTAATCATTTAGAGGTTTTATCCAACAGTGAAATGCAGACCTACTCTGACCCGGTTCCTGACTACTAACTAACTATAACTATAACTATAACTATTAAACCGAGTCACAGGAATTCATCTTATTACACATAAAAACCATTGTATTTTATGTTTGCGTGCTCTCTGATACAAGGTTAAATTTGGCTAGCATTAAAGGAGGATTTGCTGGCGTCAACAAACTCCCAAATCAGTCGGTTCATCGATTTCTGGGAGCTTGCTGAGGCCAGCAGTTCTACAAACGATGAACCAATCAGGGTCCCATCTCAGAAAGACAATTTTTGCTTCCACGTGAAAGAATCGTGTATATTTTTACACATACATACAACTAATATGTGACAAATAGTAAAACCAAACCACAGGTGCATGAATATGATGGTCTGTCATCCAACAGCGTAAAGACAGGGCCTGCAGTGTCCGCCCCAGCTACAGGAGGATGGTAGAAACCTCCCTGATGTAACGAAAGTGACCAAGACATGCTCCAATATCAACTGTTACAAACAGGCCAGGTTGGACCAATAAGGGGCAGGAGCTTCCTTTAGGATACAGTGATAGGCTATCACCACTCTAACTCCCAAATGTGTATTGTTTGTAACCTCTCAGTTCATTTTACATTTAGACGTGGGACACATTGGCGGAAGTATTCTTGGTTGTTTCTGAATTTTCCCATAAGGCGCTGCTTCAGAGTTATTAAACCCGCCCACAAATTAGACAAGTGGTTGTGATTGGCCGGCCCGGGCTGGGTCTGCTGGGAGTCTGTCTGGACGGGAGGGCAAATTAAACGCTCCCACGATGACACAAAAAGTGGTGGAATGGTGTAAAGTGGTAGTTTCTATTTACTTATTCATTACAATTGCAATGCAAAAACCTTATGTTGAATACAGTCTTTTGTATACTTGGGTTAGTAGGAAGATTATTTGAAGGCGGCGTTGCTAGGTAGATAATAAAGCATGCAATCAAACTGACACTCCCATACAGATTTTTTTCCTTCCAGCTTTGAGTCAATAAACCACACCACTGTACTACTCTTACTATGAAATCACAATCCTGCTACATCTGGGTCCTGCCCTAATATCCTGTTTTGCTTGGAAATGTAGGCCTATAAAACAAACAAAGAAACCATTACACTGTCTCAAAGCCTGGGAAAATGACATTTTGACTAGTATGTATGTCATGACAAAAGTCTAACAATATTCAAACCCAGCCCAGTGGTCTCCATAGGATCACGGTGAGAGCATTAGACTGTGGTAATAGCAACACAGAGCTAGGGCTGCCTATGACCAACCACTTCTATCATTCAAACTTGTAACGTCCTTCAGTTGACTCGTACTCTGCTCTAGTGAGTATGTGTGGGCTCCACGGTGTGTAATGAGAACATTCCTCCATGGCCCACCATGGCTAACTGTTACCAAGCAGCTAGCTGCAGATAACAAGGCTAACTGTTACCCAGCAGCTAGCTGCAGATAACACGGCTAACTGTTACCCAGCAGCTATCTGCAGATAACAAGGCTAACTGTTACCCTGCAGCTAGCTGCAGAAAACAAGGCTAACTGTTACCCTGCAGCTAGCTGCAGATAACAAGGCTAACTGTTACCCAGCAGCTAGCTGCAGATAACAAGGCTAACTGTTACCTAGCAGCTATCTGCAGATAACAAGGCTAACTGTTACCCAGCAGCTAGCTGCAGATAACAAGGCCATTGTCTGCTGCTACGCCCCACAGCCAACAAACCAGACAATGGAGAGCAGCTGGAACAGAAACAGGCCAGCGTGAGAGAGGGTGGAAATAGAGAGAGGGGAAAACAAAATAGGGACAGAGAGAGAGAGCGAGAGCGAGAGAGAGAAGGTTGCTTAAAGGTTGCTTATCTCTCAGTCTATTTTGAACAGTGTGTACAAGCATATCAGAACATACAATTTGTTTTAATTACATGCATTCGGTGACACCGACCTGAGTTACTATAGGGACCATAATGAATATATTATTGTAAGTCCAGGTATGTGGCCTGTGAAGCCCTGAGACTGGTTCATGTATAACGCTGAACAAAAAGAAGGAAGTTGATTTGACCAAATAGAACAAAACTAAATGTCACCATAATGACTCATACTGTGTGACGTCATAATTTCCCACGCTAACTTAATGGCTTAGGTACTAAGAGCCTGGATGGTGTATTTCAGTCTACAGGGCCTCAGTGTGTTCCTCTAGTCCTCCATGCTGCCCTCCCTGAACTGCATCGCCCCTTCTAACATATTCAGTACCCCTGAACCCCTAATTACCATGGTTCATCACTCACTCTCAGAGGCTTCACACTATAACAGCATGGGCATTGTTTTAACCCATCATGCTCCAATATGAAATATACAAGGACTGTTTGCAAATATTTGTGACTTGGTCCCAATTTGCTGAATTCTGCAGATATAGACTGTAAGGATGTGGCTCTTCCATTTGTTTGGTTTCATAAATATTCTAGATGATTTCATTCAATCAATCAGTTTCCGTTCTACATGAGGTGGAACTGGTGTTCATATGTAAGACTACTACTCTAGCTATGAAGCTCTTCAAAGCCAGGTCTCTAGTCTAGACCCTGGGTCCATATAGTACATCATAGACCAATAATTCATAGTTTCTTTGCTAAATTGATTACTTGTCATTGTGGCTTTCAGCCTTCAACTCATGAGCTGTTGAATAATGTCTGCATTATGTGTGTTTCACTCGGTTCCTGGGTCATTTGTTGTCAGGCGCAGTCTGATTCCACATGGGACTTGTGGCTATAAATGGCTCCTGACCGCTGGACTCTACATTTCTTACAGCTGATCTTTAGCAGACATGTCTTGTTTCCATTGCATCGTGTGCTGCCCCCCCAGCCATGCAGGGCAGCACACCACCAGGGCCATGCATGGAGCAGCAGCATGGGGCCGTGACATCAGGGCTGGGCAGTGGCTCATACGTCTCTCTGAACCAGTAGCTGATGGCTTTACAATGTCCTCGTATTTACAATACCGTAGGATCGGAATCAATCAGCAGTTTTGGTTGAATAAATGCAATGAATGCGCTCTATAGCTACAGAGCGTTTTGAGGGAAAACATCAGTATAGTTTATTATAGTTTGAATAGTTTGTAACACCATCACAAACCCTACAAAATAATACAATTGACACAAAAACAATGCAATGAGAATACAATTTGCCATATGGGCCAATCCAACAACTTGAGCAGTCGTTGTGTTTGCATTGTCAAAAAAGCCCTGACTATTGTGTTGAATGGGTTCTTCCATAGGGGGAGGTGGGCCATAATGCTGATGACGACAGGAGGTTTCACCCTATAAACGGTACAGGTGTCCGTGCTATACCTCTCCCAGCCCTGGGAGCACGGGGACGATGAAGACCAGGAGTCCTGGAAGCGGTGTGCTTAGCCAGCCAATAATATTCCAGCAATTTACCTGTTGCTTCCCTGCGCACACATCCTCATAAAACACAAATCCACCGAACTGGAGCATGTAATGACAAAACAACAACAACAACAACAACAACAGCCCATCAACAGAGAGCACAGAGACAGAGGGTGACAGAGAGACAGAGTGAGAGAGCGTGAGACACAGGATGACACAAATGTAGAAACACAAACATACAGGACACATTAGCAAGCAGAAAGATGATACCTGCAAAAAAAAAAGATGAAACAAGTCATGTCTAGGAGACAATAAAAGTTCAAGCTTAGAATGGTGCAAGAAAGAAGCATATGAGTGAGTGAGAGAGAGAGAAAGAGAGAGAGAGATGAAACACCAAGAGGAGACAAACAGTCCAAAGCAAAGATATGATATCGATAAGATATTGATTGCACTGAAACAAATTATCTCACCTCACAGTAACCTTGAAAAACCGCCCAGCGCACCAAGACAGACACACATACACACACATGTGCACGCACAGTGACCCAGTAATACTGAGGCCGGGGGGGGGGGGGGGGGGGGTTAGTCGTATTAATGAATGATAGCACAGTTTAACTTTCTAAGCTTCTCTTCCATCTACTGCTCTGGTTACTCTGATAGGTCACGCTGTGTGGACCTAGGAGGACCGTCCCCATGGTTACGCCCAGGTAGCTTCAGGTAGTGATTGTTGAGCTGTAACATGAAGGATGGTTGAGTCTAGGTATGCATACTTCAAAATGGTTACCTACATATTGGTAAGGGGTTAAGGGGTTACTTGGGTGATGATGTTCATTGTATATCATGAATACGTCTTGACCATTTCTCTCTGGATAGCATAAGCTGCAGAGTTGAGGCAGTGCCGTATTAGCTAGCGCACTCTTAACACCTGGCCTCCCTTCATCTACACAGAGTGCTAGCATAGAAGTGCTCATTGAACGTGGGCTGAACCACTGCAGAGCACTTTGTGATGCTATACAGTTAGCATACATAGCGGGCGGAGACAAATGCAATTTACATTTTATTAATTAAGGAAAGCCAGACCTTTCTGTCTATATTACACATGAATATGTTGGAAAAAACACTGTTATAGAACGTAAGGCCTTAATGCCCTGTAATCTCTCCCACTAACGAATGGGCTTTCCTCTGAGAGGCGAGAGAAGATGCTGAGCCCATTCCACTTTTGAGGAAAAGTCCATTTGTTAAATTAAAGAAGTGTGTGGCGGGCGGAGGCGTTCCGATAGGACTCACGTTCACTGTAGCTCTGTGATTTAGTGGGATAGGAAAGGATCCAGACAAGGATACATTACAAGTTCTGGCAGTAGTGCCAGGCGATGTGGAGGAAATTATTAAACATAATCCTTTTACACAACACCATCAAAATTCACCATCACCAATTCAACATCACCAAATTGCATAAAATCTGTAATGAACTGAAACTTTCATTCAGAGTCCAAATAAGGTTAATAGACATTCGGTATTAAACATATGGTATTTAGAAAATTAGAGTTCAGAGTGCAAAGAGATTTTTTGAATACAAAAGCTTTTAAATCCTTATTCTGTGATAATTAAAGAGCAGATCTTCTCACAATAATCATTTGGACTACCAAACATTTATCTGTAAAAATATGTATTTTGAATTAATGTGATTCCATGGATTAAAAAAAGATAAAAGTTAAAGTGAATCATCCACCAGCCCTCTACAGCAGTCATGGGGGACAGTGGACCAAGTGCAGCGCTGGCTCTCCCATGTAAACCCATTACCTTTTAACTGCTGAATGCCAAGTCCTGCCGCTATATCCCGCGGCCCGCACCACAGCCCAGGGATCACAGCCCACATCACCCTGACCTTTTGGATAAACACTTAGTGGCCAGAGCCTGGAGAGACCCTCTGATGTGACTGGGTATCCTGCCAGTTGGTGAGGGTTGAATTAATGAATTTAATTTGCTAATGAGCAATCAGAAGTCTGGTGTGACAGATGACTTGTGATCATTACCACACATCGTTCAGTAGTGCAGTGATGTTAATTATCCTAATAATATATTTTCTGTTAGTTATAGTCGTTATTTGGACATAAGCCTACTTCATGTATTAGAAACTGTAGAAATGTAATTATTATTGTATTATCAGCTATCGAGTCTGTCATTCTTTTAATGTTCAGCTGCTAAAAGAGCATTATTTCAAAGCGTTTGTATAGAGCGTTAAAGGGGGAAAGGCAAAGGCATTCACATGTTTGTTGTCATTTTAGCTTTGGATTCATTGCATTATAAATGAAGAGTTACTCACACTAGACAACCACACTAAAACCTGATATGGAGCTACATGACCCGTAAGTGACCAGTTCCTCCTGACAGTTTAAAGGTTTGGAGGAGAGGAGCTCCTGCTGTCAACAATCGTGAAATTATTATCAGTAGAAACTTTCATCTTGTTATAATCTTAGAACCATCTTTCAAGAGTCAAGACATTGTCAAGTCAAGTCCCTTCATCTTTACTCCTTTTGAAGTGCAGCAGATATAGGTCAACAGAGAAGTAAGGCGGCACACAGCCGTGGCCCGGGAGAGCCTGCAGACACCAGCGGCGGGAGCAGTGGGGACATTAGTCAGCTCTCCTTTGTGGGAACGGCCACGCTCCACCGGCTCCACCGGCTCCAGGCTCAGATGTCAATGGGCTACCTTTACATCTAGGACAGCAGTCACCTTACAACAGAATGGACTATTAATAGACGGTAGAAGCAACAGGCGGCTTTCCTTTCACTCTCCGCACAGGAAGATGGAGAGGGGTGGGGGGGGGGGGGGGGGAAGCACTGAGCTCCACTTCCAACTGAGGCAATGAGTCTTTGTAAGTGAGAGAACAACCAGGACCTTGTGGTGTATGCAGTGATCCATCTGTGAACCAGAAGGGAGTGACGTGTTTGCCTTTAGTAAACATTTGCTATGATAACGAAAATCAATACTCTCTGACTAATACGGCGTTGATCCAGTTAATGAAAGGGTTTCCCTAGAAAAGGTTACTTTGTGCCCATGGAAACAGCCTTTGCAGGAAGCACCTCAGCCACAGGTGGTAAGAGGTCAGCCAATGTCAACCTGTCTCACAGGTGGCTATCGTGGGAGCGAGTGGGAGAAATGTGTCAAACATTACTTACTTGGAGATTATATTACTGAAAGAAAAGTACTATAAAACGTATTGCCTCTCCTTTGACACACCTTCTATGTCTGCAATATACTGGATAACAAATAGCATTGAAAGTAAAATGGCTTCTGATGTGAATGGATACGACGGCTGCTTAAATTACATTTATAAAAACAATTCCCAATCGTTTTCTATTTATTACTGAATAATTCTGTATAAACGTTTCCTTTTTAGACTTGATGTGACCGGGGCTAGTGAGGTGGTCAGGTTTGGAACCGAGGAGCTAGCTATTATGGCTTCACCTAAGTAGTAGGAGGAGCTAGCTACTAGGTATGGCTTTACCTTAGTTAAGAAGGAGCCAGGTACTATGGATTTACCTTAGTTAAGAAGGAGCCAGGTACTATGGATTTACCTTAGTTAAGGAGGAGCCAGCTACTATGGCTTTACCTTAGTTAAGGAGGAGCCAGCTACTATGGCTTTACCTTATTGTAGGAGGAGCTAGCTACTATGGCTTTACCTTATTGTAGGAGGAGCTAGCTACTATGGCTTTACCTTATTGTAGGAGGAGCTAGCCACTATAGTTGTGCTACTTTCATGTCACTTGTGTTGACCTCACAATATGTGTTTTGTCAATTGTCAAGTAAGCGCTTTATTGTATCTGAAAATCATGAGCATTGTCCTAAAGTACCGTTGTCTTGAAATGACGATGTAGTCACCGCTTTGATCCACCATGACTCCCTCTGCCATTTGCTTTGACAGCTAGCCTAGCGAGCTAGCCGGGGAGATAGCCGGGAGCCAGATGAGCCAGCAGCTGTACCACACAACACCGCTCGCCGCGTCTGGCGTTTATCGTGGCAGATCCGGCATAACGGTTCTGGCTGTGGATAGCGTACCTGTAGTAGGACAGCAGCCCGTTGCTCAGGACGAACCACCGCCGCTGGTAGCCCTTCAGGTAGTTGGTCCATTTAAAAAGCCATCCTTTGTAGGTGTCCGACCCGGGAGCCGGGGCCGCGGCAGAGGTGGATGCCGAGCCCTTCCCCTGGTCGCTCATCCTCCGCCGCCCGCCGGACGCTCTGGATCCACGGAGGAGAGGAGGTCTGTTCCTTCACAGCAGGAGGTCCTCCACATCGAAGGGCTGTGACGGAGGAAGGTGCGGTCCGGGCGGAACTCACGTCGGACGCTTCTTTCACATGACAGTGGAATGGACACCGGGGGAAGAAGGAGAAACGATGCCAAGACACTTTGCTGATGCGGACTGCAGAGGATCCGACTAGTACCACGTGACGTTGTTATCACAAAAAAAATCCAAAACATTTGACATGTGACGTGGCTCGGGATTCTGACATGTAACTGTGGAAACGGTGACATCCGCGATGATGTGTGATGATGTGATGGCTCTTTGAATGGCTCTCACTCACACGGTCGCATACAAGGGCACACCCCCAAATACACTTTTATACATAGGTCTACACACACAAACAGACTCATAGGTCCACACACACACACACACACACACACACACACAGACTCATGAATAGGTCTACACACACACACACACACATATATATATATATGATGTATGTATATATGAGTATATATTCATAGACTCATAAATAGGTCCACACACACACACACACACACACACACACACACATAGACGCATACATAGGTCCACACAAACACATATATATATATATTTATTTATAGACTCATAAATAGGTCTACCTACACACACGCTAGTTGAAAATCTGCGAGTTTTTGACCCATTTATTTGACTCAATTAACGGCCACAAGGTGGCGCCATTGTCAAAAATATGGAGTCTGCCAAAAAGGAAAAGGAATTACACATGAATCATGAGTGATTTTTTTTAAAAGGCTTTTAATAAACAAATTGTCAAGGAAAAAATACCAGCACAGTACCAACACAGTAAAAATAAATACTAGCAATTTATTGGATAAAAAAACGGTAGCCCTTTTATATTTGAAGACTTTCACACGGTCAAAACACTGACACCTCATGCTACACGCGGTTGCTCTGTTTTTATCTCTGCTACATATCCCTTCTTTTGTTGCTAGATAACACAGTCATGTTTCTATTTGAGTGACATCTGCTCCCACGTGCCCGGTTTGCATCACAACCACGCCATTCATGTATAACATCTCCAAACATGTATTACTAAATGAAACAACAACACGTCTTCATCAGTGCACTTGACCCTGACCCGTCGGCTCTGAAGCATGCAAATCAAGGATCCTACGGGTCTTATGTACAGGAGTGAGCCTTCTCTCTCATCCAATGGGGAGTCGGGCACCGCTGCTACTCGCCTCGATGGAGGGACGTGGTGCATGGGACCGCCCGGGGTCGGAGGTCATGAGACGCAGAGGGGATGGACCAAGGGATAGATGGTGTCTCCAGGCTGACAACGTAGTGATGAATCAGGGGATAGATGGTCGCTCCGGGCTGACAGCGTCTACTCTACCTAGTTCTACTTTTATTTCAGTCAGAAAGTCTTCCCTAAACAAAAGCACTACTTCTGAGCTCGGGATCACATGGTGTCTCCTGGTCCATCCCTGACAAATGCATTTGGAACGGAAGACTTTATAATATTGCTGCTTCTTCCTTGCTCAAAAACATAGCATCCGACCAAACATTCACACGTGGACCTGGTGCAGTAGGAGATGCTGGGAAGCACAGCGGTATCTGCCTGGAAAGCAGTCACTGGCTGATAATGGGAAGAATATTACGGTGGCGATCAGGAAGGATCATCCTGCCGTCTCTCTCCCATCTCTTCCATGAGAATATTTGGCAGAATCAGAATTTCCCACATTGGGTCTTTGATGTCTTACAGCGCAGGAGGCTTTTAACCCCATTAGGAAAGAGAAAAGGGTTTGTTAAAGCAGGAAACTCCCGGGTTCACTACCCAGATGTCTGCTCCACCCCCAGCATCACCTCTGCTCCAGGAGGAGGAGCAGGAGCAGGGAGCTGGTGGGGAGGCGTGAGTAGAGGAGGAGGAGGAGGAGGAGTTTGGAGGAGGAGCCTCACACGGGCGTCACATGAGCGAGCAGCGGTTCCTCTGCAGCGCCCCCTGCAGGCGGATGGAGGTGTGGTTCTGCCGCATGCCGCGGGCCACCGCGCTGCCCAGCAGCTCTTTGAAGAGCAGCACCACGTGCCAGTTGAACTTGGCCGAGCACTCCACGTAGCCGCACTTCCACGTCTTCTTCACCAGCACGGAGACGGCGCGGCGCGGGGTGAAGCGCTGCCTCTGGAGGTCCCGCTTGCTGCCCACCACCAGGATGGGGACCTCACTGGTGCTGCTGCCCTCCCTGAGGAGGAGGGGGAGGAGCAGAGAGGAGGAGGAGGAGGAGCAGAGGAGGTGGAGAGGAGGTGGAGAGGAGGAGAGTGATGAGGTAAGGAGGAGGAGAAGATGGATGTGTTGAGGAGGAGAGGAGGGGGAGGGGGTGGTGAGGGGTGGGAGGTGGTTAAGCGGAGGAGAGGATGGTAATAAAAGGAGTGAAGGAAAAAAAGTGAGAGGGAGAGGAGGGAATGAGGAACAAAGTAGGGAGAGATGAGAAATAAGAACAGAAGATAGGAATGAAGTGAGTAATACATTAACTTTCCGGTCTAACAATGTGAAGGTCGACCGCAGCGTCCCACCGTCCGCTCCTGTGAGCACCGACCTGGCGACCTCATCGTCAGCACAGCGCTGTCAACACACTGGAGCCTGGAGCAGACCACGTACCTTCATCACGCCGTCGCACTCAGTATCTTACATGTGCAAGTGTGCGTCTGCCTGTGCACGTGGGTCCCAGGTTCTAAACACGGCTGTAGCGTAGAAGACTATAAATAGAAGTGTTTTAATTAACAAGCGCAACACGCCGTGCAGGAGTTGGTCCTCGTGACCTCCTGAGCCCAGAGCGAGTGAACCTGGTGCACGGGCTTTACTGTGTGTGGTGGTGTGACGTGGGGGTTTTACTGTGTGTGTGTGTGTGTGTGTGTGTGTGTGTGTGTGTGTGTGTGTGTGTGTGTGTGTGTGTGTGTGTGTGTGAGACGTGGGGTTTGTACTGTGTGTTACAGTGTGTGAAGTGTGGTTTCTAGTGTATGTGTGTGTAGTATGTGTTGTGTGGTTTTTAGTGTGTGTGTGTGTAGTAGTGTGTGACATGTGGGTTTTAGTTTGTGTGTGTGTGTGTGTGTGTATGTGTAGTGTGTGACGGGTGCTTTTCCTTCGTCCTGAGCAGAACAGATGTCTGAACCACTGAGCCGTGTGAGCGTATTGGACACACCTGCCCAGTCGCTGATGAAGACCACTTTGGCAGGTCTTTGGCGTGAGGTTATCAGTTATTAATTTGGATTTGAACTGCATACTCTTCTTATCATGTTGATTACACAAAAGGATATGGCCCATCTGTTCGTGGAGATGAGGGAAACGTTGCAATAATTTCTGCTGCACAGCAGTGTGTGTTGGATCTCTATTGGCATCTCCATGATATACAGTGGAGTTTGAGCAGTGTGTTCCTCTCATAAAGTGCATCATCAGCGCAGTCAAGAACAGCCGCTGATGGGTTGTGTTGAGTGATTCTGGCCGTGGTTTGCAGTGTTCCAGCTGACAGAGTGTTTAAAATAGCAGACTAGTCTTTAGTGGTTTAGATCCAATTAACACTAAGGGGACACTAACCTAATGGTTTTCAGCAGCATGTTGATGAAAATCCTCGGGCTTTCTTTCAATTTAAAGGATGAGAAATTATTATGGGTGTCTGTTTTTCAATGCCTAGAGCTACATAAGCAGAAAGAATTACATTTTCAATCCAAATTTCTGCTAATATATGCAACCAAAGGCTTTGCTGTATTCATTACAGCCAAACCAATTACCGCCTCTATATCCATTATATCAGCATACTAAGCCAAACAAAGCATTTCTCAGATGAGTAGTCTGTACTTACAAACTTCTTTATAATTTTCCAAACTTAAAGGCATTACTGAATATCGCCATTCTTTCTTCCTTCCCCCTTTTCTCTTTTATTATTTTTTTTTATTTCTCTTTTTTTTTCTTTTATTATTATGCAGGTAACAATTTAGAATCAGATGTACAAATAATAGTTATTTTTGCATCTGTCAGAACATTTTACCCAAAAAGCACTACTTCTTAGCTATGTTGTGTAAGTTGTAGTCGGCTAAGCTAAGGTAAGCAAATCAAAAGGGAATGTCAACATGCTGCCAGTGGATGACTTGTACCATCCCTGAGTATTATAGTACACAAATGTACATATGGCCTATAAATAAACACATATATATATATATATATATATATATATATATATATATATATATGTATATATAAAAAAGGTGATTCAACGGCAAACATAAATAATGTTTTGCTAAAAACAATAAATAAAAAAATCTCCTTTCTTTCTCAAGTGCATTTGTGACACACTTGACACAAACCTATTAACCTACTGCGGTGTCAGTTAAATTTGTGTGTGTGTGTGTGTGTGTGTGTGTGTGTGTGTGTGTGTGTGTGTGTGTGTGCGTGTGTGTGTGCATGTGTGCGCGTGTGTGCGTGCGTGTGCGCGCGCGTGCGTGCGTGCGTGCGTGCGTGCGTGCGTGTGTGTCAGCCACACATACAATCCAAGGAGGGAAGGAAGGAAGTGAAACCCTATTGGTTAATCGGATCATCGGTCAGGCATGTACCTATAGATCCTGCCCTCTTCTTGTCTGCATAACGCCACCTTTGCCTCTGTTGGTATTCCCATCTATCATTGACCTCCATTCATAAACCTTGACTTTTGAACCCGTGCTCATGACCCTCATTACGCTTCAACCTGCAGGTTATCAATCCTCAAACTAAACCCCATAATATCGCCTTCCCCCTGCAATCCCTTCCTCCTCCATTCCTCCTTCCTTCCTCTCCATTACTCCTTCCATCAATTCATCCTTTAGTGTCACCTCTGTGCCATTTTAATTTCCACAAAGCATTCACCTTGCCCCCCACCCCTGGCCCTGCCCCCACATTCTGTTTGTGACAAAGGACACAGCTTCAGAATCTCCCAGAACCCCCTGCTCCTGACACAGCCTCAGAGCATGTGTGCTTCAGGACAGAAGGATACCACCACACTGCTGATGATCTGTGGTTGTTCCTGTATAATGGTGAGAATCGTACCTCAAGAGAGGCCTTTGGCGATGGATGAAGTAGACTCCGTTTATTAACACTGAATCAGTATGCTAATGTATGCAGGGGGGGGTGGCCATGTTTAACAATGAGAAGAGCCTTCTCCATGTTTAGTATGAGAAGAGCCTTCTCCATGTCTACCTATGAGAAGAGCCTTCTCCATGTTTAGTATGAGAAGAGCCTTCTCCATGTCTACCTATGAGAAGAGCCTTCTCCATGTTTAGTATGAGAAGAGCCTTCTCCATGTCTACCTATGAGAAGAGCCTTCTCCATGTTTAGTATGAGAAGAGCCTTCTCCATGTCTACCTATGAGAAGAGCTTTCTCCAAACACCATACATGTCAGGTGTGTGTGACTCTAATCAAAGCACCGATCCAAAGTCCCCTCATTACTAAGCGGTCAGCATGGGGGACAGACCTGATCTACTTCGTCTCCACCGTGTAATCAGAAGTGGTGTTTTTACACTGCCAAATATGCCCGTCTTTACCAGCCTTTTTCCCGGCATGGTCTGCACGTTTACACTGACCGAGGTAATACACCGGCTTGATTTCGCACCCCAATTTACCCTCTTGAATCCTACACATATTGGGGGTTTCATTTTCATGTAAATGTGATAGATGGCATCGCGGTACCAGGGCGGCACTTGGGTAGAGGTATTGCTGCGTTGTCTCTACAACAGAGACAACGCAGCAATATCAACATGAGTAGTTCTAACTGGAGAGACGTTGAAATACGCGAGGTGCTGACCATCATGGGAGAGAAGGGGATGCAGTCGCATTTAACGAAGACCGGGAAAGATTGTGCAATCTACAACAAAGCGGCAGAGAAATTTCTGGAAAAACATGTGGTCAGCAAAATAAAGAATATTTTGCAGTTCTTGCACTTGTAAATAGATTGCGTTTGTAGCCTACACTCAGATGTCGTCTACTCATTCTTGCATGCGAGTGGCTTGGAAAAAAAAAAAAAAAAACATTCAGAGTATGCTAATTATTCTGAAGAGGTCTACTCTCCGTGCGTAGCCCCACCTACTCCAATGAACAAAGAAAGCCGGCTCCTTGACGAAGGTGGAATAAACCACCACGGTTTTACATAGGGAAAACAGTGAAATTGTCGGCCTGGCAGTGTAAAAATGCCTAGAGACGTCAGCAGGTCACATGGTGTGGTGTGTAGGAGCTGAGGTTATTAACACACACACACCCACACACACACACACACGCGTTGAAGAGGGAGGACGGGGAGCAGAAGGCCCTGTGGCGGGGGGTACCTGTTCTCCACAATCTGCTGTCGGATCATCTTGACGTACTCAAAGCTGTCCACGCAGCAGATGTCGTAGACCAGGATGTAGGCGTTGGCGTTCCGGACGCCTCGGCAGCGCAGGTCCAGCCACTCCTACAGGGAGAAACAAACATCACTGATGACCTCACCACCAAGTAGGGCTGATTGATGTGGGGAAATAATCAAATTGCGATTATTTCGACCAATATTGTGATTTAGCATGTGATTATTTTAACTTTTTCTTTATGTGTATTCACTAAACAAGCAATAAATCATTCTGTAGTATGACCAACACAACATTGGAAGCAGTCAACATATAAACTGCTCTCCTCTTTTTTTTATCGCAGCCTTTGCGATTTGCATATCGTGTTCTATTACATTGCGATGTCGGTTTGAATTAGATTAATCGTTCAGCCCGACCACCAAGACACATGGCACCAAGAAACAATCTTGAAGCCTGCGCCGCCATAGACTCATCTGTCACTCCGTGGAACTTCTCAGCCTCTTGAGAGACGTGTTGGAGTTGGCAGGGAGTGAGGTGAGTATGAAGCCATACAACACGGAGACTGCTCTGCTTACATTACGCAAGAGTCCTGCTCTACATCGCCACGGATACCAACAGCCCATGAGTGATTGCAATCCATTATAACACTTCTACGAGAACCTAAAGCCTTGGCTTTAGACTTTATGCAGTTTCAGTGTTTCACACGTACACACACACACACACACACACACACACACACACACACACACACACGCTAGTAAGCAAAACACACGGAGGCAAGCAAACAGAATGTAATCCCACACACACACACACACACACACACACACACAGATACCAACACACACAAAACAACCCCATCCCTTCGGAGGAGAGACAGAACTTGTGTGTTCATTATCATGTGTGTTTTGGATAGCGCAGCATGTTGCTATCAGCAGGCTAGCCGTGTAACGTTAGCACTGTGCCCTCCTCGCTGTGCTCCCTCCTGACCTTTGGCCTCCATCACATGACCTTGAGCACGTAATGAATGTCCGGGTGGTTTAACAAGATGGATGGGGGCAGGGTCAGGATGGGGGGGCTACCAGAATTCAATAAGAAGAAAAACACCAGCTCTAGTAAGAGGATGTAGGAAAATATAAGGGAGAAGCAGAGGTGTAGGGGATGAGGGTTTGATCCAAACAGAATGGTATGCAGAGCACCCTGTGCTGGAGGTGGTCCTCCTGCAGGGGGCGGTCTCTAGGGGCCTCCCTTCTGTGGTGGGGACATTTACACCTCTGGGTCCCTCTATAGGGCACGGCTCCATACCCAGAATGCACCATACAATAAGTGTACAACAGATGCACACTTATTTGTCGCACTATTTGACCGAATTGAGATGGTGGGCGAGGTTCTGTATGCAAATGAACAGTCCCAGGGGGAATCTCACACATACAATACACGTCATGCAGATCATTCCTCGTTCCCCAGTGTACTTTATATATGTAACTATCTATACTATATATATAAATATGTGTATATACCTATCTAACTATACAGGATTAGGGAAGGAGGGCTGAGAAAGCCGGCACAGCACAAGTCTGATTTTGACTAAAGTTCTATGTAAAGTAAAGTGCTTTACTTTACATAGAACTTAAATTAAAATAAGTAGAAAGCACAGAACAGAAATCCTTGCACTGGAAGCAGTAGATAAGACGTAGCCCCTGCTGGCTTCATATAGAAGCTGAGACTCATTTAGGATCCAAGACTCTGAACGTTGTCTTTCCTTAATACAGTTAGGGGGAGGGGGCTTATAGACTATAAGGAGAATAAATATATATATATATATATTTTCTGGAATTTCCGGGAACTTTATCATCGGCAAGCCGTTGATGATAATAAGACACTGAAAAGTGTGCATATTACCAGAGAAAGGGAGGTAGGGGGAATGTCATTTCTTATTAGGGAGCGAATAAATCTCAGTATCACACACACGCTCGCACACACAGGGTCACACACACACGTGAGCAAACCCGGGCACACACACACACACACATGCGAGCAAACCCAGGCACACACACACACACACACACCACTAGAGTCCTTGGTACGATACGGTGAGCTAATGTCCCTCCCCAGGACCGCAATGTCAGTGCAGCACCTCGTCTGGCCTCCTCTCAAGGTGTTCAGAGTCAGACACACTCACACCCTGTCAGCCTATAAATAAAAAGGCAGCGTCCTCATCTGGGCCCTAGAGGATCTAAAGACAGATCGACTGAGGGGATGAGCGTGGAGAAGAACAACAGAGGGTCCAGAGAGGAGCGGGGCTTGGTTTGTCTGGTCACCGGTTGGTTACTGAGCTGGCTGTCTCTGAAGCGTGGGGGAGGGGTGGGAGAGGCGTGTCCTCAGCTGCTTGCTCCTCCGCCAATCAATTGAACACATCACAGAAAAAAGGAAAAAAAGTCATATTTGTCTATTTTCGAGTGTGAAATTACAACCGGTTTCCGTGACAACAAAGGCACTTGATGGGTGATTTAGGGCCGTTACCACGGAGGCAGCCTCCCAATCGCAGGGCGTTCCTTCACCACTGGATCAACCCTGGGACCAGTGGAAGGTGCAGCCCGAAGCTCAGCCCTGATAATGGGTTCAGAGGTAGAGCTGTGTGTGTGTCTTACACACACTGGAATACACATCCTCCTGAGGGTTAGTATTGATGATTAATCCCCTGTGATGGAGACCCGTACTGATGACTTATTGATGGGGAACATCAGTGGATGGGGGCGGGTGTGTGTGTGTGTGTTTGAATGCTAATATGCAAGCGTTGATATCTTTCAGGGCAAGGCTGCTTATTCTTGCCCCAGACACAACAGAACGATACATGAGATGATTTCAACATCACATCACACAATTCACGGCCACGTCATCACGAGAGCACTGACAGAACGGAGAGGAAGGGAGAGGAGGGGAGAGGGAGAGAGAGGAAGAGAGAGAAAGGGAGAGGAAGGGAGAGGAAGAGAGAGGAAGGGA